>NC_135477.1:134297404-134665058 GCF_052094955.1 Ictidomys tridecemlineatus | reverse complement strand
CCTGCGAGATCTGTGCTTTGCACACAGGAGAGCACAAGAACAACTTAAGCCAATCAGAAGGGGACCTTAATCCCTCCTGTACCTGAAGGTAAAGTTTGCTGGTTCATATTCTGTTTCGTATTGCCTCGTGTCCTCCAGACAAGACCTCTGAGGGATCTATAGAGCATGTAAAAAACAAAAATAGTCATGCATCAACACCAAGGCAAATGCCATGCTCAGATTTTGTCGGTGGGTAAATAAGTCAGGACAAACATTCTGTCGAGCAACTTGGTCATCTTCCTACAGGCACAAAAACTCTACTGCTAGAAATCCTAAGGAAGTAATGACTCTAACCAGATGTAACCAAAAAGTTGATGTTCATAGCACTGAATTAAAACACTTCCAACATTGGTAGCGTAAGTATATGTATCCTTTATACAATGTGACATGCAGCTTTTTGTAATGGCATGACAAAGGTCAGCAATACGGAGGCATCTTTAATATTAAGTAGAAAAAACTCTGAAACATCAAAGTTGCCATTTTGATAATACATCCTGGAATGACATACTCAATTAATCATGATGCCTCTGGGTTAGAGAATTATGGTTGATTTTATTTTACCCTTTCTCTTCCTTTGATTAGAATTTTTTCTTACCTATAATTTTATATAACATGCATGTATTTCTGTGTAACAAAGAAAAATCAGTATGTTTTAGACACAGGTAAACTGAAGATCCTTGCCCACTAAGGCCCAGGGCCAAGAAATATGGGGAGCCAGCAAGGTACAAATGGTCTAAAAGAGCATCAACAATAAAACTGAAACCAAGGCAATACCTATCCCAGCCAAGGGAGTTTCCAAGTAGAGACCGATTTCAGAAGGAGAAATCGGGACCCAAAGTGAAGCAACGAAGCCACATCAGGGACCAGAAATGCTGCAGGTGAACAGATGAGGGAGGAGCAGCTGATGCCCATTTTCCTTCTACAGTAGTGATTCTTGATGTATAAATCTCTCTGAATAAGGCTAATAACAAGATGAGTTCAAATCTCTATGATTTTATAAATAGTGGCTCCCCAAGTCTCTATCTATGGGAAAAGACATTTTATTTATTTTTTGTTTTGTTTTTTGTTTTTTTTATAATACCTATATTTATTTATTTATTTTTTGTTTGTTTTTGACCTTTTTTTTTCCCCATACTTTTTTTTTTTTTATTGGTTGTTCAAAACATTACAGAGCTCAAGACATATCATCTTTCATACATTCGACTCAATTGGGTTTTGAACTCCCCAAATACATAATACAGACTCACTTCTGTTACATACTCATATTTTTACATAATGGCATATTAGTGACTGTTGTATTCTGCTACCTTTCCTATCCCCTACTATCCCCCCTCCCCTCCCCTCCCCTCCCAACATCCCTCTCTACCTCCTCTGCTGTTGTTCAATTCTCTCCCCTTTTTTTCCCTCCACCCCCTTGCCCCTCATAACATCTTATAATTTTGTGTATCACTGAAGGTCTCCTACCATTTCCATGTTTTCCCTTCTCTCTTCCTTTCTCTCCCCCCATTCGTCTTAGTTTACTGTTAGTCTTTTCCTCATGCTCTTCCTTCCTGTTCTATTCTTAGTGGCTCTCTTTATATCAAAGAAGACATTTGACATTTGTTTTTTAGGGCTTGGCTAGCTTCACTTAGCATAATCTGCTCTAATGCCATCCATTTCCCTGCAAATTCTATGATTTTGTCGTTTCTTAGTGCTGCATAATACTCCATTGTGTATAGCTGCCACAATTTTTTTATCCACTCATCTATTGAAGGGCATCTAGGTTGGTTCCACAGTCTAGCTATTGTGAATTGTGCTGCTATAATCATTGATGTGGCCGTATCCGTATAGTGTGCTCTTTTAAGGTCCTCAGGGAATAGTCCAAGAAGGGCAATAGCTGGGTCAAATGGTGGATCCATTCCCAGCTTTCCCAGGAATCTCCATACTGCTTTCCAAATTGGCCTCACCATTTTGCAGTCCCACCAGCAGTGAACAAGTGTGCCCTGGGAAAAGACATTTTATTTCCAAAAGCACGTCCCTGGCCTAAGAAATTGGCCACGTGTATAGAAGAGAATATTCAATCCTTTGCTAGATAAGGAAGATTAATAGCAGACTCCAGCTTTCCTGTCAATTGTACTTTTTACAGAGAAACTATTTTACGTAAGAACATTTGAACTTGCTCCTTTGTAAGTCAGAGCACATTTAACTCAGACATATGTTAAAATCTCAGAGTAGATTTCTTGGATTTGCAGCCCTCAATCGACTTTTTTCTATAATCTCTTTCTAGCCTTGGCTGCTTTTCCAGGAGGAGCCTAAGTGATCCAAGGCTCCATCCCCAAAGCATAGCTCTGCAGGGATGATCCGCAATCCCATGGATGAAGCTCTTTTTGAAATTTTTTAAATCCATCACTAGCATGCCTTAAAGCCTGTCCCATGTGACTATTAGCTCTGACCAAAACCTCAGTGTCAAAGACCTGGGTACAGAAATTTGACCTGTTTTTTGAGTTCCTATGTTGCTAAGTTGGTAGGTACTCAGTATTGCTCAATTTGGAGTCCTTTGCATTGATTAAGTCTAACTTTTGAGTTTATAAAAAGCCTAGGCCTTGAGATGTGGGCCCTGCATCAACATCCACACAGGCATTCCCCAGTCCGCACCTACCTGCCCCAAGTGTCACACGAGTGTCATACCCCCTCTGGGAAACACTAATGAGTGACCTACTCAAATATGAATTCAATGGGAGAGTCTCTGCTCCAAGGGAATTTTAAAGTCCTTCCAGATTCTACAATCCGTTTCTAACATTTTCCTTGTCCAATATTTTTCTAAATCTTTTTGTAAGATGGTAGCTATTCATAGCTCATCCCTATTCAACTCAGTGTAAACTTCAGAGTAATTTAGAATTACTGAAGAGTAATTTATCTATGGTAGTGTTTACCTATCTAAGTCACACAGATACAGGCTACCCACTCAAATGGGTACCCCAACCAAAGCTAACACTGCTCTTTGTAGGACAAATCTGTACCTCCCTCCTCCTGTGAGCCACAATGTAAAAGGTAGAAATAAATACGAGCCCTCCTACATTTTTCCTGTGGTGGTGGCAGTAGAGCTGCCATCAAAAACATGAACTCTGGACTCAATGCCACGGGTAACGCCAGCTCTGCCACTCACTTCTAGAGTGACCTTGAGCTAACGACTTGTGCTCTCTGTGCCTCCGTTTCCTCATATGCAGGATGAGGTAATAACACCTGTCACACAGGGTTTTTAGGAGACTAAATGATGACATTAAACAGAAAGGTGTGTGGCACCATTTTTAGGATACCCATTAAGTCATGTTATAAACCAGCATTATAAAGTGAATCATGTATTTCTACATTGCTCTACGAGACCACTGCATGCTTGTTATTTTGCTCATTTGTTTGACTGACACTGGCATCAAATGACCCAGGACTAGACCAGCAAAAGCTATAGAAAAGGTAGAACAGATGTCAAGTTTTGTAATTTACCAAAATATTAATGAGACTAAAATTCCTTTTTACACTAACCAATCCTCTATTTCTATAGGTAATTAAGACTTCATTTAGGACATCTTATCACTCATTCACATACCCATTAGATGGCATTGCCCATGTATGCTTCCCCTCAATGTCTAACTATAAAAAGATCCAGAGAGGAAGTGTCAAATAATTGTGCAAACTCACTTAATGGCATATTTTCCAAGGAAAATCCTTGTATTTTTTCAAGGTTTAGGAAAGTTTATTCTTTTGATGAAAATGTAGAGAAATTTTAATTTGCAAGATATATACCAGATACCAACTCTCCCAGGTTTGCAAGATACAATGTTGGGTTTTTGTGGGTGCAAAGAGTGAACATATGTGCGTGTAACCTCCCATGGGAGAGTGGGGAGACACAAATCAGAGCCAAGTGCTCCTTAGCCAGGTAACTATATGTGCACCAATTTAAAATTCTGCCACTAACCCTCCCTGTTGTGAAGAGGCATTCTTAGCCCTGGGCATTTCATTCATCATCTTTAGCTTTTGTTGGGGGAGGAAAAAAAAAGCAAGCTTTGTTCACCTCTCTAAAGATCAAATCTACTGTGTCAAGACAAATTGCTTCCTCCTTAGAAGTTTAAAAAATTATTTACTTCTGAGTCCTAATGAAGATATATTACTTCAAAAACATAGAACAGAAGTCCCAGATACAGCTTTTGAGTGCATCTCAAAGGTCAGCAAGATTGTAGCTTAAGAGGTTTCTGCCAGGCTGGGGTTTGGCTCAATGGTAGAGCACTCACCTTGCATGTGTGAAGCACTGGGTTTGATCCTCAGCACATCAAATAAAAATAAATGTATCATGTCCATCTACAACTAAAATATGTATTATTTTT
The DNA here is from genome assembly GCF_052094955.1 of Ictidomys tridecemlineatus. Classification (NCBI taxonomy): domain Eukaryota; kingdom Metazoa; phylum Chordata; class Mammalia; order Rodentia; family Sciuridae; genus Ictidomys; species Ictidomys tridecemlineatus. The sequence goes on along the minus strand of NC_135477.1, from coordinate 134,660,661 downwards.
TAAAAGAGGATTCTGTACCTTGAATTAATCTCTTCTAGCATCCCCCAGTATTCTCCACCGCCCACTGTCTGCAATCTGTGCTAGCTAGCAGCTGTGGCAGGTCAAGGTGGGTCACCCATTGGAGGCAACTGGCATCTACACAGCAAAACGATCAGATTTTTTCCCCCTTAAGGAAGGATAATTCACACTCCTTTCATACAGTGTGTCCAGAGAGGAAGACCAAAACGGCAGCACGAAATGCTTTTGACAAAGGAGGCAGCAATTTCTCAAGTCCTTGGAGAGTGGCTGGAGTATTCTACTAAACAGGGAGATGTTCAGGGGGAGGCATGGGGTCCAAAAGAATTCAAACCCCCACTTAATCAAGTACAAATGAACACACCACCTTCAAGGACAGACCAGAGCTGCCCTCTTCCTTCCAGAACCTCAAAGTGGTACGCATCTCTGTTAGAAGTCTTCACAGGATCTTTATGGGAGAGAAGAGGAAAAGACCTATGGAGCTCTGACAGATTTTCAGAAGACTCCTCCGCCAGCCATTGGCGGACCAGGAAATGTTTTCCCAATTCTGATGGCACAATTTCATTCTAACAAAGAGCCAATCCTGGGTGCCCGACAAGATGAACATAAACTCCTTTTTAGGGAAATCTGCTTAAATGTGGAAAAGCAAATAACATCTTCAAAAGGGTCTTTCCTGCCCTCCAGATACCCTTAGCCATGCTAATATGACTCTAGGAAACAGTGACAGGTTTCAAACCTAGTTCTATGGAACCCCTCTTAGGGCACTTGAGGAAGTAAGAGCCAGAGACCCTGACATTTCAGAAATCTTCTAAGCCTATCTCTTTAAGAGGCCCATGGTTTAAACACATGCACATACACCCTAAACTAAACTTATACCTTCAAAAATAAAGGAATTAAAGAAGTAACCAAAGTATAGGTGAAAACCAAGATGTAGAGCTGCAGGGCTGAGGCTCAGTGGTAGAGTGCTCACCTGGCATGCATGAGGCACTGGGTTTGATCCTCAGCACCACATAAAAATAAAGATATTGTGTCCATCTACAAATTATTTTTTAAAAAATGATGTTGAGCAGGCAGCCAGCACTGGGGGCTTGAAGAGGTAAACTTTAACTCTCCTAGCTTCTAGAATGCATTTACAAGAAGTGATTCCTGAGGCTGGGATTGTAGCTCAGTGGTCAAGCGCTTGCCTCATATGTGTGAGGCACTGGGTTTGAGCCTCAGCATCACATAAAGGTATTGTGTACATCTACAACTAAAAAAATTAAGTTCTCTTAAAAAAAAAAAAAAGGCGATTCCTCACAAGTCTGAACAATCCCCAGATCCCCAGATGGACTTTGTTGATTGGCTGAATACTGGTCCCTCTTCCTTTGAGCCTTGTTTTTACAACAGTGGAATCACTGGTGGCGGTATGACTATTGAATTTAAAAAAAAAAAAAAATCAAAAAACACAAACATCCTGCAAATTAACCTGAGTGATACTTCACCTTAGTTCTAATCTCCTCAATCTTTCCCCAAACTCCAACGCTTCCATGGTGTTTTATTCTGAATTAGTAAAACAGTTTGGTCCCACACAATTGCCTGTAAATCGTAATATCCCACATTATCCACTCAATCTTGCATCTGTAGCCAATTTTGTGAAATTGAAAAGACATACTTCAAGGTTTAAGTATATATTTTAAGGACACATTGAAGTATTTAAGAAAGTATTTCTGAAATGTAAGAGTTCCCTTCCTACACTGATTCAGTGGAACCAGAGAGTGCAAGGAAATGCATGGTTTGAAGGGTCCTGAAGAGCATTTGACCTACACCACCTTCAGGGAGCCCCAGGCTCAGGCTGACATTAGGGATCAACTTGAAAAGCACCTAGAGAAGCTTTAAACACTAAATTATTCCCCTGTCTTCTCAGTTCAATAATGCCATTTTTTACTTTCTATTCTCACATTTTCTCTTTGCTACCTTTTGACCCTTTTCTATACAACTTGTGGTCCTGCATATTCCCCTTACATTCAAATGCCAGACTGTCCACTAGGTTTCCATAAGGTTCTAAATATGGAAAAGAACATTTTTCAGTGTTCTTATATACTATATTCTTCATTGGGCACCCGAATTGCTTTTCACCAAAATTACCCAAACGCCTATGAGCAAGAATTACTGATAATTTTTTAGTATGTCACATATTTTTATATGTTCATGGATAGAATATTACCACTCACGTTTTCATAATTTTTTTTATAGTGCTGGGGCTTGAATCCAGGGACTCACACTAGATTAGCACACTACCACCTCACTGTGCCCTTTTTAAAAATATTTTTAGCGTAAATGAACACAATCTTTTTTTTTTAACTGTTTATAGATGACACAATACCTTTATTTTATTTTTATGTGGTGCTGAGGATTGAATCTAGTGCCTCACATGTGCAAGGCAAGTGTTCCACCACTGAGCTACCAACCCAGCCCCAATATCTTTATGCAGTGCCAAAAATTGAACCTAGTACCTCATACATGCTAGGTAAGCAATTTACCACTGAGGCATAATCCCAGGCCCGCTATGCCCTTTTTAAGCCTTTATCCTATGATACCTTTTGGTCATCTTTCTGCATCATTAAAAATAGGTGAACATTGTTTTTATGTGATTCTACCGTATGCATGCTATTTAAACCCAGGAAGAATTCTGCACTCCAAGAAGTTGCCTAGCCTTAGTCCAGTCAGCATGTGGAACATTCCAGTAGTTCCCCAACTCGTCTCCTTGCTCTCTCTATAACCCACTATCCACATGATTGCTGACCTTGCCTTTCTAAGGCACAAGATCATGCTACTCCTTTTTCTATTCCTTCTACTGGTCTTCAGGTTAAAATCCAGCTCCCTCCCACCGCAACCAAGACCCTCTTCTAGCCTAAGTTTCCCACTCCAACCCTAGCCTCCCCATCTCCCTCAACCCCTACCACTCCACGTTTAATCACTACTCCACCATCTCCATGGAAACGCAAGCCTGTGTGCCTCTACTATTGCTCTTCCTATATCCTAAATTTCCCCACCTCGTCTACCTGGAAAAAGTCCCACTTGGCTTTTCAGATCCTTTATCCCTGTAGCCTTCCCTCGCACCAGTCCAATTAGTCACTCTTTTCCAAGTTTAAGGCCATTTCTGTATTTTTATACCTTGGCCCTTATATTTTGTGCATTTTTCTCCCCCACAATTCTGAGACCTCTCCTTTGTTCATCTTTTTCATCAGTAATGTTTTGCATGGTAAACACCACCCAATAAGTATTGGTTAAGGTGCAGATAACCCTTCCACCTATAGGCCAGGCTTACAAGGAGATGGGCTAAAGCATCTCATTCAGCATATCAAGGATGAGCTTCACTTCCACCCCTCACAGCAGTCTCTGCAATTCCATTTCTGCTAATTTGCCAATCCGTCTTTCCTCCTGTAATTTCCAAGATGAACACGCACATGCCAGACATGCAGGGGATAGTGTCTTGAGAGAATCACTGACACCATTTCAACCCTCCTGCTGGTGGGAGGGAATGAGGACTTTAGGAATTATGTCCAATGTTCTATAGACACCAAATGGGAGAGCAGTCAGTTCTGTTATGGAACTAGAAGCTTTCCCATGCAGATGGTCCAAAGAGAAATCTACTGACCGTTTCAAACCCATCGATACATTGCATTTAAGTTGTATTGATAAATATAAAATATTTTATGAATTGTATCACTATGATTTCTATTTTCCTTCCCCTTTCAAGAAATAAACAACTTATCTGCCAAAAAATTTCCCCTAAAATACAAAAACGATCTTGGGTTGGGGTTGTGGCTCAGTGGTAGAGTGCTTGCCTAGCATGTCTGAGGCACTGGGTTTGATCCTCAGCACCACATATTAAAAAAAATATTGACAATTAAAAGAACATTTTTAAAAATGCCAAATGATCTAGTCTTAGATGGTGTTTAGGGTGGGGGTAGTTTAGGTAACACTGGCTTCATGGTTTCATTGTTCAACAGTTCAGTTCTCAGTTTCCTCTTCACATTTCTTTGGAATAGTGCTTTTTACTGATAGCTCTTCCTTGCCTGGTATAACACAATGCCCTTTTCAATAAAATGCAGTCCTACAGCATTACTGTACTGATGGTGTTCTGTGTTTTCTGTTGACTGCCACAGACGTATGGGGTGTTTGATTCCCTGCTTGTGTTTTATAAAAGACAAACCCAAGAAAAATCAATCACTACTGTATTTGAAGTGGATCCAAAAAAAAAAAAAAATACTGTTGCCCTTTTTTTCCACTAGAGAAGTGAAAATAAGATCTCCCTTGAGTCAGAAGCCTTTATCCTTGTTTCACCTCTCAATGAGCTGTGATGGGAGTGGGCGGCACAAGTTTTAAGTGCACAACTCAATAAATTCACAAGGCAAAAGCCAACTGACCACAGTTAATCCTAATTAGTGTTCCAAAACCCCCTTGTTGGCCTGTAATACTTACCCCATTCTCACTAGACTAGTTTCACCTGATTTTTTTTTTTTAATTCAATGGATAAAGATGGTGGCAGTGTGGATTCCAACACGTGGAACACATTGGAAATTTTTTTTTTATTGGTTGTTCACAACATTACAAAGCTCTTGACATATCATATTTCATACATTAGATTGAAGTGGGTTATGAACTCCCAATTTTACCCCAAATGCAGATTGCAGAATCACGTCGGTTACACATCCACAATTTTACATAATGCCCTATTAGTAACTGTTGTATTCTGCTACCTTTCCTATCCTCTACTATCCCCCCTCCCCTTCCCTCACATCTTCTCTCTCTACCCCATCTACTGTAATTCATTTCTGAAGAGCAGGAAGAAAAGATTAACATTAAACAGAGACATGAGATGGGAGGGAAAGGGAGAGAAAAGGGAAATTGCATGGAAATGAAGGGAGACCCTCATTGCTATACAAAATTACATATAAGAGGTTGTGAGGGGAATGGGAAAATAAACAAGGAGAGAAATGAATTCACCTGATTTTCATCCTCCATTAAGTGGATTGTGTTGTACTCTGTCCCTTTTTTTTATTCCATGTTATATTTATGAGATCCATCTTTGTTTTTGCATGGGCCACAATCTGTTCATCACGGTTTTGTAGAATTCCTTTTGTTTCAGGATCATCTAAGCAAAAAAAAAAAAAAAAGTGTTCTGAGAAAAACCTTCAAGATACATGAACCCCAGAATGAAAATGTGTTTTAATACAATGAGCCAACAGTGAAAAGACCACCTCTTGAAACAGCCCAAGATCAATGCCATGCAGCTGCTATTTCAAGAAAGAGAAGGGGTTGAATGGACATGGTCATTAGTGTGGTCATTCCAAAACATGGGCACATGTTGAAATGTCACATAGTACCCCATGAATACATGCAAGTATTTGTCCAAAACTTCAAGATTCACAAGATAAATCAGAAAAGCCATCTTAGAAAGGAATGCCCAGAACCAGCTCTGGCATCTTGCTTTGAAGACAGTAAAAAGTAGCCTCCTGGGAAGGTTCTGGTTCAGATTATCAGGTTCCTGCCTGCACTAGAGCTCTCTTTGGCCCTCCAGCTGCAATAACTGTAAAGGCAGCACCCCTGCCCAGGATCAGGTTTGGACAGCTTTCTACACACTAAGTTTCACCAGGCAGCCCTGCACATAAAGCCAGGGACATTGTTCTGCCTATTTTAAAACAACCTTCTATCAACAGTCCTCTTCATTGAGATTTTTCTACGTTACTATTGTTAACAACCAATTTTAATACTTAACATACTAAAACTTTCCAGTGCTCCATAAGACTACCAGCATTTAAAAACATGTGATGAAGATGTTTATTAGATGTTTATTAGTATGGGATCATTTTGATAATTCTGTTGTTCTAAGAGTATATATAAATATCCTTTTCTTCCACGAAAATGTTCACAAATCCCTTTAGTTTCATAAAGCTCATTCAAAGTACAATTTGTTTTTCAAAAATGCAAATTTCAGTAGCTCTGGAAGATTCTGAGAACCTGTACTTTCCCCCCATATTTCACCTACAGGAGATAAAACCTGTGCCCTGCTTCAAGACATTAGTCAGGAACAGGAACAATGGTTTTAGAATATTTACCAGGGAATTAGAGTCTGAATTCTAGCTATAAAACCAAACCCAGACATAAAAGGACATCCTGAGTTCACTGGCTACCAAGATATCTTGCAGTAAATCAAATGTGGTCATAAATCGTGTCAGCTCCTCCCTGAAGAGATGGAGTCTCTTCCCCACCAAGCCAGCCTTGTGCCCGAGTGCTCTGACCAACAGAATGAGGTGGAAATGACATTATGACTTCTGAGTTCAGGCTTTAAGAGCGCTTGAATCTTTGCTCTTTCCTGGACCAGTCGCTCCATGTGAGGAGGCCAGATGGTGGCTGGAGCAGGTCCTGTGTGACTGCTCCCAGCCCCGATTAACCAGCCCCCAAACAACTTGGACACCACCTAAGTAAGGGCAGCTGTAGGACCAACTCACTGAGTCCAGATCAACTTTATAAATATATTAATTTAAGCTTCTAAACCTGAATGAGGTTTTTTTTTTTTAACCCAGTTTCTGCCTGTTACCTATCTTTTTCTATTTTATTGGCTAGTAAACATTGACTCAATAAGGAAAATGAGCTAGGACAGTTGGGGCTTTGCTGTGAAGTCTCCAGTTTTAAATTTCTACAGCACTGCTCTTTCTAGTTTGAGCCCAATTTATTTCTCGTTGGAACAATTAGAGTTGGTTTCTGGTATCTGTCCCTGCTTTCATTTACTTCTCATAGCCATCTAACCTCCACACCATCAAAGCAGCTAGAATCCTAATTAAAATTCTCCCTGCCACAATTCTTGCTCTCAAACCCAGTTCCATCTACCAAATAAAACCCCATATGGAAACCAGTATCCACAAGCCTTTGTAACAAGACCCCTGCCTAATGTAGGAGACAAGGGAACATTACCCATTGGCTCCAGGCCCACTGATCAAGGGTTGTTCCCAAGCATGCTACCCTCCCCTGTGCCTCCAAGCTGGGCATCTGCCTAGAAAGTTTCTGACAGCATCCAAGGCACCACAGGAACAACCCAGGCATAAATGAAGCATCTCTATAAAGCCAGTGTCGACTGGAAATGAGTTGAAGCCTGCCCAGAACTATCCAGGACAACTACAGCTAAAACTAGAGGGCAGGCCAAACGTTTATGAATCCATGAACCTGCTGCTGCTTGTCTGAGCTGCATTATCTGAAGCTCCATCTCATTAGAAATCCTCATGAAAGGTAGAGCCTGAGGTGGTTACGCAAACCTTATATCTCCATGAATTACTAGACAGCATTATCCCAATTAAGTTGATCTGTGGCCCGAATGCTCCTTCTAAGACACAGCACAAAACCACGAGAATCATCTCTAGACACCTGTTTTTACAGAAAAAAAAAAGGAGCCTTCATAGTACCCAGTGATCAAAATAATCACTGGGACAAATTGACATCACCTGCCTCTTGATCCGAGGCAGAGAACACAATTATTTCCATGCTGCTCTTATCAAAAAGAACCTGAAAAAAATACTGGGGAACTTCCTCCAAGTTATGCTAAATCCATGTAGGACTATACCATAATGAATCTTCTGTGTATAAAATGCACTAATTAAAATAGAGAGATTAGTAGAGCAAGCAGACCAAGGAAAGAAATGAGATTGATCAAATTCTGCTATGAGCTTGTATGAATATGGTATAATGTATCCATTATGTATAACTATAATGCCCCAATAAAAGAGATCTGAATTTAATCAAGAGGAAGTATTAGAAAACACAAGTTGAGATTCTAAAATACAACTTTATAGCATGTGTCAAAAGAATGTTTATTGACAAAGACTGAGGAAAGCAGATTGGAGATGTTTATTAAATATAAAACCCCAAATTGGATCATAGACCAGGAAAAAAAAGTGGGAACATTTTAATAAGATCTATAAATCAGGTATTGTATCAATGTTGGTTTTCTGATTTTGATAGTTGTATCCCGATTATGAAAAGAATTGTTTGAGGAATCTGGATAAGAAAGTACACATTTGCAACTTTCGGTAAGTTGGAAATAAAATTAGAAGTCTTTGAAATGACAACCTTTTAAAAATTGTTAAATAGAATGGAAGATGAACAATTAGAAGAAGGCCCTTGAAACGAAACAAGTAGCATCTGTCAAGTTTAATTGGCTGTTGGCTGATTAGAAGCAGTGATTTGCAACAGTAGGGCACACACTGCACCCCAGTTCACACACATCTTTGATTTGATTATGTTATAAACTTCTTAGAAAATTTTAAAGTAGTGTTAATCACAACTCACTTTGATTTTTACAATGTAAAGTATCCTGTATGTTTTACAAGGAAGAAAGGAGGCAGGATTATACAAACAAGGTGCTAACTTCCACAGAGATAGCTCTTAGTTTTAAAATCAGTTAAGGCAGAATCATCCAACTAAAAACTGCTGATGCCTGAGGCCCACACCAAACCTTTAGAATCAGAATCTGCAGTAGTGGATATATACACAAGCTCCCTGAACTGTTCTGAAGCAAACTAAGAAAAATCTGAAAACTACCCTTTAAGAAATTGACTGGTCTCTAAATCAGGATTCATTAACCACTAGATGGTGCCAGGAATTCAAAGATGTAACTTTCTTGGTATGCATTTCGCGTGGAGAATACAATGTATTCACTTCCCCCAACCCCACTCTACAACCCATAGAAATGGATTGCATTACACCAAACAACATTTCACTATCTATTTAGCAGTTTTACTTTGAATTTATCTTGGTTATAAGAGACAGACTTGTTCTGAGGGGACCTCAACCCTCTCCTTTCCCTTAGCCTCTGAGAGCTAATCCTGAGGAGGAAATACCACTGCAGGTAGTGAGCTTTATTAGCAATGAGTAATAGTATAAAAACCATGTATGTCTTGATCCATGCCCTTCCCCAGAAACCATGACTTCTGAAGTGTACCCAAATCAGTATTTATTCTTTCCTAATTCCCATTGCCACATTGCAAATGTATTTGATCTCATTACTATTTTTTGGGGGGGGGGGAAGGTGTGTGTACATGATAATCTCATTTCAAGTTTGTTTTTTTTTCCTGAAGAGTTCATATGTTTCAAATCTGCTTGAGAACATGGGACTCATGTTTTTCAATGTGCATTTAACAGGAATGGCTAGAAAACTAATCAAGAAAATTTTTTTTGTTTCTTTTATTAATCTTAGCCTTGATCTGTTTGTACTGCTGTAACAAAATACCCAGGAGGACATAATTTACAAAGAATAGAAAAATCACTTTCTTACCATTCTGGGGCCAGCGAGTCAAAGACCATGGTGAATACCCAGTGCCTGATGAGGGACATCTTGTTACAGCCTTGAACAGAAAACAGAAGAAACAACCAACCAAATGCGCCTGTGCAAAGCCTCTTTTATAAGGACCTTAATGTCACTAACAAGCATGGCCTAATCACCTCCTACAGGCCTCACCTGGTAATAGTATTGCATTGGCAACACCTAGGAAGGCAGATGCATTCAAACCATAGGAATTCTGTAAATATCAATTGAGCAACTACATGTACCAGGTGCTGTGACATCCACTGATATGGGGATACAAGATTCAACAAAATAAGAAAGAAAAGAAAGAAAACAAAAATTAACAAGATAATAATAGAGAGAGACACTTTATAAAATAATTAAGCATAGAACTAGGATCGTTTCTGCACAACGTGAAGATTATTTTTGACAGTGTGGTCAGGAAAGGCATCCCAAAGGAGGAGACAGTGGAAGAGCGACTCAATGAGAACAGAAAGAGCTGAAAGTGAGCCTACCCAAGCAGAAGGGAGAGCAGGTGCAAAGACCATGGGTAGAGACCAGCCTGGTACATTGCAGATCAGAAAGGAAGCCTGAGCCAAGTGAGGTTGGAGAGGAGGGAATAAACCCATCAGGGTCACAGGGTGTCATTTATTTTAATTTTTAGTGAAATGTGAATCAAATCATCCCATTTTAAGAAGGGAGTAAAGCCAGGCTCAGTGGTCATGTCTCTAGCCCTAGATAACCTGAGAGGCTGAGACAGAAAGTTCCCTGAAGCCTAAGAGTGTGAGATCAGCCTGGGCAACACAGTGAGACCCCCCCTTTAAAAAGTAAATAAATAAAGGGGAGGGCTGGGGTGTAGCTCAGTGGGAGAGCACTTGCCTATTACACATGAAGCGCTGGGTTTGAAACCCAATACAGAAAAGTGTGTGGGGAATGAGGGAATAACATGGTTTAACTTTTTTTTTTTTAAGATCATCTGGGCTTCTGATTCTAGTGTAGACACAAGTGGAAGGAGAGATAACAACTAGAATACTGATAGTCTAGATAAGAGATGATACCACGTTGGGCTAATGATTAGAGCTCCGGTGAGGGGAAGGGTAGAATTCAGGATGTGTTCTGAAGGCACAGCAGATTCAAGAGCTGCACGTGGAGAACGAGGGCATGAGAAGAATCAACAACACCTAAATTTTTGCTTGATTACCAGGTGGATGGGGGGATGCAATGAGAATAGTTTTAGAAAACAATTGTGAAGTAGACATTCTACTTTGGTCACGTGAAATTGGAGATGTTTATTTAATAGACAGAAGTCGTGGGGGATGATAAAATTTGGGAGCATTAGCATACAGATAGTATTTCATATCCCTTAGAGAACAGGTGTAGACAGAAAGAGCAGTACTGACTGATGCCATCGACCTCACCCCTGAGGTCCTGCCAATCTCTCAGGCAGGCTGCAGTAGCTACCCAAACAATGGCATGCTTGCAACCAACACTGGTAAGGTGAGAATAGTAATGCTTTATACAGTTATTACAAACAGCAAACAAGGAACATATAAAATATCTAAGATGGTATCTGACAGAGTAGGCAATCAATAAAATATGATTTTTTTTCTCCCTATTGAAACAGCTCCTGATCTTCCTCATGCAGCAACCAGGTGCTATTGACCTGTTCCCTGGCTATCACGACCTAGCTAAATCTCCATATGTGTATCACCTGGGTTTTGTTTCTATAAATTGTAGCTCCTTCTGTGGGACCAGTGGAAAACAAATTTAGCTGCTTCCCCCAAGTTTGATGAAACTGCATAAACTTCATTTTTCCTTTTCACCTTCTTTTTCCCCCCTGTGGGATCTAGGCAGGGTCACTTGGCTTGGCTCCAGTAGCAGTATTTCCTTCTTTGGTAAAAATGAACTCTATAGTGAAGTGCAATAGAACTCGAAACTCTGCTCCCTCAAGCGTCTTTACAGCCAGAGGAAGTCTTAGGAATCACCTGTCTCTGCATTTCTCAAATGAGATTCTTGCTTCAGAGGTTAACCAGTTTCCACAATCGTTATTTGGTTAAGCCTGAGTTGATAAAGGTGAATTAGACAGATGCCTTGAATACTAACCTTCATGAAGTTCTCTAAGGAACAGAAGTTATATGCAGTGTTTCCCAGCTTTTACACGGGCTAGAGAAACTGTCAGGGAAGCACTGATCCACCCCAAGCCCACACTTTATGTGTAAGAAAACCCAGGATAAGAAAATAAACGGGTTTGAGCCAAGTCCCACACAAGTAAAGAGTTCTGATGCTTCGCCTGCACCTCTTTGTTCTAGTAAATACCATCACAGTGATGAGATTATTGTTACAAAGTTACCCCAACTTTCCACCAGCCTTCCCCTCTCAATACACTGTTTTTTCACTTTTCCTAAAAGCTGAGTTTATGAGGTATCTATAGTGGACTTTCAGTTTGATGAGATGCCTATAGAAATCCTTTGAATTTCTTTATTTGTCTGAAACAGCCCCTTTTCCATTTATGAGAGGTTGCCAAAATAAGAACAACCTCTTTTTTTTTTTTGCTTGTTTTTGTTTTGTTTTGTTTTTTCCTACTCTAAGTAGTACAAATTGGACAAATAAATCATTATTCTATTTATGGCCTCACCTTCAGCCCTGTGAGACTTTGGATCTATCCACATCGTATTAAATCTATGAACTTTTATTTCTCTGGCCATTAATAGCAGAGTAGTAAAATGGGGGTTAATATTTACTAAAGCTCTGACCCAAATCCTACAGTTTCTAAATCGGCAGAAAGATCTTTGCCAGTGATCGAAAGGACCTTGGACTAACCATCTTGAAAGCAATAGCTTCTTGTTTTTCTCATTTCTTTCTTAACAGTAAGGTTAAGCAGTGGGCAAGAAGAACAGAGCTTGGCCAAGATCTCAACTCCATTTTGCAGGAAAGGAAACTGAAATACGTGGTGTAGACCCTTAGCATGTGCAAGCATGCTTCACAAGCCAGGTGTGAGGCAGGATGAGAAGCCAGGTTTGCCTCACACTGAAAGTGTGTTACCCTTCAGTAAGAGCAACCTCGGTGTCTGCACTTGTGACACAGTAGAACAAATTTTAAAAAGGAATAACAGAAAAAGAAACATCCCATGAATTCACCTTCTGGCACGACAGGATTATTTTCAGTAAATATTTTTTAAATCTCCACAGTGAGGAAAGAACCATGATGAATACGGCAGAAAACATTTTTTTTTTTTAAGAAAGGATATTCTGATTACAGAAAGCACAGATGACAGGTGAGTGATGAGACATGGGTAATACCATTTGAGAGTTAATATCAAAGTTGTATGGGGTACATTTAATTTATATATTGTGCACTCATAGCCTCATAGGAATAAACTGAAGGGTGCCTTTGGGCACAACCTTCAATGTAGAATGTACTCACTAAGCTCTAGTGAGGACAGACATCAGGGTTGGAGAAAGGCACAGTGGACATGATAAGGGGTGGAGAAATGCAAAGCCAAGTCAACATCAAGACAAGACAAAGTTCTGGAGGTGAGGCAGCAACATAAGCTGAGCAGTCACATCAAATGTTCCTGTGGTCATAACTGACCCACAGATGAGGGTTTCAGGCGTGGCTGATCTCATCTGTCTACACCAATTCTGAAAGAGAAACCTGGATCTATCACTAGTGAAGTAAGAACAGGCCACCTGACTGACAGGGCTGTCATTGGCCAGCTCAGGGATAAACTCAAAGTTCCTTCCTGATACTCTCCATAGCTTCTTGAGGATCAGCTGGCCTCTACAAGATGAGAGGAAGACAGCAGGCCCTCGCAAGAAAGAGGAGCCTCCAGCAGACCCTTCAAACACAACTCGTGCTCCTGAAGAATGTGCTTGGGGGAAGGGAAATGAAGCAAGAGGATCCAGAGCTGGAATTGTGAGTGAAAGGTTTCAGACCTGAAAATACAGTTGACAGTGAGTGTTTCCTCTTTGCTCAGTAAGAGGTATTTGTGGGATCTCAGAACACGGTATCTCCACATGGAAACGGGCTTTGGTCACCTTCTGGGGGTATTTTCCAGGTTTACCAGTAGAAGCTTAGCAAAAGGATGATCCGACAGACTTCATGTACTCAGCAACCTCTGAGACAGGTTCATTTTGCTTGTATGTTTATAGTCTTGCATGTTTTGCTTGTATATTTGTTGCATAGAAGAACTGGGAGAGCTTAGGGTTTCCCATGCCACTCAGTCAAAAGAGTTCAAGCAAAGAGTGACAGTGAGCAATGCTACGGAGAGGCTTGGAAGGCATCATTGCAATCTAAGACTCAATTTGTTCTGGAGAGTTCTCTATTTCCATTTCAGTGGAACACACTGGCACGAAGAGAAACTTGCCATGTGAGGTTTAGATTTAAGTTCCTTTTAATTCAGAAAGATCTGTTTGGTTTTAGGTTGGGTTTCTTGGAGTTCCTTATAATCAGGCACCATAACTAGGCTTTGGGTTTGGAGGTTTTTGCTTGGTTTTCTAGTTTAAGTTTGTGAAAATTCTAGCAGAGTACCAGATATATGTAGAGATTTTTTTTAATTCCTCCATTATTCTAGCTACAAATGCTTTAAAATTCCTCAAAAAATTCTGTCTTAAAAAAATAAAGAATTTTTAAAGGTTATCAAATTCAGCCAAGACCTGGGAAAATAAAAAGAATGTATCCAGAAAAAACTTTGAACGCATCACCACACAGACACACAAACCCTGTAAAGGCAGAGTGTCCGTGAGGCATGATGGGAACAGAAAACATGATATAAATGTAAAAGGATTGAGGAGATCAGGAGTTTTATCTTCCTTTTGAAGAAGTTGCCTAACAGTGGAAAGAGGCAGGACTTTGGATTCTACTGACCAGCTTTTGAATCTCAGCTCCATTGCCACATAACTAAATGTGTAGTCTAGGAAAAGAGATGATTTTCTTGAGTTTCAGTCTCCTTATGTCCAAAATGGTAAAAAAAAAAAAAAAAAAAAAAAAATACCTGTTCTCCAGCAATCTCAGATTATTTTCTACATGCAAAGTGCCAGGTATATAGAAACTACACAATAAATGAATTCCTGCCTCTCCGCTTTCTTCTAAGAAACTCAACCATGGTATCAGAGAAACTGCCTCTAGCTCTGCAACTTGCGCGGTGGCCCAGCTCACCACCAAACCCTACCTTACCCTGCAGCCTTTTCACAGGGACAAAGGACTGGTGACAAATTCAAACTCTGGTTTACCAGAAATCTCAACATGACATCTGACCTGCCTGAGTTAACTGCTCACTTTGGCTTTGGCAGAGTTAGTGAGCATATAATCTGTGCTTGAGTCTCAGCTTTGCTACTTACAAGCTATGAGACTCGAGATCCGCACATAGATGTCTGGGTCTCAGTTTTCTCCTCTGCAAAATGGGTGCACCATCTCATTTCCAGCACTGCACACTAGCATACCACTTTCACCAAAAATGTGGTGACCTTTAAAAACTCCTTGCCAAGGGGCTGGGGTTGTGGCTCAGTGGTAGAGTACTTGCCTAGCATGTGTGAGGCACTGGGTTAGAGTCTCAGCATCATATATAAATGAATAAATAAAATAATGGTCCATTAACAACTAAAAAAATAAAAACTCCTCGCCAACTTGGTACCCAAATGGGTGTACTTACATTTTTATTGCTAGGAGAGAATATTTTTCATGTTTATTAGCCATATTTATTTCCTTTGCTATCAATTACATGCTTATGACCTGAATCACATTTTAAAAGATCCCATGAGCTCAATTCTCAAGGTTAAAATATCACAGAAGCACTGTCTCAGTCACCTCTTCTGAATTTGACCCAGCCGTAACATTCTTCATTACTTTAAAAAATTGCAAGATGAAGAGATCCTGCAATTTGCTAAATTGAAGAGATACAGTCATCAGCAACATAGATGCATATTTGTACATGAGGTGCTTTCAGTTTACCTGTCATTATTTAAGAGATGATAGATAGCTCATGCTCTCCTAAATGCCTAACAAATCTAGAAAAGCATGATTATATATTAATATTCCTTCTTATTATCACTGTTGTAGACAGGTGAAATAAATAACCACCTAGAAAAAATATAATTTCAAAATTATCAAGAAGAATTAAGGGGAAAATACCTAAAGTCGTGGACTTAGATTTTGGTGGATATGCATTTAAATAGGGTGGGAACCCAATAGCTCTGAAAAGAATAGAGATGATCAAGTTCACCAATTCTGAGTAAGTGTCTGTTTATATTGATCAAAGTAATTATTTTCCCAGAAACAAACAAACAAAAAAAAGATTCACTTTTAAGGAAGTGGTCAAAGCAATCTAATAGGAAAAGGATAGTCTTTTCAACAATAGTGCAAGGACAACATGCAAAAGAAGGAAATTGGATCCCTACTTCATGACATACACAAAAATTAACCCAGTGGATCATACACCTTTCTTTTACATAACAACTAAAACAATAAAACTCATAGAAGAAACACAGGAGAAAATCTTCATGATGCTGGATTAGACCATGACTTCTTAGGTACCACAAAAAAACCACAAGTGATAAAAACTGACAAGTTAAACTTTGTCAAAACAAAAGTCTTTGTGCTTCAAAGGACAACATAGGAAAAGTGAAGAGACAATATGAAATGGTAAAAAAAAAAAACCCTGCAAATCATATATTTTAAGGAATTTTCATCTGAAAACTCAATAATAAAAGACAAAATAACCCATTAAAATAGGTAAAGGATTTAAATAGATTGTTCTCTCAAAATATATATGAATGGCTTATAAGCACATGAAAAGATGTCCAACAACATCACTCATCAGGAAAATACAAATCAAAACCGTAAGACATGGGGGCTGGGGATATAGCTCAGTTGGTAGAGTGCTTGCCTCAGGTGCACAAGGCCCTGAGTTCAATACGCATCATGGCAAAAAATAAATAAATAAATAAAACACAAGACACAGCTTCACATCCAGTAGAATGACTATAATAGAAAACAAAAGCAAAATAACCCCAAGTGTCAGCAGGCACGTGCAGAGATTGGAACTCTCATCTATTGCTGGTTAGAATGTAAAATATAACCACTATTTTGGAAAACAGTTCAGCAGTTCCTCAAAAAGTTAAACACGTTTTTTTGATCTCAGCAATCTGCTTGGCTCAGTGGTGCTCAAGATCCTGAGGAACATAAGGCCTGATGCGTGAAAGGATCCGTAAACCTGTTCAAATAATAAGGTGAATGTTGCTGTATGAAATAGAGGTTTTTATGTCTTTGTCCTTTCTTGGTAGTTGCAAGGGTAAATTTTGAGATATATCCCAATTACATATAGCATATCTGGGAATTTCGCATCTCTACATTTAAGATTTTCTGTCAACCAGGCTAGTCTGAAACTCGACACAGAATTAAAGATCAACTTTATTCTTGGTTCATATGCCCTACAAAGATGACCAAGGCTAGTTCATTAAGATCAGTTACAGCCAGGAGAGGTAGTGCACACTTGTAATCCCAGCAGCTCCCAAGGCTGAGGCAGGAGGATCACAAGTTCAAAACTAGCCTCAGCATAGAGATATTCAAGCCCTCTGGCTATTCAAGCCCTCTGGAAGAATTAACAGTGAGGTCCTAAGCAACTTAGTGAGGCTCAGTCTCTAAATAAAATATTTTAAAAGGGCTGGGGATGTGGCTCAGTGGTTAAACAACCCTGTGTTTGATCCATGGTACCAAAAAGGAAAAAAAAAAAAAGATCAGTTAGAACAATTCTAACTTAATTAGCTATTTTCCAACTATCTGGAGAAATCTGTTGACTGCTTTAATTTACAAAAGTCATTATAAAATTATTCTTACTATTCCAGATACCATGCCCTTTTTTTATGGTATACTCAATTAGTAGGAGACATAATATGGCAATGCTAGACTTAAATTCAAAGACCACTTAACTGAGCAAAACAACTGTACACCATAGTAAAACTTGAAACTATCCTCATTGTTGGTTTACTAAAGAAAACTTTAAAATACTTCAAAAACTTGGCTTTGTATGTTTTGTATGCTTCCATCTTTTTACATAGTAGATCATTTTAGTAATTAGATCTGATCCTTTTGACAGAAAACAGATCAATTGATTCTAAGAACAGGAAGGGTTGATTGCAAAGGGATAAGGGAGAGTTTTCTAAGTGATTTTTACATCTTGTTCTACATCTTGATTATGGTGGTGATTGCATGATTATACATTTTTCAAATATCACACTTAACAGGATAAATTTTACTGAATATAGATTCATACTAAAATAAACATGACTTTAAAAACAAAAACAAAAAAAGTTAAACAGGACAGCTCCTGGGTATCAAACCAAGAGAACTGAAAACATAATCACCCCAAAACTTGTACACAAATGTCAATAGATGCATTATTCTTAATAGCTAAACCATGGAAACAATGAATAGATACCAACAACTAAAGAATAGATACCAGAAAATGTGATATATCCAAGCAATGGAATATTATTTTGTCATAAAATGGAATGAAATACTGATACATGTTACACGAATGATTTTTGAAAATATTATGCTAAGTGGGCAAAGTCTGTCACCGAAGATTCCATGTAGTGTGACCCACTTGCATGAAATGCCTTGAATAGATATTTTCTCTCTCTCTGCAGATGACATAACCTAGACCTCATCTGCAGAAAGAAAAAATAAAGTCATAAATTAGTGGATGCCTCTAGGACAGTAGGGAAGGGAGGGAGGAAGGAGAGGGAGTTACTGCTTTGGGTTCAAGGTTTCTTTTGGGAATGATGAAAATGTTCTAAAATTGGATGATGAGGATGGTTGCACAACTCTGTAAATATACTAAAAGGCACTAAATTATATACTTTAAACAGGTGAACTTTGTATTATATAAATTATATCTTAATGCTATTTTTTAATGAAACTTCCAAAAACAGTGCTTAAAATAAGGGCTTATGATTTTATTATATTGATAAAATGACTGTAAATATTGGTCAAAATCAATGTAAAAAAAATTGCTGGGCACTTGTTATGTGCTAAGTCATCCTCAGAGTCTTTACAGTCGTTAACTAATTGCTTTCCCAACAAACCTATTCAATAGATTCTATTATTCTCATTTTACAAATTAGGACACTAAATCACAGAGATGTTCAAATCCCCCAGCTACTAAGTGGTCCAGGAAGAATTAACAGAAAGTCAGCATTTTTTAAAACAAAATATGTACCAACCCTGGAATCCAAAATGTTGGTGAGAAAAATGTCTGAAATTGAGATTATTGGGGACATTTTTAAATGTGATAAATAATGATAGAGCCTAAGAAAGCTAATGCCCAAGAGGGAAAGAAAGAGAAGGTTGTTACCTCAGAGGACAGCGGTGCAAGATAAAAGGCTGTGGGTGGTGTCACCAGACCCCTCCCTTGCCCAGTATACAGACTGTGTTACACACAGATGGCTGTTGCTAGAGGGAGTCCCTGCTATGTTCTAGTTCTCCTGAGTCATGATGACAAAGAGTTCTGCACATTACTATGGTATGCAAAGGATCCAGACCACCAGGTGGGAGAGAAAGATGAATCGGGGTGGCCCTGGCTCATGAATTTGGGTGGATCTATGCCCTCTAGACATAAATGAGAGATCTGTAACATGAAGTACTCAAGTAGACACTTCCTAAGGTCCCTACTGGTTAAAAATCTCACGGAGCTTCTAGACTAATCTCACAAACATTTTGGCTGGTGGTGTGTTTACTCACAAGCAAATCTGCCTCAAATCTATTTTCAGGAATCTCTAAACAAGCTCTTGATTCGATTGCAACTACTCTGGCCCCTGGTGCTCCAGCTGGGAGGGAGGAAAGATGTGTCTTTTGTTGCTCAAAAGTAGTAAGTAGTAAGGCCTCTTGAAAATAATAAAAATAAATTTAGTAAACATCCAACGTATTTTCAGGATTACCAAACTGTTTTGACAAACCTTCAGAGAAAAACATAATTTTGATGAAACTTTTGTAATTTTATTTCTGGATGCTAAGGAGCACAGGAGTGTGTGTGTGTGTGTGTGTGTGTGTATGTGTGTGTGTGTTTTCAAAATGTTTACAATATATACATTTGTTTTATAAACAAAAAAAGTACTTTTAAAAAACTTATGAGTACAACATTTTGAATGTAGTTAATGCCACTTAACTTTAAACTTTAAAATGACTAAAATGATAAATTTTATGTTATATATATTTTACCCCCAATATAATATACCAAAAAAAACCCTCTTATGGGGACACTAATGATCATACCATCCCCAGAACTATTTCTCTGAGAACTATTGAAAATAATTACCAATTTAGATAAAATCAAACAAAGTCAGAATATAGAATAAATACTTTGCAATTTGTCAGACAACAAAGTGTTTTAAACTAAAGAACACAGTTTTCATAAATCTGCTAACTGTATGGACAAATTCAAGTGTTTCACCCAACACCCAGATCTGAATATTTGAGTGTTTAAGGTGGGGCCAAGGAGTCAACACGTCCTGGCTCACAGGAGCTGTGGTCTGAATCTCTTCCAAAGTCACATTCAGGCATGTTGGTAGCTCAAGGTCAGCCGTATTAGGAGTATTTACACTGTGGAAATTGGTCAATGCTACAAATAATAGCTCCCTCCCCCTTTTCTGGAAAACCAGTTTACCAGCACAGCTCTGTTAAATAATAAATATATCAATCAATCAACAGAAATTTACAGTGACAGAACGTTTAAAATTGACTATTGCAACTCATTTTATAAACTTTATTAAATATAATTAAAAACAGAAAAAAAATTTCCCTAGTTGGTGGAAGAGCTTAAAAGAGGAATTTGTGTTTTCAATTTTCTTTCCCTTGTATCACAAAAAAAAAAAAAAAATTGCAGAAAAAGTAAGGTTGCCTTAAGTCTCATCTTACCCTGTTTACTGGAGCTGCAGGATCAATTTTCTAATCTTTTGGGGGACAAAACTCCCTCTAAAATCATGACCCCACTACAAATATACACAGTTTTCCATCAAGGGCAAACATATAATTTTTCTCTGCATCCTTTCAACAAAAGGTTCATGACTTTAAGGAAGAATGTTAATTCTCTTCTCCAATCTTAATTACAGAAACCACAGAATAAAGGAGTTTGAGGAGACAGGAAGGAACTTTAGATATAATGTAACCTTTGAGTCAGACTGGAATATTCCAAGCAGCTTGGCAAGGCCATTACCACCAAAGTCAACCCTTCATGAGCCAGGATTAACCCTCACTCTCCTTGTGGGATTAGGTCTTCCAAAAACCACAAGCAAACACACAGCTGAGGCCACATTGAGAAAAGTGATTATATCTTTCAATTACATTATATATGTCTTCACTCAGCATTTATGAAAATAAGACCAGCTCAAAATTCATCATATTCTTCTTTTCCTTCTCCTCTTCCACCTCCTCCTCCTTCTTCTCCATCACCATGAGTATGGAGCATTCAGTATCTTCTGAATGCTTACAATGTATAGACTTCATGCTTGCACTTTTCCATGCCCAAATGAGTAGTAACTCGAGTATGCAAACAAATGTTATTAACATTAGCCAGAATACAGCATAATCCACCAGATATCTTAAAACACAAATACTTCTAACTTTGCTTCATTATAGAAAAGCTCTCAGTTTTTAATAAATGGAAATTTGTATTTCCTGCCTCTGGAAATCTCAGTTTTGAAACTGTTTATCTGGTGTTTTCAGTTTGATATACATATAAATCCCTCACTTCTAGGAGGAGGAAGAAGAAGAGGACACACAAGAGTTCGTGGACCTCAGAATGCTTGGAAACAAGGCGAGCTTTCTTCTTGAGTCTTTGGTCTTTGTAGTATAAGACTACCAAAGCCAACCGTCATTGTACAACACTAAACTGTCGGAACTATGGGCCTTGTTTCTTGAAAAAAGAAAGAAAATCTTACAATCAAACGTTAATTCATGGTGTTTAAGCAAAAATATTAGAATTTGAGAAGGTCTTCAATGATGTCTAGGCTGGAAATTTTAAACTCAACTGCAGATTATGAGAATGAAGGAAGCAGAGCAATTCAAGGAAGGCCAACTGTAGAGGGCACCCCTGTCACAAGCAGGCTCTACCAACTGCTTGGCACCAACCAGTTACTGCCACACTCTAATCAGGTCTGATTTTTCCAGGCAAGGCAGATAAGCATGCTTTATAGGAATGTGTGAGAAATTTCTACCTACAAACATTGTAAAAGCCAAGCAGGACAATTTTCACCTAAAATCTCTGGATTTGGCAGAAGAGCAAAGCAAAGTTCAAAGATGTTGACTAACTTAACAACCGGAGGAGCCCAAATTCATTTCTCTTTTTTTCTGAGTGGAACTCTCTTAGAAAGATGCAACATTCTGACTTGTTGGAGAGTATCCGAAAAAATTATATATTTAGATCACTGATGGTCATACTCAAAACTTCCTGCCAGTTGTCAGTTTTTATTGTGTTTGGTTTTATTTTAAACAGATATAAAAGGGTCTTGGTCACCTTTATTTTAGTTATATTCTAATTGTTATCATATATTATTCATTTTGGCCAGTGTTAATCTCCTTTTATGGATAGATTTACATGAATGTCATATTTATAGGAATACATACAGAAATGTTCCAGTTGTTTGTCTTTGATCTCCTGGTCTTTCTTTTAATTTTCACACACAAAAATGAGAGCTGTTCCACAGGTCAGCAGTGCCTTGGGCAAAGGCAATGGTAATGGTAAAGGCTATGGAAAATGGTAAAGGGGTCATGTGGTGGTAATGCTATATTCCTGATGTGGACTACAGTCAATTACAATTTTTCTTAACAACAGAGTAACCAGAATTCACATTTTCTGGGCTGGGCTTATAGCTCCGTGGTATATTGCTTGCCTAGCACGCCGAAGGGCCTAAATTTAATTGCCAGTACTGGGGGAAAAAAATTAGAATTTACATTTTCTTTCAGTAGTCATTGCAACAGAACCTTATACCTATTTGAACATCAAGTCCAAACATAACTACTTGCAAATTTTATCAGATTAATCATAGGCAGCTTCTATCAAGAAGAGAAATTCCAGGGCCAGCTCTTGCTGACTCTCACTCCCTGGACAGATGTAGGTTGCCTTTCTCCATCAACATCTGCTTTGTTTAAAATCTGAATGTCCCTGGGGTGGGACAAGCATTCCAGTTTTCTATCTTCCTCTTTGGGCTTCTATGTTCACCTTGAAGTTTACTTGCCTTTCCAGCTCCTGAAGACATTTGAGTTTATGACCTCTACTCTAGACTTTGAGCAAATCACACCTTTGGCACAATTTCTCATGATAAGGAATTAACTTGACATCTTACTTGAGAGTTCAGTCAAGACTATTTTAACTATTTCAAAGTGCTTCCTATGGGCTGGCAAGTTGCTGCCTGACAGAAATAATCATATCACCAAGATGACTGCCAAAAAGGTCCAACTCATCTCCTTCTGCTTCCAAAGCAGTGAGAACATGGCCAATCAAACTAATCTTACATCATTTTATTCACTTCACCTATAAAATAAATTTCAAATCAGCCACCCTGACACTCAGGGGTCTTCATAACTTAGCCTCCATGGGAATCTTCAAACTGATTCGTCTACTCCAACAACACATTGCACCCCTACACATCTGGTTTATTCTCATGGAAGTGCTCATGAGCCCCTTTCCCTTTACTTTCTGCCTTTCCAATGTGTGGCATTGAAAGTCAACTCATATCCCGCCTTTTCCATGAGGCTTTCCTGAATCATTATAATCTCAAATGATCTGCCTACTTTTAAATGCAAGAATTCAATAAATATTTGTGGAATGCCTGGATTCCATCATGATCACATTCCTGCCATTTAATTATGGCTAGGTTTTTAAGACGTAGTTTCTTCATCTATAAAAATGTAATTTGGGCAAGGATTAAATCAGATATTACATATAAAATTATGTAGCAGAGATATCACATATTCTCAGAAAATATTAGCAAATACAAACTCCAGAAACGTTAGCCTGACGTACTGCTTCCCTACCTCTTTTATTTTTACTTAGCTTTTCAATTATGCATATTGTTTTTCCCTAGGTACCATATTGGTGCAAGGACTCATTTTTTAAAATTTTTGTATCATTCACATATGCAGCTAGCATAGAGCTTTGCCAATAGACACATGTGTTGAATAAATACTAGAAAAGCAACCTATTGAAAAACATTCCCAAGGACTAGCCACTGACACTGGGATTCCCTACTCTATAGACATTTTGTTCTAAGTTGTCCCTGGCTAAAATCCAAACTCACACAAGAGAAGAGAGTAACACACTACATTTTATTGGTTATTAACATCTGTGACAATTAAACTTTGTTTAGAAGGAGCAAAAACCACCATGTAGGTTGTGCCTATTATATGAGATATGGTGATTGGTTTGTTTCAACACTTCAGCAATAACTTATTTAGTATCTTTCCAGCATGACTTCCAACACAATGGCAATATAGATATATAAGGGGAGAAGACATTCAGGTCATGCTCTGTGAAGGACGGGAGGGAAGCAGTGCCTCATCAGAATCAGAGAATGAGGGTGGACACGCATCATAGGTACCAGCACGAAGGGGTTCCTAGGATTCAGGAAATTCAACACTAAAAAGAGAAATCCTAGGCAAACCAGGATAAGACAGTCACCCTTTAAGGCACCAGGAAAATCCCACTGAAGAACATACTTTGACTTCAAAAGTGTATTTAGCGTCAATACTGCACACCAAGCAGCACAAACCTGTCCCTGACAGGTTTATCAGCTGGTCAGAGCAAAGGTTTGATTTCCCAAGAAACTTTGCTCTCTTCTACAATCAGAATCTGTGTACTTCTCTTAAGCCAGCTTTCTCCAATGTCACTCACTAGTCAAAGGCAATAAGATAAGAGACCATAGCTACTTTGGAACACCGCTGCTAGAAACATTGGAAGAAGGACACTCATGTTTTTGTGTGCATAAACATTAAGTGTCTGAAGATGATCACATAAAGAAACTCACTCTCTGCACTTTCTGTTTATAATGCAATGCATATCCAGACAATCATAGTCATACATTGCCATTGCCCATTCTCCTGTGTAATTGCATTCTAACCCTGTGATCAAGCACAGCAGCACTGGGACCATCTGAGTTGTCCCAGCTAGCAAGCAACAGAGATAGAACTCAAACTCTTAATGTTTGTTTATTTGTCTTTGTTGTTCAGTACAAGTCACAGTCTCCTGTGGCCCAGCAAAATATATAGCCTTCATGTCAAGACTCCCTTGACTACACATATCATGTCCATAAGAATTCCAGAACCTTTACATCCCAAGGACCAAAGAACACAGCCTTGAACCTCAGGTGCATCTTGACAAGCGTGAGGTGCGACACACACAGTGGGCTGGCTACTTCCTGCCTGTGTAGTCATGAAGCACAGCCACATTCCTCACCCTGTTGGTCAAGCTCAGTGATTAGCAAAAGCATCCTGCTTTTAATATCTAGATGCTGCCAGTCTCTGCTCCTCTTTGTTTTTTCTTTGTTTAAGTGTTTTCTTTTCTGTAGGCTCATTTGTCTAAGTCCACCAATTTAGTGGTGTTCATTTTAATAAACTGAAAACAAAATTTCCCAAACACATGTACTTCTCTTTTAGAGCAAATGTCAGTAGGAAGAAAACCACCCACATCATACTGATATGTTACTCATTAACTTAAAAAAAAAAAAAAAAAAAAAACTCAGCTAGATTAGAAGTCAGGCGAGGAGGTTCCCGAGACACAGGAACTGTGCAGAGCCGAAAGCAAAGTCTTTCACTCTATTTGGGAGATCTGGAAATGAGCTTTTGAGCTAATTTCTTGATTTACTGGTGGACAAGCTTACAATGGTGAAGAAAAGGTTGTCTTCCAATGACACGGTGTTCCAGTTTGAGATTCCTGGCAGCCCAAAGAAGGCCAGTGCAGGGACCTCGCACAGCTCCACGGACAGCCCCGGATCCGTGTTTCTCAGGTGGGTACAACCTGGACCTGGCCATCCTGTAAGTACCCAGAGTGGTCTCAGCCACCCAACAAGTGGCAGTTGGAGGGCTCTTTCCTCTTTCCCTGAGGTAACAGCCAGTCAAAAGGAAAGAGAAGGCATAGCGAGGCATCCCGGCCAGTGAATTTGATGGGGCACAAAAAGAAGGAAAAATGAATTGAGCAAATAGAACTGTCACCACTGCTAAGGAAATCATTTAGTGCCTTCTTGTGTATTTTGTTGGTACTAGATAACTGGTTACGGGAAATTCCTCAATTCTTCACTTAATGTCAGGTTCACAGGAAGTGAAGCCAGAGAGTTAGACCAACAGCCTAGTTTGGTGTCAAAAATTACATGAATTATGACTAAAATATATTAAGTAGCAATTTTAAAATATAAGACAATTGCTCTCTTTTTTCCTTTCTAAATTAAATATTAAAATAGTATTAGCTATAATGTAGTTCAATGATTTACAGTATAGTGATTTATAGCCAGCTTTGGACAGATTCAGAACATACCCTGTTGAGCTGCAAATATTAATATCCATATCAGTATCACTCTGACACTTTACAAATACATATTTTAATAAAAATTCAATTAATTATAAACTCTATTCATTCTGTCTCAATAATTCTCTAGCAACTTATAAAATGTAGAAATCAAGTAAAGGGGGAAGCTTAAATATAAGAAGTTTCTCATTGAACTTTAGTGTAAATTTCTCAAATGAAAGCAAAGAAATAATCTCCACACCCAAACTTTACTTTTAGATAATACCATGCCAGGAGGTCAAAGGTTAGACATGATCATTTATTTTCTTCTTTAATCATTCAAAATCACTTACACAACATTGCTTTAGATTCTTTCAAGGGTTGAAATTATAGAGTACTTGTTTCGTACCCAGGAGGCCTTGGGTTCAATCCCTAGGACCACAAAAAATAAATAAGTTATAACATTTAAAAATAAAATTAAAAACAAAGAAATCCCAGCTTATTTAATGGCATTTACAAGTCAGAATGTTCAATTATGAAAACAAATTCAATAATTTTAAAAAGTTTCATAGACCAAGAATTTATGCAAATTGTTGATTAATATATCTATTTTCTAGATAGCTTAATTTTTCTATCATTAAAAAGGCTTTATTTCACTTGCATTAGTGGTTGTTTGAACAAGAGTACAATTCTTATGACTGAAAATGTAAAACATATTTTGCTGAACTCCAAGTATTTCTCACATGTTTTGTCTGCTTAACCTGTCTCTGAAATAGACTGTCATGCAAACTTCTCTTTGGGCACAAGCTATAACCAGGAAAAATAAATCAAATTAAAATATGTCAGCAAATAAATACATATAAAATGCAAGTTAAATAAGTATAACTTTTATAATTATCAATCAAAAATAAATAGAATAAAAATAAAAAATCTGTATCAACTTAAATGCAAACTTCTTTCAGGAAGATCCCAGGCCCATGTCACCTGCATATTCATGCATTCAACATCAGATCTCCATCTTAGCATTTACAAGTGCTATTTTAAAATGTATTGGAACCAACCTAAAATTTTCTCCAAATACTTTAGACATTGGAGACCTTTTAGTCTAAGTGACAAATCTATTAAATATTTTGTATATAAAATCACTGAAGATAATTTGGAATTGTTCAAATTTTTAAGATCAAAAATAAGACCAACTAAACACTTACCTTTAGCTTCAAAATAAATGGCTAGAATTTATGTGGCTGTTTTAGTATCCATTATTCTTTCCATGAACTAGAGCTCAGATCAACAAACTAAAGGAGCATGGGTAGAATTTATGCAATATTTTTATTTAATCATTCAATTCAACAAAGATGTATTGAGTAACTATTACATGCCCAGCTATGTGGGAGACGCAGGGGATTCAATCACAATTAAGACAAACACCTGCCCTCATGGTGGTTACTAGTTTAATGTCAGAGACGGGCAAAATATATATATAAATCAATACATAATGCAACATCAATACATAGTTCAAAAATTAGCATATAGGGAACAAATCAAAGCTGAGATAGAAGATAGGAGAACTAATTTAAATGAAATCATTAAGTAGAGATTTTCCAATGAAGTAATACGTAGGTCTAGCTAGATGATGAAAAGAGCCAGTCATGAAAACACTGGGAAGGGGCATGATGTTCTGAGGTGTGCAGGATCTTGAGTCTGGGAAGAGTGGTGCCTAGTGGGTTAGCATTCTACTCTATAGTTATGATGGGAAGCCATCCAGGGTTAGAAGAGGAGTGATGGGATGTTCACTTTAGCAGGACGCTCAGTTCTCCCTCTGGGTTGTTTCCAGTTTTTGGCTCATTCAAGCAATGCCACGTCTTGTCGGTGTCTCCTGGCATTCTTGTACTTCAGTGTCTCTCAGGTACACACCCAGGAGAGGAATATGCTTATCATTGCTTAAGGTCACGATTAACTCTCCTCATTAACATCAAATCATGCTCTAAACTCTGTGGGTCACATTACCTCATACTGCTGCCTCAACAGCATTTGAATCGTCTGCCTTTTTAATGTTTTCCCATCTGGAAATTGTGAAATATGACTTTAATGTGCATTTCTCTTATGAATAACAGGAGGGTCATTGTTTCAACATGTTTATTCATCATTGTGGTTCCTTCTTCCTCCTTCTTTTGGAAAGGAAGAGTCACTATCTTTTCTTCTTAACAGTTTTTAAAATACTCCAAACAGTGACTTTTTGTTAGTAATATAGGTTGTAGTAAAATGTTTTTCCAATATATGAATTCGTCTTTTCATGCTCTGTTATGTCCTAAACCTTATTTTTAATTTAGTATTTATTTTTTTTATGGTTTGCACTTTGTGTTTTAAAAAAAAAATCCCTCCCTACCCTGATACCATAAGGAATTGTCTTATGCATCTTCTTCTAATAGTATGTCTTCTTTTCAAAAGAGATCTTTTTTTACATCTGGGATTAATTTTTGCTTCTGTTATGAGTTAGGGCATAATTTAATTTTTTAAATAGATAATGAATTGTTCTACATTACTTATTGAATAGACTTTTTTCTATGAATCTGCAATGTCAGCTCTGTCATACATTACATTCTTAATTATTGTCACTTTATAATTTGAAAAAAATCTGGCAAGATAAGACCCCTTATTTGATTTAGAAGCATTTGGACACTCTTGATCCTTTGCTCTTCAACTTGAATTTTAGGATCCGCTTGTCAAGTAAAAACTTTACTTGAAATTGTATTGAATCAATTGCTCACTTTGAGGAAACAGCATCATTACAGTAGAAATATGTCTATTCATAAACATGGTATACCTCTCCATTTATTAAGGCCTTCTTTAATGTCCTTTAATAAAGTTTTCAAATATTCTACACAAAGCTCTTGTCTGTTGCTCATTAGATTTATTTCTAGGTGCTTTATACCTTTATTGCTATTGTACATATATTTTATAGCATTTTATTTTATTGATGTTGTACAAAAATATAATTGGATTTCTAACTTGATCTTGTATTCAACAACCTTGATAGATATTTTTATTAATTTTAATAATCTGTGGACTCTAAGATGCTTCCTTTTGTAGATAATGATATCATTTGAATTAATAAAAATTTGTTTATGCCCTTCTGATCTTTACTCCTTTAAAATCATTTTTGCTCTATTACACAAGCAAGAAACCCTATCAGAACATTGAATATAACTAACAATTCCAGGCATTTTCGTTTTGTTTCTGATTTTAAGGGGGGTGCTGTTAACATTTCAGGGTTTATTAAAAAGTTTCCTTCTGATGGAGGTTTTCTAAGGGCATATTTCAATGCATGGGCAAGTCTGGGTGGCAGGACCTGAGAATGCCGCAGAACTTCAGATACAAAAGTGAGGAGCAGGCTGACTCAGGGGTAGCCAGGGTGCCAGGACACAGTGAAACAGCCTGTGGAAGTTACAATGAGGAGATTGGGTGCAGAGGACTAGGCCTCTCATTAGATGTTTCCAGTAGAAGTCCTCAGAAGCTGTTATTTCCAGGAGAGAAAGGACCTGCAGTCTTCTCAAACTTCACCAGACCCTTCACTTATACAAAGCAGATAAGCTCTTCTCAGTACACATGTTCTGTGCTACTAGGCTTTTGAACATGACAGAATCCCACTCTTCCCCATGACGGCCTCAAAAACTCTTACTCATCTTTCCAGATGCACTTCCTGAAAGGTCTAGTACAACTTCCTGCAGCTCTGAGTTAGCAGGCTTTTGGTTGATACCATGTCCTAAATTAACTACTCACTAAAATGTCCTACCATAGGGATGTGTTTTTCACAAAACCATTGCAGCTTTATCTTGTACCCTCATTTGCCCTTCCAAGGCCACAGGAGGATCCCTAGTGATATGCTCATATAGTCATACAGGTCAGTAAATTTGCAAATAATATTTTAAGTGCAATTATGATTGCTACTTCTCTCCACTCTAGTCCCTCCCTCCCCCTGCCCCCAGCCCTGTAGCATCCTAATCTAAGGGAAGTTTTTTGGAGTTAGGGATTAGAGAAATATATTTAAGTGATTTGCCTTCATTTCTAGGTACACATAACATTGCTGGTGTAGGAACCTCTTACTAAGCTACTCTGCTTAGTGACATCAGAGGTATCATCATGACATCTCTCCACAGGTGATGTGCATTGGAAACATGAAGGTAGTAGAATAGAAACAAGGTTTGAAATGTACGAAGCTAGAAGCTAGGTTCTGGGAATTTCTTCCAATCTTTAGATGTATAAGTTCTAAGAGGTGGACTCTGTTCTCATTATGGTCTAATCGCAATAGCAGTTCTCTCCCATAAGGACTATGTACTCAATAATGCAGCTGGTATAATTATAAGTAGCCAATCTTACACTTTTACTTTCTTTTTCAATGGTACTTGTACATAATAGAACTTTCCAAAATTCTATAAAGTAATACTAAAAACAGCCATTGGATCCATGTGTGTCACATAGATTAACATGACACTCAAGAATGAGTTTGAAATTGAAAAACAAAAGTCTAACTAACCTATCAATGAAAAAGTAAGTCTTTTTTGTAGGGAAAGATTAAATTATCTTCTATTCTCTTGACTAAAAATAGTACAAAATTGTTGCCATACAAAGTGGTCAATGAATGTCAGCTAAAAAGTATAAGGAAATATTAGAAAGCATGTCAGAGAGTTATTGCATTATTTGTCTGGATTTGGAAATGTTTGTGAAGTTGGTCAGTTTTTTCAGGTTAATGATTTGATTTCTTTCCTCATTCTAAATGAAATATTCACTTTCATACCTAAATCTTTTATTCATAATTTTTCTTACAGAAGACCTTAAATTTATATAAGCTTCAGGCCCACAAAGGTGCACCTGTCCCTAATAATAAGTGCTCCTAGGCCTCTGTTCTACCACAGATCTGAGCTTTTTTTGTGTACAGAATCTGATGCAGGCTATGTACTTTGCAAGGCTGAGAGAAGGAATGGACAGCAGGGGACAAACTCCCAGGTGGAATAAGTGCTGGCTTAAAAGTGACGCCTGTGATCAGTCTTTCATTTTTGGCAGTTTGAAACTATTTATGGGGAAATCAATTTTACAGAAAGGTTTTGAGCATTTTTGTTGTTGTTGTTGTTGTTGGGGTTTTTTGTTTGTTTGTTTGTTTTTGCAGGGGGGTGTTGCAGTACTGGGTATTAAACTCAGGGGCACTAGATCACTAAGCCACATCCCCAGCCCTATTTTGTATTTTATTTAGAGACAGGGTCTCACTGAGTTGCTTAGCTCTTCATTGTTGCTGAGGCTGGCTTTGAACTCCAGATCCTCCTGCCTCAGCCTCCCAAGTCACTGGGATTACAGGCATGAGCCATCGTGCCTGGTCTGAGCAGTTTTGACTACACTAAAATTTTCAGACCATCTAAAATTGTTTTTAAAAAGAAAAAAACATAATTTAATAATCTGTGCTCTAATCTTTTACTCATTTTCTAATGAAATTTTAAGACCACATCGAAATTTATTTTAGATTAATTCAATCTATAGTCTTTCATTAAAACCTTTTTCTTATGCAGATTTAAAAAATATTAATCTAGTGGACTTACATAGCTTCATCTTTATTTACTTATTATTTAGTTAGGCTTTGTATTTAAAAAACCAAAACCAGGCAAATATAATTAAATGGAAAATTCTAGGAGCTGCCTCCAATGTGATTATCCAGGAGATCTAGCATGGAGCTACATAAGGGCAAATTGGGAGCTTTGCCAGGAAGTACAAAAGTGACAAATGAGTGCTTATATAAAATCCAGCAATAGTATTAATTATTTCTACTATTTGCACGGTGTCATCTATGGAAATTTTTCACAAACATGACTTTACAAACCTCGGTGGCTTTTCACTATGGTAGATGCTTAGATAAAGAGCAAGTAACAGAAAAAGGAAAGAAGTTTTCTGTCATTGAAGTATGACAAAATTAAACCAACAAAATTAGTTCAGGGGTGAATACAGAACCAGACACATGATCAAAGGGGCCTTTTCAACTTCGTTTACCAATTGATTTACTTGGCTTGGTTTCAAATTATTTGGGCTATTTCCAAAAGTCAAAAAGTCAAATCTGTCTTCAAAGTTCATTCCATTCTGTTTTTTTTTTTTTTTTTTTCATCTCATCTAAGTCATTTTTAGAGCCTGAGGGGGACACTGGGTTAAGTAGGTACAGTATTGTTGGAAGAAAGGTTAAGAAAATGTAACTGGGATTCCTAATCCTATATGAACTCATCCGTGATTCTAGTTGTTTCCAATCAAGTGTACACATTGTTTCCAATCTAAGTTGAAAAGATCCTAAGTTGAAAAAGCATTTGATATGCCTCACCTACTAAACATTATAGCTCGACAATACATTATACTGTAGCGTGTCAGTGGTTATGTGCCCATGCTTATGTGATTGACTGGAGCTATAGCTCTATGGCACTGCCTAGCATTGAAAGTATTATAACACATACCGCAGCGGTGGAAAAAATAAAAATCTGAAGTACAGTTTGTACCATACTTCACACCATCATAAAGTAGAAAAATTGTAAGGGACCATCTGTATTCTGTAAAAAGCAATTTGCTATTTATTTGCTATAAGTAATTTTGAAGGGTAGGCAATTTCATTGAATAGCCTGGAATGCTTTCTATAATCCGTGTAAGGAGCACTACCTGATCTACATCTGGTTTTTGTCACTTACGAGATTTGCATTCTCTCTGTGCCTCACTTTCTTCAGTTGTGATTTGGGGATAGTCTTAGGATTATGAAGACTATTAAATGAGAAAATATCTGAAGTGCTTGGCACAGCAGTTGTTCTAATACCAATTTTTGTTATTAAAAGACAGTGGGGGGGGGCACAGAGGAATATAATATATTCATTCATCACCCGGAGCTCCTAGGGACTAAGAATATATCCATTCCTCTATATCCCAGAACCCAGCACAAAGAAGAAACTATGTTGAGAAGAGACTGTTGTGAGTAACTAGTTGAAGACTCAGCTTCTGTTTTCAGAGGCTTCAGTCTCTGTTGGTGACTGACACAGATACCAAAAAGAAGGCAGACAATGTGCCTGCACTCGGAAAATTAAATTATTACCATAAATCTCCAAACTGCCATTTTCCACAGCATGCTTCCTGTTTGTCCCCATGTTCCAACACTTAGATCTAGAAATGAGCTGCACATTTCAAATTCTTAGTACTACAAAATAAATCTTGCCTAATGTAAAAAACTACCAGCTGCCAGGGTGATCCTGGAGGAAAGGAAACCTTTTTTTATTCCTTCCAATAGCCCCATGGGGGCAGACCATGTGCTGTGACCAGGCCTCAGGCCCCACGAGGCCCTGTGCAGAGGAAAGAACCTGAAGTAGGAATGGTGAAGCACTATGGGTGTGTTCACTTATCTCACAGAGGGGTCCTCTGGTCTCTGAGGGGGACGCTTTGTGCCTTGGTCAGCTCCCTGGTCACATCTCTTGCCTTCCCCCTGCCCAGAAGTCTGCTCTTAGCCACGCACACTACTGCAAGGACTATACACTTCCTTCTTTGCCTACAACACTCTGACGCAGTAAATTCTGAGCTGTTGTCACTGCCTTCAGGAAGCCATCCCGACATTACTCTCCCTCCCCCTGTGTTCACAGTGTGCCTTTTGTTTACTTCCCGTCTATCATTCAACACCTCTTGAATTATACTTCTTATAAATATTTGCTGTTCTTTCTCACTGTGCTGCCTTTGGTTTCTAACCAATCACGCAGCACAGTTCCCAGAAAAAAGCAGACAACAATAAATGTTAGGTGAATGAATGCTATAAGGGGGACAGGTAAAGGAGGGGTTCCCCCGAGTTACCCCTCGCTGGGGTTGCTGCAGACCTCACCCCTGAGAGGATGGTGCTCAGAGGAACACACAGGGCACACAAGTCCTTAATTTGCCCAGTCCAAGGAGAACAGCGAGTGGCAAAGTCAAATGACACCTCAAACCCTCTGACTTATAGTCCAGGCCCTGTCAGGGCCCCACAGGAATTTATCATTGGATCTGAATTGGCATTTGACTCTCTGTATTCTCAAATGTTTTATCCTTGGAATTGGGGAGAAAAGAAGGGAGAATTACAATTACATAACAACAACAACAAAAGTCTACCAGAAGCAATATAGGATGAAATTTCTATTTCTATAAATTTAAGTGCAAATTTAATTATAATGAATTTCATATTGACTTAATCAAAGTTTAAAAAAATGATTTTACTGTAAAATTGAACTAAATTAAATATGAACTAAGTAGGCATTTACTTCAATAAAACATCAGTTTTTAATATAATAAATAATCACACATGCCACGATTTTATATCTTCATACCTCTGTTCTTATTTTCTCTGCCTGAAATAATATTTTCCTCAAACAACAGTTAGTCAACAAGTTTCTGTTGTGTAATAAGGCACTAGAGATCCAGCAGTGAATAAAATAAGAGGGGTCCAGGACCTTATGTTACTTGTAGTTAGAAGAAGATAGCGTTAAAGGATCCTGATGTCTTGTATCTTAAGAATACAGAGCACAGGGCTCATGAGACAAGGAGAGACAGCCAGTCCCTAAAAGTCATGAAACATTCCTAAAACATGAAATGAAAGAGATCTGAACCTTAGGCAAAGGGGAGTGACTGGAAGAGAGGAAGAGGGAGAGACAGAATCCTGTGTTAAAAAAAAAATAGCATTTGCTATCTCTGTGGAAAAGAAAGTACACTTCAAGTTGCTGAAAGAAACAGGTCTCTGGAGCAGAGGGGCCAGGGAGGTTGGAGGAGATGAGGTAGAATCCAGATACACTTTTCTCAAAGAGTAAAGAAGAATGCAAAAGCCTAATTTTGTCTTGAGTCATAAACAAAACACCATCCAGGAGTAATATCATACTATCTGCATTCCTTTTAGAAATCATGTCCAGTTACTATAGAAGCTAGATTAGCAGCTGTTCTTTCTACAGGCCAATCTTTCTACTGGGCAAAGTATATTTATTTTCCTCATCATCACTACCGAAGTTTTGTCCACTGATCCTTGCATGACTCGGTCCTATTCGACATGCAAAGGCAAATCCAAGCTCCAAATCCTTTCGTGACATGAACATGAACTCACCACGGAAGCACGTTCCAAACTGAGTAGGAACAGCTGACAAAGTCTGTGTGAACTGTTGATTGTTTCACAGCACTTTATGCCAAAACTCAGCCTCTTAGACAGCAAGCACTTGTTATCTCTCACACACACAGTATCTGTGGATATTGGGAGCAATTTGGCTAGGTACCTGTGTGGCTCGCACCCTCTCATGTGGTAGCTGTCAGCTATTGGCCAAGGTTACAATCCTCCCAAGACTTGGCTGAGGCTGGAGCATGCGTTTACAAGGTGACTCATTCACACACCCAGTGGGTTTGTGCTGGTGTCTGCAGGAGGCCTTAGTTTCTCTCCATGTGAATAGAAAGTTGTTTGATCTCCTTACAACTCGCAGATGGCATCTCCTAGAGCAAGTGATACATGAGATAACCATATGAAAACCAGTGTCTGATATGCCCTTTTTTTTTTTAACTATCCTGTTGGTCATGAAGGTCTGCCCTGTGTATTCCATGTGGAAAGGGACTATACAAAGGATGAGAGCAGCAGGAGGGGAGATGATGGGGACATCTTCTTGGCTGGTCACCACAACAGCTGTGGGATGACATAAAAACCACCAAGTATTTTTAACCTGAAAGATGGTGCATGGTGAAAGGGAATTAGCCTTGGAGCTACTCAGATCTGTATTTGAATTATAACTGCCTCTGATGTGTCACCTTAGTTCAGTTATCTAATCTTTCTAAACCTCTGTTTTCTCATTTGTGAGACAGGGTTAATAACACCCAACTTGTTGGATTATTTTGAAGATTAGGTGTGGATGATTCTGGTTTCTGGAAAGTAGGAGGCACTCAATAATTGCTGTCCATTATTATGACTACATCTAAGATAGGTGAATTATTGCTAAAGACATACAGTTGGAAATCATTATCCATACAACCCTACGGCAAATTCTAAAGTTTTCTTAAAGTTTTCTTATCTCTATACATTCTTTCATAACTTAGTAAGAGCCAAAAACAGGGAAGAAACATTACATGAAGCTAAAAGAATTATTTTCTTTTGTATCTTTGAATACCAGTAGAAACCATGAAGACTTATAAGAGCCAAACTTGAAGAAGTTTAACAGCTGTTAAACTATTTTATTCCTTTCATATGGCTGAAGTTCATATCGTGATGACCTTAAAGAAACATGAAATTAAAGGGGAAAAAAATTAAACTACCAATGCTGAGCTAAGTGAGTTTCTCGAAATTACAGCTTTTCTGGAAAACAAAAATTGATTATTTCTAGAAAAAAAGAGAAGTTCCAATGGTCAAGTCTATCTCATGTCAAAAATGATAGATTTTTCCAACATTGCTATTGGATGAGGTTAAATAATGATGCTTTGTTCTCGGGAATTTGAGTGTTTATACTGTGGCTTAGTTTTAAATGTCTCTGACCTTAAGTTTCTCCCCTTGCAAAATAAGAATAAAGACACTAGGAAGTGAAAGTTCTCCATGTGTGTACACAAAATAATCTTTCTCCAAATTTGTACACTGAGAGCATAAATGGAAAGAACCAGCCCTGCTCTAACAGGCTTCGGCTTCCTGGAGCAAATCAGTAACTTCTCTCTTCATCTCACAGATGGAGAGATTCATTGTGAACAGGATTTTTCCAGACAATGGAGAAAGAAAAGAGAAGGGATGAAAGGAATCAAACAAGAAATTTTCTTCAAAGGGGAAAAAAGTGAATTTTTTTCAGGGATTATTTTATTCTTGTGGTATTTTTTAGAAATTGTATTTAGTTGCTATCCAAAGTGGCAGATTTACTGTGAAACTAATGAAGCTGAAACTTCAACAGCTATCATTTGAAAATGCCTCTACTAATTC
Source organism: Ictidomys tridecemlineatus (assembly GCF_052094955.1). NCBI lineage: Eukaryota > Metazoa > Chordata > Mammalia > Rodentia > Sciuridae > Ictidomys > Ictidomys tridecemlineatus. The sequence continues at coordinate 134,623,887 of NC_135477.1, read as the reverse complement.
AATATTCACTATTTGCACCTAATTTTGTATTTTTTTTCTTAAAGAAGTCCCCCATACTGTACTGTATAAGCTCAAGGCCCTATTACAACTGTTAACCAAGACCAACTAACTATTATAATCAGAACGTCATTCTAGTAAATGGGATGATATTCACTAACAGGTTGTTTAACAAACCTATAAAAAAAAAGTTATTATTACACTATGAAAGGTTATTTCCAAAATGATTTCTTACTGGAAAACATGGAAACAACATTATTCCCCTACAGATTCACAACTTATTGGGAAGGGGAACATTCATATTATTATCATATATCATATAAACCAAATAATTCAGCACACTAAATCATATATTTTCAATGTAAAATTTTATTTTACAGCAAATCATAGACAAAAATGATATTATCTTCTTCTCCTTGTTAAAAAAGAAAAGGAAAACTATTGACTCTTTTATTTACCTACATTATTGTATTGTATTATTGTATTGGGGGAGTTTTGAAGAACTAGAGCTTCTAGAAATCCAAAAGCCACTCCACCGATGATTCCCATGTGAGTTGACAAGTAGCTCAGAACAGGAGTTAGAGCACGGGTTTCTCGGCCAGGCTGCTGATTTCTCCCTTGGGCTGTCATTTCACAAATCGCTTCATCAGCTTGGGTCATGACTGAAGACTGTTCTCACTCTCCTAGATCACGTACTAAATCACCACATTTTGGATGGAAGAGACTATGTTACTCATCTTTGTATCCGCCTCAGGTGTCCTTTAGTCTTCTCTTAGAGTCTCTAAATGGTTTCTTCGGATTGCAAATTAAGATAGGAATGACTAAAATAGAAAACCGTGGCTTAAGGTAAATGTTTCACAGCATCAGATTATTGTGTGTTTTTTTAAAGAAGTTTTTAATATTTGTTAGATTGTCCACATTGGAAAATATTTAGTACTTCAATTCCTGACCAAGGTTTACTTTTGTTGGTGAATAAAGTGGCAAAATGTTAGATGGAGTTTTTTGAACCAAACTTGCAGAACGGTCTCTACTATAGATTAATGAGTATGTCTTTACTGGAAGGTCTCTCCTTACTTATTAGTCTACTTGACACAGTAGAGCAGGTTAAACTGAGAAGATGATTTGACTTTGAACTTTCACCAATATCTAGGTTTACAATAATAGAATAGTTTGTTTTATTGTGGCCCTACCCTATTTCTATTCTTATGGATACCAAATGACTGGGGACATTTGTGTGGAAGTGCTGAAGTATTACTATAAAGAATGGTAAATATTTAACTGACATTATCAAATGACCTTTCTTAAAGTACTGTATCTAATTGACAGGGAAGGAGTTTTGTTATTTTCCATGTAGTTCTATAAATGGTCATTAATTAACAATAGATAACAACACAGCATGATAAAATGTTCAGTTATGCTGACTCCACAGATTTTGGGGGGCCAGGATTCTTCTTTAGATCCCAAAGAGCATTAGCATTGATTTTTGCTGAAACCCAAAGAAATAAAATCATTTTTCTGTGTGCCTCTCAGGTTTTTTGATGGTGCCAGAAGACTATATGACCATAAGTAATGGTACAGTTTTACATAATTTCAGCAGCCTTTCAGAAATGTACTGTTAGGAACAGAACAATAACTTTATCTGTTGAGCAATTTTTGATTAGGTCCAGCCCAGTTACACAATATCTTAATAAAAATGACAACAACCAGATATTTATTAAATGTCTCCTCTTAAGCTATTTCAAAAGAGCTAGTCCAAAACTTTCACAAAAACCTTATAAAGTGAGAACTATTATTTCCTCACTTTCTAGATAGAAAACTGAAGCTTGGAAAGATTAAGTTCCCAATTCCAATAACAGAATAATTGGACTCAATATTAAGACTCTAAATCCTATGGCCTTTCAACTTCACTGTATTCCAGTTCCTCTCACCTTCAACTTCCTTCCATTATGTATGGAGTAATGAAATTGGGCTGAAAGATATAGACCTCCTAAAGTGAGATGATTAAAATCTGGTATGATACTTAGATATGACACCAAAAGCATTAGTGACAAAAGCAATAGCAAATAAATTGGACATCATCAAAATTAAATACAAGAAAACATCAAAAAAGTGAAAGACAACGCACAAAATGGAAGAAAATATTCATAAATAATTCCTCTGATTAAGATCTAGTATACAGCATATATAAAGATTTCTTAGGAGTTGTAAGAAATCTTTATATATGCTGTATACTGGATCTTAATGTTCAAAATGAGCAAGGATTTGGATTGCTTTTTCATCAAAGAGAATATGTAAATGGGCAATAAGAGGCAACATTGAACTAAATATCATTAGTCATTACAAAATTAAAATGAGATATTATTATTTCATGCCCACTAGAACAGCTATATGTGAAAAGACAAAAATTATGTGTTTGTGAGCAGGTGGAAAAATTGGAACCCTCACTGGAGAAAGTCAAGATTTTTAAATCACATAGGCAACTACTGCCTACCCCAAATTCAAATTCCCGGAAGGAAAGCAGGAGTTCAACTAAATCATATTATTTGCACAATTCTAGGCACAGTAAGCCACCTTTCTCAATATTGGGTTCCTCCAGGTTCTACCTGTGCCTTTCACACTGGGCATTCAAAGAGGAATCCTCACAGAGATACAGATGCTGAATTCATCAAGAACGGAATTCATGATACACCCCTGAAATACTAAGTAGCCTAGCTGTGATTATTAGCGTAGATCAGAATCACTTTCTATCTTATGGAAGCATGGAAGGATCTATTTTCTGTCCCATTCTCTTTGGAGCAGGTAACTACAATAAGTCAACTAGAATACACTTGAAATATAAACCAGAAATTTGTCTTTCTTCCCAGAACAATGTATTTCTGTTACATAAGAATTGTCTAACTTTTGATCAGCTAATTACAAAATATAGAACTATAGTACAGGTCTCAGAGTACATAAAAGAAAGTAGTTAAGGACCCAGTGGCTACCTGGAATTTTTTAGACATTCTACTTTATTTGCTCTTTTCCTTTTTTTTTCTTCCCTTCCTCCTTTTCCCTACCCTATCTCATCCTCCATTTCCTTCCTTCCACCTCCCATCAAGATCATCTCCCCAATTATCAACTGACTGTAATTTCAAAAAATTCAAGTAACAGAAAAAAATGCTTTTTAAAAAATTTTGCTTCTCTGTTTCCCAAGTATACGATATTATTTCACCAATAGATGATTTCTACAAAAACTCCTATATGTTTGCATGTACAGCAACTTCCAAATTGATGGTTGGATTTTAAAATCCCCCTAGAAACTATCAAAGATCATGAAAATCAATAAATTCTTTTTACTAAGTTGGACCTGGTTTAGCAGCAAGATGGAAACATTTCACAGTCTTTTGAATCTTCAAAGTTTCTCCTTCACTGTCAGGTTTCCTCACATGGGGAAGCACCCTGTCCCCAGAATCAGATTTAGGAGTCTGGATGGTTGGCCTGGCTGCCATGGAAAAAGCATTCTGGGTTTCAATCCAGGGAGGGACCCCCCAGCTATCTCAGCAGGCTTAATCTTCACAAAGAGTCAAATAATCTTGCATCTCCAAACAAGTCCAACTGGAAAGAAAACACAACCAATGAATAATTCATAGGCTAAGCCAGCAGCTGATAATAATTATCTACAATTGCCTTCCACTGGGGCCAGGTTTTAAGACTAAATTAGAAGTTCTCTCTGGAAAGATTAAAAAAAAATGTAGCCTTAAAAAAGAAAAAAAAGAAACAGTTAACTTGATAGCAAAGAGCAAAAACAGTCTTTAGAATGCATAAGGTAAATTTACTTGCTGGAAGCACCTTCCCTAAACCTTCGTGGGTTCAGTGAAAAGATGACAATCTGGTGCATGGGTAGAGGATAGTATCTGAGAGTATGAGGAGCTGTTCATGTCTATATCCGTTACTAAAGGACCAGGGATACTAGTCTGCAGCATAAACCTCAGAGATTAGGTGGAGAGAACAGGACACAAGTGTGAACTCAGATGTTTAAAGATTTGTCATTTGGTAGAGCAAGTCTATGCAGCCAGAAGGGCTAAATCTAGATTAAATACTCAAGCAGAAATGACAGTCCAATCATTATAAAGAAGAACTCTAAATGACCAGAGGGGACCAAGAGTGAACTGGGATGCCTTGAACGGGGATGAGTTCCCTGTAGCCAGAGGTGTTTAAGTCATTAGTAGATTCATGTGATATTCTACACTCCTTAATCACATGCTTATTCTGGAGGCTCAACATTGTCCATACACAGGTGAATGGAATAGTCCCGGTTACTTCTGCTATCCAACTTACATTCTGGTAGGAAGATTTCATATGAATAGAGAAAACTCAAATATAAATACCATAGGGACTGTGAAGGTTTTCCTATTCCCAAGAAACTATCATTCTATGAAATGAAAGCCATGTTTTTTTTCCCCATTTGGAATAACCCACATGTGGCTCTTTTCTTGCCAAGTGGGAGCCACCCTAACTGACACAACTTGGCTATGAAAGAGCCTAAGGCTAGCTTAGAGAATAGTTGGCATGCTAAGAGGATGGAGTCATTAAAATTATAACTAGAGGTCTCCAAAATACATTAATGGACAAGACTAAACCATTTTCCTAAAGTAATCTATATAGAATTGTCCTGGTGCTTTTGGTCACAGTTTTTATAACTCAATGATATCTATTTTATGATTAAAAGATACTTCATCAGAAAAATGGAATAATAATGTTTTGTGATTAAGAAAGAAAATTAAGGCTGATTAAGAAACCTACTAAAAAGAATTTTAAAATATGGTTAACATTTAGTCTCAGAGTTAAATTCTTTAATGCACAAAGCTGGTTAAATACAATCTATTCTTGCCTATTCATTATAATCAGTGAAGTTCATTTTCCGAATCACTTTCCCAATCAGCACATTTCAAGATCTGATCATTTTACCTTAATCGGAGCTTACCAACCATGATCTCAGACTGAACTCACAGGATGGTTTGGGATAGTGGCCTCTTGGAGCTGAAAGGCCTCTAAGAGTTTGCCTGGCTTGACGGGAGGTTGGGGAGAAAAGCAGAAAGGAAAATTCCAGAGACTGGTCTCCCTGATCCTCCCAGCACTGCCCCAGGTAGCACGTAACACACGAGCAGTCTTCATGGAAAATTAACTTACATGCATAAATGCTCATTTTATTCCTTTTTGAAGGTTTTTTAAGTTTGTCTTATCACTAGGCCTAATAAGAAAAACCTATTCAAAAACCAAGTATTCATCAGTGCTGGAATGTTAGAAGTTGAAAAGAGAAAAAGAATAATGTCAGGGACTAAAAAGTCAAAAGCAGAAGGAGAGAGCCTGCCGCTCAATTTCCAGAACAAGAGGGAAGATGTTTCTATTTCCATCTTTATTGAGATATAATTGACAAATAAAGACTGCATAGTATTTAGGACTCTGTTTTGATATATGTACATGTTGTGAAATGATTACCATAATCAATTCACATATCCATCACCTCACATGGTTACCTTTAATTTTGTGATTTGTGTGTGTGTAGTGTGTCCTAAAAAAATGTGTGTTCACTCTTTCAGCAAATCTAGACTGTACAACACACCAATAGTGTACAGGGTTCTCTGTTCTCCACTTCCTTGCCAAAACTTGTTGTCTTTTGTCATTTTAGGATAATAGCTATCCGAATAGGTCTAAGGTGATATTTCATCATGGTTTTGATTCACACTTATTTGATGACTAGTGATACTGAACAGCTTTTCATATATCTGTTGGTGTTTTGTTCTTTTTTTTTTTCACTATTGAGTTACATGAGTTCCTTGTGTATTTTGAATATTAACTCTTGTTAGGTATTGAATTTGAATATATTTTGTTCCATTCCTTAGTGTATCTCTTCACTGTGTTGATCATTCCCTTTTGTGCAGAAGCTTTTTAATTTGATGCGATCTCATTTATCTATTTTTGCTTTTGTTTTGCTTTGGAGTCATATGCAAAAAAAAAAAAAAAAATCATTGCCCCGACCAATGTCAGGAAGCTTTCCCCTATTTTATTCTTCTAATAGTCTTACAATTTCAAGTTTTATATTTAAATCTTTGATCCATTTTAGGATGATGTTTGATTATGATATAAGGCTCTGATTTCATTCCTCTGCATGTACATGCCCCCTTTCCCCAACATCACTTATTAAAAAACTATGATTTTTCATTATGTATTCTTGACACGCTTGCCAAAGATCAGTTGACCATAGATTCACGGGTTTTTTATTGGTCTCTCAATTCAGTTTTATACTTCTGTTTTTATGCCAGTATCATACTGTTTTGATTATTGTAGTTTTATCCTTTATCTTGAAGTCAGGTAGCATAATGCCTCCCACATTGTTCTTCTTTTCCTTGGCTATTCTGGGTCTTTTGTGATTTCATACTGATTTGAGAATTGCTTTGTCCATTTCTGTAAAACAATGCCTTTGGGATTTTGATAGAAATTGTATTGAATCTATAGATCCCCTTGCACAGTATGGCCATTAAACAATATCAATTCTTCTAATCTATGAACACAAAATGTCATTCCATTTTTCTGTGTCTTCAGTTTCCTTCATCAATGTTTTATAATTTTCAGTGTTCAAATCTTTCACTTCATTGGTTAAGTTATTCCTAAGTATATTTTTCATTTTATGGATATTGTGAATGGGATTGGTTTTTTGATTTCTTTTTTTGATAGTTCATTGTTTACAAAAACACAATTGATTTTTGTATGTAGATTTTCTTGCCTGGCAACTCTATTAAATTCATTTATGAGTTATTGCAGTTTTTGATGGAGTTTTTTAGATTTTCTACATAGACATATCACCTGAAAATAAAGATAATTTTATTTCTTCCTTTTCTATTTAGATGTCTTTATTTCTTTTTCTTGTGTAATTGCTCTAGCTAGGACTTCCAGCACTATGTTGAAAAGTGGTGGAAGTAGGCTTCTTTGCCTTATACTAGATCTAAGAGGGAAAGTTTTCATATTTTCCCTATTAGTTATGATGGGCTTTTCATATGTGCTCTTTATTGTATTGAGGTAAGTTCCTTTATACCTGTTTTGTTAACAGTTTTAATCATGAGTGGATATGGGAATTTGTTAAATTCTTTTTCTGTGCCTTCTGTGATGATCGTGTTGTTTGTCTTTAGTTTTGTGAACCCATTTCTCCCAAGTTTTCGATTCTGTAAATATTTCAATTTCGACACAGATGCATTAAAATGGATTGAAAATGATAAATTATTTCATGTTTAATAATCTATATTATATAATCAATACCTATGTATTACCATATTAATTAATGCTATTACATTATTTACTATATTTAAGTTTTTATGTGTCCCACATTTGGAGCAATGAGACAAAATGAGTTAATGTGTTGGTCTGCTAGTATTTCATTAAGAATTTTTGCATCTATGTTCATAAGGGATATTTCCTGCAGTTTTTCATTAAAAGAGTATCTTTGACTGATTTTGGTACACTGAGTGATGTTGGCCTCATGGAATGAATTTGGAAGTGTTCCCTCTTCTGTGATTTGGAAGAGTTAAGAAGGACTAATATTAATTCTTCCTTGAATGATTGGGAGAACCCCCCCCATGAGGCCATCTGGTCCTGCACTTTCCTTTTTTGGGATATTTTTGAATACTGATTCAACCTCTTTATTTGGTAGGAGCTTATTCCAGTTTCTATTTCTTTTTTTATTCACTGTTGGCAAGTTGTATGTGACTTGGAATTTATCCCTTTCTTCTGTGTTACCAGTTTGTTTGCATATATTTGTTTGTAAGTCCTTGTAATCCTTATTTCTGAGGCATCTATTGGAATGTCTTCCTTTACAGTTCTGATTTTATTTATTTGGATCTTTCTTTTTTTTCTTAGTCTATGTAAGTGATTATCAATTTTGTTTTTCTTTTCAAAAAACAACTTTTAGTTACACTGGTTTTTGTTTCTGTTTTGTGGTGTTGGGGATGGAATCCAGGGCTTCACACATGGCAGACAAGCCCTCTAACACTGAGTCACATCACATACCCAGCCCCCAATGTTGTTGTTGTTGTTGTTTCTAATTTTATTCTCTATCTGATTTATATCTTCACTAACCTTATCATTTCCTTCCTTCTGCTAACTTTGGGCTTAGGGTTTTTTGCTATTTTTCTAGTTCCTTAAAGTAAAAAATTACATTGATTATTTAAGTTCTTTTAAAAAAAATTTTTTTAACATGAACATTTATCACTATTAACTTTCTTCTTAGAACTGACTTTGCTACATCCCATAAGTTTTGGTATGTTGTGTTTTCATTTTCATTCACGTAGAGACTCTTTTAAAATTCTCTTTTGATTTCCTTCTTGATTCAAGAGTAAGTTTTCACATATTTGTGAATTTTCCAGTTTTCTTGATTTTATTGATCTCTAGTTTCATACATTACAACCGGAAAAGATACCTGGCCTGATTTTTACCTTCTTAGATTTGTTAAGACTTTCTATATACCCTATGTGTGACCTATGCTGTAGAATGCTGCATATATCCTTGGGAAGAATGAGTATTCTGCTGCTGTTGATGAGAAGTGTATACATACAAACATTCCATTTGGTCTATACCGTTTTTCAAGGAAGACATTTCTTGATTGGTTTTCTGTCTGGATGTTCTATTAATTATTAGAAGCTGTATATTTAAATTTCCTGCTATTATTGTATTGATGTTAACTTTTATCTTCAGATGGATCAATATTTGTTTTATATATTTATCTGTTTTCATGTTGAATGTGTATACATTTATAATTGTTATTTCTTCCTATTGAAATGACCATTTTATCATTATAAGTGACCTTTGTCTCTAAAAGCAGTTTTAAATTTAAATCTACTTTTTCTGATATACCTACTCCAGTTTTGTCTTGGTTACCTTTTGCATAAAATATCTTCTCTATTCATCTGTGCTTTTAAATCTAGTAAAGTCTCTTATGAACAGAACATCACTGGATTCTGTTTTTCTTTTTAATTTATTCAATAACTCGATGCCATTTGATTGGTAAATTTAAAGCATTTACATACAGGGTAAATATTAATTGGTGTCCATTGCCATCTTGGTTTTTTTTTTTTCTGATTGTATAGTATTTTGTTCCTTTATTCCTTTCTTATTATATTCCTTTGTGATTTGGTAATTTTTTACAATAGTATGTTTTTTATAATAGGCTCTTATAATACATATATAGATTTGTTTGATGGTGCTCCATAAATTCCATAGGATTTTTTTGGTTCTTTTCATTCATTTTTTTCTTCTGATTGGATAATATCAAATCACTTATCTTTGAGTTTAGAGATTCTTTCTTTTGTTTGATAGTCTGTTATTTTTTAAATTCTCTGTTGAAATTTTCAGTTTCAGTTATTGTGTTTTACACTCCATAATTCATATTTTTGGTTCTTTTTTAAAAAAATTTATTTCTATCTCTTTGTTGAATTTCTTGATTTGTTGATGTATTGCTTTCCTGATTCACTGAGCTTCCCATCTGTGTTGTCTTTTAGCTCACTGAGTTTCCTTTGAATAATTATTTTTAGTCAGGCAGTTCATAGATCTTCATTTCTTTGGCACTGGTTACCAGAAAATCATTGTATTACTTTGATGGTATTGTATTTTCTTGATTTTTCATGTTCTCTGAAGTCTCTTGCTACTGTATTCAAATATTCAAATTTAAAGGAAAACAGTTCCTCCAACCTTTACTGACTGACTTTAGAAAGAAAGATGTTTACTAGTGGTCTGGCCATAGATTTTTGGAGGTCTCTCAGACCTTTTTAATGAAAGCATTTCTGCTTTTCTCTTGTTCCAACAAGGAACATTTTATAGAAACTTCAGAACATGGATCTGCCTTATCTCATACTTAGAAAAGTTTACTATCAAATAAACCCTCGATAGCTTACATTAATAACACAGTTTTCTAGCCACACGGTCTTGAGTAGGCCAGATCTATTCAACATAATCAAGATATCACTGCTGTTAATTAGGATCAGACAATCCAGTACCGAGGTAACCCTATAACCTCACATCAAATGCAGGGTCAAATGCTAATCCCAGCAGATGACACAAATGTGCAAATCACAGAAGATAGTAGAGACTATGGAGACTACCGAAAATTAGAAACTTCCTAGTTCACTATTTGGCTTTCACATTTTATCAAAACTCACTGCTTGCTCATATTTAGCTGAGAATCACTGTTCTGTAACTGCTGAACTAGCTGTAGGGAAAATTAAAAGCCTGGGTGAGAGTCCCAGATGAATTGGGTCCTAGGCCCTAGTGTTCTGCTACCAGCCCTCTCCTCCAGTCCCTTTTCTATGTCCAGGGCTTCTGCCAACATCTGCATTGGGGCTCCTGGCTCTCCTTGTGACTTCTTGTCATCTTACATACCATAGAAGAAGGCAAAGGGGAAGAGTTTTCTAAGTGTGACGGTACTTCCAGCCAACTCAAAATGCCTAGTTTCATAAACAACAGGCACACCAATAATAGCCACACTGATTGCTAATGAAACCATGGGTTGACTGAGCAAGGAGATATTGGTAAATACCACCTTGAGTCATATGCTTGACCTTCATCCGAAGTGTAGCACCAGCTTCCTTAAAAGAAGTAATTGCCCTCATCTCAGAGTCCCTGTGACTTAGGACCCTAGTCCAAGGACTGCAACAACCTCCATCATTTTCTTTTTTAAAACATAACCACTTTGGTATTAGAAATCCACAATTTCCTAGCCACAATTCTGAAATGAAAGGGCTTCTGAAAATCAAATTACTTTTATAATTTTGTTGGCAGAACTTCAGTCAAAGTGATATAAAGCTATAAGCAGTATCTATTTATCTCACTTAATAGGAATATTCATATATTTAGTTCAAGAAATAGAATTGTGTTGGATTACCAGCCAGGGATATTGTTATGGTTCGGATCTGAAGTGCATCCCCAAAGCTCATATGTTAAAGGTCTGTTCCCTAATGCTTCAGATCTGAGGGCCTTTGGGAATTGATTGGATCATGAAGACTCTGATCTCATCAACAGATCAATCCATTTGTGTATTAATAGGGTTTTGAATTAATAACTTAAGGGGCTATTGGGAAGTGGGGGAAAATTTAAGAGGTGGAAACTAGTTGAGGGAAGTAGGTCACTGGATCAGACTGTTGAAGGGTATGTTTTATTTTCCACCCCTTCTCTTGCTTGCTCTGTCCCCCAGTTGTCATGAGGTAAGTAACTTAGCTCCACCACATACTCCCTACCATGATGTTGTGTCTCACCAGAGGCCCAAAACAACAGAGCCAAGTGAACACTGACTGAAACCAAAAGCCAAAATAAACCTCTCCTCCTTCAAGTTGGTTATATAAGGTATTTTGTCACAGCAACAGAAAACTAACACAGATATTATGTAATGTGCAGCATGTGTGTCACATTACCATTCTAAAATCCAAGAATAACACTCAATTCAAAAATATATCTAGTCCTCTGGGTTTTGGATAAAGGCGTAAGGATCTATAGCAACCTCAAAATAAGCCCAGAATTTTTCTTTACTGTTTTCTCAGAGGCTAAGGCAACTATGCACGGTGTCGAGCTTAAAGAAGAAAGTCATACATAAAAATTAGAAGTCCTCATAATTTAGTAGGGAATTTAATGGGAGAAGAATACTTTTATGGAACCAGTTGCTTCAAAGCCACAAGAAGAAAATATTTCCCACTTAGCAGTCAGTTACTCATCTCTCTGGATACCACTGGACTAATATTTATCTCAGAAGGAAATCTTTGAGGGAAATCTATTTCTGAATTCAGTGGAGAAGTCACCATGAGATATGATGTAGCTTCTCCATATATATCCGTTTTAAAATGATGGTTTTTCAAAATATTTTTTATTTGTTCTCATCAGGTATACATGATAGTAGAATGAATTTGACACATCATACATAAATGGAGTATAACTTCTCATTCGTCTAGTTGTACATGATGTAGAGTCACTCAGGTCATGCAATCATATGCGCACATAGGGTCAGAATGTTTGATTCATTCTACCATCATTCCTACCCACCTGCCCCTTTATTCTGTATCTAGAATTGTTAATACTTATCTTGGTACCGGGGTGGAGGGGAAGAGGAGAGCTTAACAGAGATGGATGAGATACCATCTCCCTGTCAGGGGCAGACATGCCTGTGCACAGGTAGCCATAAATCAAGGGAGGAAGTTGTGCAGTACAGTAACCAAACTCATCCCTGGCATCAAAAAACATTTTCTACATGCCTCATTCTCAAGACTTTCCATGTTTTAACTCCTTCAGTTACCAAAACCACGATTACTTACTTTCTGGTTACACTAAAGAAACTGAAGCTTCCAGAGGTAAAGTAACTCACATGACTCATAGTGATAGGTTAGGAATTTAAATCTAAGTTTCAGAAACCACTCACTCTTGACCACCTATAATGTGGAATTGAAAGCTTGAATTCTGACTATGATATGGGGGCAGAATGAGGTGGAGATGTAGGATAAGAAGTAGAAGAAGCTTGTAGAAACCAGTAGTTGAGCTGTATGTTGCCCACAACATACACAAATTGTTGGAAACAGCATGACCTCTCTGGACTCTTTATTTTCTTATCTTTGAACAAGGGGGATGGATGAGATTATCTCAAAAATCGCTTTGGATCTTTGAATCTTTGGAATTCACTTCTTGTAACATCACTAGAAGTAGTAAATTGTAGAGAAAGAGCAAACTTTGGAAAACAACACAACTAAATGATCCATTGTGTGATAGAAGGTGTGTTGCTTGTCTTTTCCAAATCTCATTATCTTCATTGGTACAATGATATAATCCTCCTAGGCTGGTTGTGAGGATTAAATAATGTATGCTAGACCCAGTACCTGGCAGGTAGGAAGCACTCCATGACTTCTATGCCACCTGCCCCATTTTTTTTAATTGCATATAATTTCAGTTCTTGAACTCACCTAAGTCTAGTGAAACAGATCATTGTTTGGTTGGTTACAAACTATTCAAATGCCCTCTGGAGGTGGATATATAGTAAAATATAGGACCTACGAAGGTATCAAATTCTTTTTTTTAAATATTTTTTTAGTTGTAGATGGACACAATACCTTTATTTTATTTATTTTTATTTTAATTTTTATGTGATAGCAGGGATGGAACCCAGTGCCTCACACTAGGCAAGCACTCTACTACTGAGCCACAACCCCAGCCCCTCAAATTCTTTTTTAAATCTGGAGGTTTCTAATTTATCATGTTTTACATCCAAATGCTATTTGCTTCTTTTGATCTTTTTGCTTAAGCTAACTTTTTAAACAGCCACATGATAAACTAGGAAAAAAGAAATGAAGATACATAATATTTATAATTCATAATTGACATGACCTAGAAATTTTCACCAGTTATTTGACAAGTTATAAAACAACAACAACATAGTTAAAAGTTTAAGACTTTACAATGTTACACACTAAAACAAATAACTGAGTGAGAATAGGCAGAAAAAGTCCTGTCCAAAAACTCTTTTGTTCATGATTTGGAGTTTGATTAGCAAATATTAGTATAGAAGAGTTAATGAGGCATTAATTCATAGAAAAGAATAGAGACAGGTCATAATGGTATTCAAGAGAAAAAAAGGAGATTAAGAACTTTGTGTATGTTGTTTTTTTTTTCTTTTTGTTCTTTTATTAACTCAAAATACATTTTTTTAACGAGTCCTGGCTACAGAGATTTAAGGCTTTTCTTTTTAATTGTTAAAATTTAGATTTAATTTATATCTTAAGTGCATGCTTAATAATTTTTTACATGTGGACACACCCAGATCAACATATAGAACATTTGAAGAACCCTTAAAACTCCATACCCACAATGTAAACACTGTTCCCCCTTTTAAACAGGGCAGATAACAAAAATAGTGAAGCAATCCTGAAACTGATTTTGTTGTGTATTCTAGGGTATGCTGGGTTTTTTGTTTTGTTTTGTTTTTTTCATTATAAAACTTACTTGTTGGAAATTTAGTAACCATTAGATACCCAAAGCTCTGAGGAATTAGTTCACTGAGTGATTAAACTGAAAGCCATGATCTGGGACTTAGCCTTCAAATTCTTACTGTAAGAAAGGGGAATTACTCTTGATTTCTTTCATTTTGAGCAAATCGTTAAGGAAAGCATCTGGAGAATTAAGCCAGGTTCTTTACATCCTCAGTGTCAACATAAGTATGATTCACAAAAAAACTGTGCCTTGTGGTTAATAAAGTCAAGAGAGGTAATAATAAATCAGTCAGACCCAAACTCTCGATTGGGTCATAAAGCTGTCAGTTCTGTACATAGAGGGATGCTCTGGATTGATATTGTTACAGTTTAGATTTAAAAATGTCACCTAAAGATCTCATGTGTTAGGCAATGTAGCAATATTCAGAGGTGAAAAGATTGAATTCTGAGCACTGTAACCTCATCAGTGGATTAATCCATCAGATGCATTAATTATTTAACTGGACTACTGGATGTAATCAGAGGCAAGTGAGGTGTGGCTGAAATAAGTAGGTCCCTGGGGGCATGATCTTGGACTACATCAGTCAGTGGCCCTTTCTTCTCACTGTCACTACTTCCCAGTTGCCAAGAGCTGAGCAGCTTTCCTCCACCAGGCCCTTCCACCGTGCTGTTCTGCTTCATCTCAGGCCCCAAGCAATGGAGTCCCCAGACCATAGACAGATACCTCTGAAACCATGAACCCCAAAGAAACTCTTCCTCCGCTAGGTTGTTCTGGTCAGATATTTTGGTCAACAACGAAAAGCTAATCACATATATCTTTAGTAACTCCCTCTATATTAATGGAGCATGAGCTTAAATTGTTTTTTCAGGTAATTGTGATAATTTGACGTTCTTGCATACAAATATTTTCATTTCACCCTTCCAATAACTTTCAAGTCACTTAATATGAGTGGAAGTAAATTAAGTGACAGAGAGTAGCCCCTGGGCAACAAGGCCATCAGATTCAACATGTGGGTGCATTAGATGCCTACTCTAAACAACTGAGCAAATACATTTTAGTGTGGTCAATACTTTAGACTATCAAAATTTTATAACATGGAGCTCTTTAGAGAATGAAAGAGGACTCTAATATAATTATGTCTAACAGCAGGACTAAATCAGGACTGTCTCAAGCAAATCAGAATTACAATCACCCTAGTCATCATAGGCTTCCACTCCATAGGAGCTCATCTTGATTAGCTCTTAATTCCAATGACTCTCACTAGTTAAGCTAAAGCTTTATGGTAACGAAGACATCAGAGACAGAGAGAGAGAGAGATAGAGAGAGAGAGAGAGAGAGAGAGAGAGAGAGAGAGAGAGAAGACTAGAGAGATTATGGTCGAGATCTAGCAAGTTAAATGTATCAATGCCTATGATCTAAGGCTACAGCCTTAACTTCTGACATGTGAATAGGGTCATGGTGGAAGAAGATAGAGATCACATCTTATATATCTCTAGTAACTCCCTTTTGCAAGTGACATGAATACACACTGTGGATTGCCATGACATACTGAGAGCTAAGGAACTAAGGGAAAGCAATATCCTCAATCTGTTAAAATTCTACTCTTGTCAGTAATAATGCAATGATGATAATCAATAGTTATATAAAGTGCTTACTATGTGTCTGCCTTACAATGCAAGTTTATAACATATATTATCTCTTAAAATTCCATAGTAATTCTATAAAATAAATGCTTCTGCTGTACCCATTTTTCCCCAATAGATGAGTAAATGAGGTTTAGAAGAAGATAAGGCATCTGTCCAAGATAATAAGGAACATTTAAAAATTCTCAGATCAGTTTAACTCTTTACCATTCCTTTATTCTACCTCCTAGTCAGGGCTCTCTTATTGCCAGGACAATTCCCTTAACCAGCTAAAACTAGAAGAGTTGTTGACTGAAAGGCTACCACAAACAATCCCTCGGATATCCAAGGGCAGAAAAATAAATACTGTGGTACCAGCTGGGGAAAACAACTGAGAAGCTAGAACCCAAGACTATCCCAACAGTTCTTATCAGCTGCTTCTTTGTAGTGTCTACTACAGATCCGCACAATATTTTCTTAAAATATGGGGGCTGGGGATTCTATAATGCATAGCATTTCTAATGCCCAACTCTCTCTCTCTCTGATACATGTCTTCAGCAGAGAGTTTATTATATTTGTTGATATGGAATAAAAATGAATTTTTTTATTTCTTAATTTAAATTTATTCTATTTAGGTTGGCAAATACTTTTTTGCATAACAGAAAAAGAGTCTTTCATATTATAGAATTAGAAAATATAAAATAAAATAATATATTATCTAGATGAGCAGTAGAAGGCAATAAGATGGCAAATGACATATTTGGTACAGTTATATCGAAAGAAAATATCTAAACTTTATAAAGAAAAGCAAAGTCACTTAGATTGGTTATAAAGTTACAAATATTAATTCCACAGTAAACACTTAACTAACACAAAATTTTAAAATTGCTAAAAATGATGACTAGCTATATATAATTTTATTTTATTATTTTTTTATAATTTTTATTGTTGGTTGTTCAAAACATTATTTCCTTGATCCTAAAAATAAATTTAAGACTGATTTTAATTAGTGTATGATCTTTAACACACAGGAAAGCATTCAGTTTATTTTATCTGGTATGCTTTTTTTTTTTTTTTGGTAGTTGTAGATGGACAGCATGACTTTATTTGTTTTTATTTATTTATTTATTTATTTATTTATTTATTTATGGTACCGGGGATTGAACTCAGGGGCACTCAAACACTGAGCCACATCCCCAGCCCTATTTTGTATTTTATTTAGAGACAGGGTCTTATTGAGTTGCTTAGTGCCTTGCTTTTGCTGAGACTGGCTTTGAACTCTCCATCCTTCTGCCTCAGCCTCTGGAGCCACTGGGATTACAGGAGTGAACCACTGCCCCACCCCCAGCTTATTTGTTTATTTTTATGCAATGCTGAGGATCAAACCCAGTGCCTCATACGTGCTAGGCAAACACTGTCCCACTGAGCCACAGCCCCAGCCTCTCATCTGGTATGCTTTTAAAAGTGGAAATGAATGCAAAGTAAAGCCCTTCCTATAGGAAGCCAGTAACTGCATTTGTCTTTTCAGATGAATAGATTTCAATACTTACTCTCTCCTGGAGAAAATTTTAAATTTTTTTCAATTGGTTCACATACCACTTCTGTGTTAAAAAAAAAAAAAAATTCTTCCCTCATCCCTGTAGTTTGTCAATGTAAAGGCAGAAAGAAGCGATAACTCTGTAACTATGAGGTCTAGGGTCCTTTCTTTGGGGCCAGGAGATCTGTTACTTTCATGCTGTTTTCCATTAATAGATTCACATTCCAGCACCAAGCACAGAGGTTGGATTACAGCCCAGTTCTCCTGACTTTCAGCCCTTTCTAAAGTTGTGTGGATATGTGTGTGGAGTGGCTTACGTGTGGCCCAAAACAGAAGAACAGGAAGCATCAAATGACCTACCCTTTCCTTCTCACCATTTGACACCATGAAGTTACTTACCACCAAGTGTCTGGTTATAAAATATAAGGACAATAATTTTTGATTAAGGTTCTGCATACATACGTTTGGTAAATATCTGTTTATTGGTATGTTTTTCCAATAGGATGACAGACTCACTTAAGAGCAAGCTTGGGGCTTATCCATTTTTATATCTCCATCACTCGGTATATGGCCTGGCACTTTAAAGGCAACAAAAATAATATTCGATGAAAGAAAAGAAAAAAAGAAGGAAGGAAGGTAGGGAGGATACAAATCACCTCAAATGAAGGATCTATTTGTAAAATTCAACCAAAAAGGAAAGTAAGTCAGTAGGTACTTGAGAGAAGAACTTTCTTATCTTCCTGAGGAGTCTCATGATATCCTTTTCTCTTACTCCTTCTTGGCTCACTTATTTCTTTGGAATGATTTTTTTAAAAAATGAATAGTGTAACATTGAAGGAAAATATTGGAAAAAAAAGATAAAAATGCTAATGGGAATTTTTTAAAATGAAAATAGAAAAAGAATGACAAAGGTCAGAATAAGCAACAGAAAATATTTAATACAAGTGATAGAAAAAATACATTATATGCAGAAACTAGCTAGTTAAACATCAGATACTTCAAAACAATAAGACAAGTGCTTCCCACGGACAGCACTGTCAGAATGTTTCACAGGGAGAAAAATAGGCATGAAGAAAGAGAAAAGCCCTCCGCACACTCATGGGGTAATATTTAGTGCCCCAAACAAGGAGAGGAAAAGGCTGAATGAATGTTTCTCTAAGAAAAAAAAAAATGAGAGATTCCATAACTTTAAGTTGTTGCCTAAACTCTAAACAGTGCCTCTGGGACTTGCTCCAGAGCTGGGCCAGCTGGGAGTAATCGGGCCTCTCTGATATGTTTGGGGTACTTGCACCCAACTAGCAGGCAAGTAGCAAGGACCAAGGGCTTTCTTTTTTAAGTTGCAAGAGGAAATTTTCTACTACCTTTCTATTTCATTCACTCCTTTTTTCTCACTGTAAAGTGAAAAGGAAAAAAAAAAAAAACCATATTACCCAATATCAGAACATGTCAGTCAGTGTGAGTTTCCAGAGTATGGTTGAGAATCAGTGGCTAGAAGCAATCACTTGATGATTCATGTACTCAGCAAACATTGCCTAAGCATCCAACATGAAGCAGGTACTGTGGATACAATGGTGGACATGACAGATAGGGTTCTTGCTTTTGAGAAGATGCCTTTAAAAGAAGACAGCAGATACAAATAACAGAAAAGCTAGTGTGTGTCTGAGACACCAGCCTTCTCTCACCAACTTTCTCCTCCCTCCTTGTACTGCAGGAACAATAGAGAACAGTGGCCTTCTTGCTGTTCCCAGAATATGCCAATTTCAATCCTGCCTCAGGGTCTTTACCTTGGTTCTTCCTTCTGCCTAGCAAGCCTTGCACCCAGAACCTCAGAGGGCGTCCTTCACCTCACTCAAGGTTCAACTGAGATATTATCTCTCCAAGAGGCTTCCCTGGTCATTCCATGTGAAATAGACCTCCCTTCCTCTTTACTCTTTTCTGTTTCCTTTATATCCTAGCAGTGCTCCCTCACTGTCCTCCAGGGACTGTTTCTAAGACCCTCTCCCACACCAAAATCTGAGGATGATCAGGTCCTTTATATTAAATTGTATAATATTTCTATGTAACCTACACACATTCTCTTATATACTTTAAATCATTTCTAGATTACTTATAATACCTAATGCTATGTAAGTAGTTGTTATACTGTATCATTTAGGGAATAATGAAAAGAAAAAAAAGTTCATACATGTTCAGTACAGACACAACCATTGGAGGCCTAACTACATATTTAATCTGTACTTACTTGGTAGAATCTGAGGATGCAGAACCTGCCAATAAGGGGGCTGACTGTACTTTCCAAATTTTTGGTTTGTCCCACTAAGATGTAGAAACCCAACAACATGGATTTTGCTTTTTTTGTTTGTTTGTTTGCCCCAATATCCCATGCATTTAGAACTGTGCTATTAGAAAAGTTCACTTACCCAAAGGCCCAATGACAAAGTCTATAGTCAGACGCCTAATCTATTATAAACCGGTTATTATAAACCAGTTCCACTGCAGCAACTGGTTTCCAAAGATGGCTGCCAGTGAAGTACTTCTCCTATGCAGTTCTGGCACCTTGAATCTGGGCTGGCCCCGTGGCTCACCTTTGATCAATACAATGCAGCACAGGTGAAGCCGCATGACCACCAATGCTACCTCACACAAGGCCTTGTAGATTCCACCTCCACACATGGTCTGGACGAGGCCTCCCACAAGTACAAATATCCAACCACACAGAGGCCACCAGACAAAAGGAAGCCAGAGTCAGTCCTGTGGAATGCCCCATGGATAGACTTGGCACTTCCAGCCATCCTGCCTAAAGCACCAGACCGAGGAAAGAAAACATCATCTTACACATAGCTCAGCTGTCTTCAAATGACTCCAACCCTGGGCTCTTTCTGACTGCACCTGCAGGAAAGACCACAGTGACAACCATCTGGCTGAGTTCAGTCAACTCACAGAACAATGAGAAGTAATAAGAAGTTATTGTTTTAAGCCACCGAATCTTCAGGTGTTTAGTTTATTCAGTAACAGAAAACTGCAAAATACCATCACCAAAAATGGTCCAAGATCCAAACATTTCTTTTTCTGCAAACATTGTATTCATGCCTGAAGACCTGGATTGAGGTTTCGCCCAACACACTCTCCCACAAAGCATGTATTTCTGCCATTAAAAAAAAAAAAAGTGTCTTGTTCTTTTTAGTCTAATAAAAAACCTGTGAACCTCCACTGGAGGTCAGGAAACTGGGTCTCCATAGAGTTGGGACTACTGTAATTTTAGCAAATCCCTAGACTCCCTGAAGCGTGGGTTCTTCTCTGAAAATTGATGGGGATTTGATTTTTAAATTTTACTTAGTGTGTACTGGGCAACTCTTACTTCTTTCCCCAAGTAGAAATTAAGACACAAATATATGAAACAGATGGGAGCGAAAGAATTCTAACTGAAGTGAGAGAGACTATACTGGAGTGCTGGTGAGAAGAGGGCACCAGAACCAGAGACCTAAGTTCAAGTGCCAGATCCTCCCCACATTGGTCCTAAGAGCCTGGATTCCCTGGGAATCTGGTGTGAAAACTACTGAACTGGATGGTGTCAGACACCTTCCTACTTCACGGGTTGTGATCTGTAGCATTTACCGCATAGGACATAGACATTCTAGGACTCTGAGGTAGATTTTAACTTATATTTATTTTAATTTATTTTAATTTTTAAAGAACATTGACCAGGAAGACTCTTCATATGGCTTTGTATGGCTACTGCTCTCTCAATGAACCAGATTTATTCTAGTGTTTCCTAGACCAGTGAACACTTCCCATCTGCCTGTTCCTCTCAACACAGGTGCTAAGCTTAGTTCTTGCTTCATCTCTAGGGAGATAAATAATATTTCAAATTTCCCAGTATATATAACTTGGCTTGGGAAGTAGTAGGTTAAAATCACTCTTTTGATTTATTTATTTTTTTAATACCAGAGATGGAACCCAGCAGTGCTTAACCACAGAGTCACATTCCCAGCCCTTATTTATATTTTTATTAGAGACAGGGTCTTGCTAAGTTACTTAGGGCCTCACTAAGTTGCTGAGATTGGCTTCAAACCCACAACACTCCTGCCATAGCCTCCTGAGCTACTGGGATTATAGTTGTGGGCCACCACGTCTGGCACTCTTTCAATTTTTGAAAACTTTTATTGTCAAAGGCCTTCATTGTAGAAGATTCCACAGCTTGTTATATATTCCCATTCCATTGTCCAATGCTTGTATTCATTAGGAAGCTTTTCTTTGTATTTAATATAAAACATTCAACAATAGTATCCCTTCAGGTAATGCTTCTCAATCTTCATTCTTATAACTTTTTTAAAAAAGAATTCAGTTCTCCAATGTTACCGTATAGCTCTCTTCTTTATTCTCACTTTTCCCCCATTTTCTCTTTTGGATAATTGACCTTAATTGAAAATAGGAATGATCTGATAAATGTTTCTGAAGTTCTTTGATTATGAAATAGTATGCATAGCTAAATTATTACAGAGCATCCAGGTTTCATCTTAATAAAGTCATCAACATCTTTCAACAATGGAAAATGCCATCAGACAATCTGCATAAAATTACAAGAATGTGAAGATAATTTACACATACTTATATTGACTAATAAATATACACCTCTGCCATGTATTATAAATTAGGTAATAATTTGTCCATATATCATAACCAAATCTTCACTCAAATTTCCAAACTCATTATTTGAACTCTGACCCTGAGGCTACAAATGAATGTACAATATATCTGATCTGTTTTTTTAAAAAGACCAATGTTTTCCAATATTCTAAGCTGATTGAACAGAAGTTCCCATCTCCATAAAGGTGACAGGTTAGGTATCTTCTACCAAACCTGTTTCAACAACTGTAAAAAGGATCAGCTACAACTTTTCTTCAATATTATAAACAAGAATTTAGATTCCCAGAGGCTTGTAGGAAGAAAAGTAAAAATAAAAGATCTTCCTAAAATTTATCTTAGGCATAATCTTCTGTCTCTATTTTGTTATACCACATTGAAATTTCCCCTCTTGTTTGATTGCTGCTGCCTTTTAAATACTGTATTCCATTTTATGGTTTAATAGCTACAAGAATAAACAAAGGAGGCGGCTGTTTGGCAATGTCTTAAAAAAGTCAGTAAATGTCACTGAGTAAAATAATGTAACTTATTTGCTTCAGACCCAACTTCCTTCCACTCCCATAACCTCTCCTGTTCTTTCTCACTTAAGACCACACCATTGGAAGTCCTTATCCCATACACTGAAGAATGAGTTTCAAAGTATCTGTGTCCTTTTTAATTGAGCTATAAGCCTGTGCTAGAGCCACTCGGAACACTTTCTCTTAACCATGCAACAAAAGAGGCCTGACTGCAGTTTTCCAAAAGGTTAAGCATAGAATATCACATGTCCCAGGAAGTCTACTTTTAGATATGTATCCAGAAGAACAGAAAGCAGGGACTTGGACAGATACTTGTACACCAATGTTCATAGCAGCATTGTTCTCAATAGGCAAAAGGTAGAAATAACCCAAATGCCCATCAACAGATGAATGGATAAAGAAAATGAGATAAATGTTATATGCATGTAATAATGAAATACTATTCAGCCAACCAGTAGAATGAAATTTTGACATGCCATAAGGAGGGACACTGAAAATATGCTGAGTGAAGTAAATCAGACACAGAAGGGAAATTATTGTATGATTCCATTTAATATGAGGCACTTTCATAGAGACAGAAAGTAGAATAGAGATGACTAGGGGATGGGAGGAGGGAGCTGAAGAGAGATTTATTTCTTAATGAGTTTAATGGAAATTACCACTTAATGAGATTTTATGCTGGGAATAAAATTTTTTTAATATAGGTAATGGTGATGATTTCACAACATTGCAAATGTATTCAGTGTCATTGAATCATATACTTACCAATGATTAACATGATAAATATTATGTTAGGTATATTTTACCACAATTTATTTTAAATTAATTTGAGGGAAAAAGTCAGAGTCAGATCTGAGATCAGTAGTGATTGGAAGGCACCTGAGATTTGAAGAGTCACTACCCAGAAGTTGGGGGTTTGACAACCTCTTCTAAGTTCCGAGACCACTCCCACCCTGAATAGGGTGGGGAACTGGAAGACATAACAATGCACACCAAAGAGACAGCCTCTAGCTTCCTGGTCACCCAGAGCATTCCCTACCCAGCATGGCTCCCCAATGTGTGTGGGGGCGGTGTCCTTTTTAGAAAGAAGAGACCAGACTAGGCCAACTCTAAAGGAATATGTGCAAACTATTCGTTTGTTTTTCAAGTGTCACAAGAACCAATTTTGGAGCAAGTTGACTACAAAAAGATGCTTCTGTTCTCCCAGTCTAACAATGTAAGCTAGTTGATGAAAAGAATGTAACAAAACCTTGGAAGGGACTTGCATCTCGAAAATGTTTGAGCTTATTTGGAAATGTGAGTGTCTTACACAGGCACACACACACATCACATACAAATGTGAATACTAAAATTCCTTGTAATATTCCTAAATCTAAAGTTAATTTTAAAAGAAAGATGAAGGACGTGCAACCTGAGAACACAGATTTCTTAACTTCTTCCCAGGTGATGTTTGCAACTATTTCCACTTTTAATTGTTTCGAAGTTAGATTTCCAACAATAGGTTTTATATTAGTAATTCTTATTATCAACTACTCTCTAGCAAATTGGAAAACCACCAACAAAAAATGTTACTGGTTATAATGTCAATGTTTAGAACTATGCTTGGAATACCAGGCCTCAAGAATTTGTTGAGCGAAGGGGTTGTTTAAATGCAAAACCTCAGATAAGGACCAGCCTGTCAAAACCCCACCAAAGATGGGAAGAAGAGGCATTTATTGTATTGGCTGGGTGCATGGTTAATAAGATGCTAATGAGATTTTGATGATGGCTTCCCGCCTACCACAGGGTTAACCAGGCAACCATTAAAGACAAACTACTTCTTATCACCTTAGTTATTCCCACATAAAAAATTGAGAGGACCTATTGTTTAAGCACGAAGAGGCAGTCCTCAATGAGGCAACATCCTGTCTGAATAATTTAGGCCAGGCATAGGCCAGCCCACACAGTGCTTTGGTGTGCGAGAAAGTCCCATTCCGTCGCATCCATTTCCTGAATCTAGATCCCGCTGCCGTTCTTTAAAATTCCCCTGTTACGTCGAGGTAGGAAAAAAAAAAAAAAAAAGCCCAATTTACCAGGAGGCTAAATATATTGTGCCTTCTTAGGCAAATGTATCACCTGCTTGGCCAATGAGCTTCGTCTCCCAGAAAGACTAGTTCAACAGGTTTCCTTTTTCTCCCCGGCGGCCTCCGGGGTTGGGGAAAGAGGCTGTCACTTGGCTTGGGCCCTCCCCTTCCCTCCCTCCGCCTCTCCCACAGTGGGTGGGACCAATCGCGCCGGCTCGAACGTGGCCAGGTTGGCGGCCCCCGGAGCTCGGGGGCCTGGATGCGCTGCGCCGCGCGGCGGAGGGCGCAGGGAGGGCGCGGCACGGCTCGCTGGCCTGCGCCCCGGAGCCTGCGGGAAGGAACCGCGCCGACACGCCGCGCGCCGAGTCTGAAGGTGCCCTGTGGACCCGGCCCTGATGACTGAACTACAGCAAGATGTGGAAGACACAAAGCCTGCGAAAGTGCTCGCCAAGAGAGAGAGCAAAGTTGGTTCAGCCCAGTAAGTAGTCTCCGGTGGGACACATCCGAGGCGGTAGACCGCGCGCTGCTGCCCCAACCCCACACCTCTCTGCCCGGGGACGAGTGCGCATGGGAAAGATTTTCTGGAATTTTTATGTGGACAGTCTTGTGTCCTGAACTCTTTCCGTGGCGCCCGGTCTCTCCGTCTCCTCCCCCCTCTGTCTTTTACTTAGGCGATGGAGCTCTGAGTCGTTGGGGATGTGAAATATTTGATCCGAAAGCATAATTGGTGATTTTTTTTTACTTCTCAAGGGATGTCTGAGAAAACTTTGAAATCCTCAAGGCATGTCAAGAAACTGCACTAACATTCATTTCAGTTGTCCTACTTCTTAGTGACATCTGGGGAGATCCAGTTGTCATATGTTGGATGTCATATGACCACTACCTTCACAATGATGTGTGGTTTATGTGATTCAGAGCTTGTGGGTGTCTTTGCCCCATCTCCTTCGCTGTTTCCCCTCGAGAGTCAAGAAAGGTTGTGAGAAACGTGAGATATGCCTTATCTTTCCCCTCAGAGACTACCTGCCTTTGATTGAGTACTTAATCCAAACTTTTTTGTACAGAGTGTAAGGGTGAGGTGGGGAAGCACAATGAATATGCAATAAAAACACTTGGACTTTGACTCTCTTCTTAAAACATGTATGTGCACAATAGCACGATTTTCACATTGTTTGACCTATAAACTCTGACTTAAGAAACTTAAAAGTTCAAATATTTTGATCACAGGATTAATTTCCTGTAACGAAACTGATTTTTCTTCCTTGTATTCCTTTGAATAGCTTTTTAAATGAAGAAGTGTGGTTTTTAAATGATAATTTTTCCCATTCTTATTTTTAAAAGGAAAATGATATTTCAGCATTTGCTTATTTATTATATCACCATAACTTTAAGTAAGAGTAAAATCAATATCTAAATCAATATCACCCAATTTTATTTTATGATGTCAAGTTGTTGGGGTACTAAAATGTTTTATTGATGCTAGAATGAAAAAATGATAACTTTTTATTAATAATGAAGACTCAATCCCCATCATTTTATCATTGAGTCTTTTTTCTTTTTCTCAAAAAATCACAGCCTTATTCCACATAAGGACTTGTGCCAATAAATGCAGATTCTAAATGTATACCAGCTGAAGTTTAAGCCTAAGTTTCAGAAGAAGAGCATCATTGACAGCTTTGATGTGTCATTTCAAGGCTTTGGTCATATTGTGTCCAGGGTTTCTGCCTCCTTTGACTGCCCTATCCTTTGTCTTCCCAGGATTGTCAATGTAATCTGACATTCCTATTCTGCATGATAAAGAGAAAATTGCTACAAGTGAAACCCTCTGAAAATGTTGTTTACTCACTCAATATAAAATTCTAACTTTATAATATTTCCTATACAAGGGAAAATACGAACTGTCAAGTTACATCTATTTACTTTGCTTTCCATCATTCTTGTGTATACTTTATTTATCTGAAGAAGAGGCAAAGTCCTTTCACCATGGTATAGATGTTAGAGGTGACGAGCATTTTATTGATGCTAGAATGAAAAAATGTAGATGGAAAAAATTTTCTGGAACTTTTATATGGACAGTGTTGTGTCATGAACTCTTTTTGTGGTCTCTCTCTCTCTCTCTCTCTCTCTGTCTCTCTCTCTCTCTCTCTCTCTCTCTCTCTGTCTCTGTCTCTGTCTCTATCATTATCCCTCCAACCCCCTTTTAGATCCAGACTTTCCAGAAGAAAGGCTGGAATCCAGGCCTTGAAACTCCTAGCCCAGGACTTGTCCAAGGCAGCCTTTAACTCCAGTTACACAAAGCAGGACGATTTAAATGTACCCAAGGGTTCCCAAGTATTGAAATCTTCGTATTCCCAGTTGTCAGATACTCATTGAAAAGATGATTTTGATTGATTAAAAAGTCCACCATAGACTATAGAAAGTTTTTCTTATTTTGAAACTCAGATAGTGGGAAAATAATTTTGTAGAAAATAAGCCTAAACCACATTGAGGCTTAAGATCCCCACACAGCCCTTCATTTAGAACTGAATTTCACAAATTCATCTCAGCTTAATAAATACCACAGAACTTGCTTGTTGAACAGTAATGGACAATGCAAAGATAACTGTGATTTGGGATCTTCCCTTCTGGAACTCCAAGAGCAGGGAGGCACAGATATATGGTACTGTATGTACTTCAAGGGATATACATCGGTGGCCATTGCCACATTAAACACAGACAAGGCCTATAATTGAATCTTCTCTATAGTAAAGATTTTTACCTATTTGTCAGTCTTTGGCAAACTCTATTGGAAGTTTGTTTTTCCCTACAAAATGGTATCTGTGTTTACGATACCAAATCATCTCTGATTTGATCTAAGATTTTAGATACTGTTATCTTCTGAGTTCTTAAACTCTTGTTCTAGTGTCAGAATAAGAGTAATTTTAAGAAAGAACATCATTATCACAATTATGCATTAGTGTGGTGATTCTGTATTGAAATCATTCTAGGCTGCCAAATATTTATGCTTAGAAATCCTGTCTAGCTTTTCTGTTTTAGACTTTATATTTAGATTAATTACTACTGAGCTCAAAGTCTTATTGAAGTTCAGGGGTCCTCATGGACATTCTTCTAGGAGAATTTGGGTAGCTCACTCTTCCCCATTTCCCTGTGTCTGTCACTGTACCCACCTAGGCTTGTGACCTAGAACCAAGTCTCGTAGGTAAGTAATGATCGCCACCATTTATTGAGAATGCTTGCTATGTGCAGGGAGTATGCTCAACACTTTACTTGCATTTGCACATGGAATGAGATAGGCACTATTTTAATCTCTATTTTGCAGATAAGAACACTGAAACTCATTCAAGAGCTAACTTGTAACCACTGCACAGTAACTTAATCCCGTTCCTTAGCTCCAGAATCTAGAATCTAGAGTCACTTTCCATGGCCTACTCTGAAATACAGCCTCCTCTGCTAAGATTTTAAGATCTTTCTTTAATGATTTGGGCACTCATAAGACTCTTTTTTACCTCATCGCCTAATATCGGTCAACATGTACATCTTTTGTAGACAACCATACTAGCAGTCCTCTACTTAAAGAGGTATTATGCAGGACTCCCATATTCTCTGTAGCATTATTCATAGTAGTCAATGTGTGGAATCAGCCTTCACATATCAATGGATGAATGGATAAAGAAAAAGCAGCATATAAATAGTGTATCCTTTAAAAAGAAAGAAATCTGTCATTTGCCACACAGATATATCTGCAGGACATTATGTTAAGTGGAATAAGCCAGGCACAGACTGACAAACAGAATGTGATCTCATTTATATGTGAAATGTAGAAATGTTGATTTCCTTGAAGTTGAGTGGAATGGTGTTTGCCACAGGCTAGGGATGATGTGGAATTGTTCATCAAAGGATACAAAGGGTTCAATGTTTTGAGGTCTGTTGCACAGCAGAGTGACTGTATCTAGTCAGTAACTATGTATATTTTTAAATAACTTAAGAGTAAATTTTAAATGTCTTATAAAAATCATAGGTAAGTGAGGTGCCAGATATTAGCTTGACTTAATCCTTTCATATTTTATACATATATCAAAACATTGCACTGTTTCCCATAAATGTACACAATTGCGACCAATCAATTAAACATATAAATTAAAAATAATTAAATAAAGTATATATTTCTTAGAAAACAAAAAAGAGACACTATGCAAATTGAACAAAAATATATGCCTACTGTAGGACTGAATGAATCCCCATCTGCCTTTCTTCTCCCCACCTCTATTCCTTTGCTCAAGCAGTTCCCTCTCTGTCTCTTAGAATTCTAGAAATCAGTTCCTCTTCACTTAAAGCCTTCCCTTATCACTGGCCACAAACATCTCTTCCTTATCAGTGCTCATGTTGTACCTACAGGGTCAGTCCTATGGAATTTCGCTACTGCTATTTAACAATTAATGCTTATTGAAGGGTTAGTTTATACAAAGTACTGTTTTAAGTTGTTAACATATATTAACTCACATGTTAACCACCAGATTACATTGAGTGTCTTTCCCTAAATAGATCACAAACTCTGATTGCATTTTCTCCTTACTGAATTTCTCAGAAGGCACACAAGTAGTCACTTTCATAAACCATCTGTTAGTGAACTAAGGAAGTTGAGACCCCTAATCCAGTAATTAAAATATATAATATAATTAAATTAAAATATATAGTATACTGCCATTCATCTGGACTATGTCAGGGCAAATTCTACATTTTACCATTTCCTTAAAGTTTCTATCAGTTATTTTTAGATACATTTACTTTCCAGAGAGCTGTAGCTAGGTGAAGCTGTTGATTCACTCATCACTGAACTGCATAGTTGCTTTGAAAATAACACTGTACTCCTTTTCTGACAAAGAATAGGTGATTTAGCTCTATATCTCCTTTTGAGATCCAGTATTACCCACTTTTATTGCCTTTCTTATTCTGAATTGTATGTACCATTATATAGACAGTTCTAGCGTGGACTTTTTTTTAACATACATTTTATAAAACATAGTTTTATTTCTTAGTTTCTTAGGGGCCAGATTTTGTAATGACTAAGTTGCTTTTAGTGAATTTCAACAAAGAGCTAAACCTAATACTGATGTATTTCTCAGAAAAACTTACCTTGATTCATATTCCAGATAATAAATTATATCACATATAATATACACTTTAAATGCAATTTGAATTTAACAGTTTTTTTATAGTTGTAGGTGGACAACATGCCTTAATTTTGTTTTTATCTTTATGTGATACTAAGGGTCAAACCCAGTGCCTCACATGTGCTAGGCAAGCACTCTGCCACTGAGCTATAGCCCCAGCCCACAATTTGAATTTTTCATATTTAAATTTTAATAATTTAGTACATAAGAGTTCTAGAAATTTTTTTCATTTCCATATATAAGAAAAGGACAGATGTATGCAACATAAATATTTACCTTAAAAGGAAGCTCTCAGTTAGGTGTGGTATTACTACACACCTGTAATCCTAGCTACTAGGGAGGCTGAGGCAGGAAGCTGGGAATGTAGCAGAGTGGTAAAGCACTTAACTAGCATTGGAGGCCATGGGTTTCATCTGCCAATACAGAGTTGGGGGTGGGGGTTACCAATAAATGACAGCTCTCTAGTATGAATTATTTTATATATTTTTTTTGCTTTTAATATTGAATTCAAGTAAAAATAAACAGCCTACCATGAAAGGAAGTATTATGTAACCCATACTGTCTTTATGCATGGCATATTAGGGGTACTTGACAATCACAATGAAGGGTTAGGAATTGATCTTCTGTTGAAAGCAAGAGAAGCAAAGGCAAATAACTAATTGAGTATAATTTGATTTCTCTAGTGCTTGTTCAACTCTGAACGTTGAAAGTTCCTATTTAGCAAAAGAATCTCATTATATTTTTAGCTTTCTATGCATGTGTGTGTTTGTGTGTGTGTGTGTGTGTATATATATATATATATACATATATATATATATATATAAAAGATATATGTATATATTTATTTATTTCCAAGTCATCAAATCAAATGGAGCCAGTTCAATTTCTAATATAAATTTTGAGGTAGGAAGAAAAATTTACATGTATCATATTAGAAAATATAAAAATTATTTTAAACAATTAATGGAAGTGTTTGAAGAACAGAGAACAATAGCACATGTTCTGGTTTGAAAGTTTTTGAAAAGAAATATGAACTAGATCAGCTTTATGTCCAGATTAATGTCACAGAAAATTGCTGATTTATCAAGGCTGCTCATAAAGTGGCAAGAAAGTAGGCTTTAGGAAACAAAAGTTTGAATCTGGCTTTTTTATCTGCTGGAGATGTGACCACGGCAAATGACTGAGCACCTCGAGTCTCAGTTTCATCTTCTGTTTCATATAGGCTCAATTTCAAGTTTATTTATTTATTTATTTATTTAGGTGCTGGGGATTTAACACAGGGGCACTTTATCACCAAGCTACATCACCAGCCCATTTATTTATTTGTTTATTTATAAATAATTTTTAATTTTGAGGCAGAGTCTTAAAATAAGTTGTCAAGAAGCTGACTTCCAGTTTGTGATTCTCCTGTCTCAGCCTCCATATTGCTAGGAGTGTACCACCATGCCCAGTTCAATTTGAAGTTTGAATGGGAAATGTAAGAAATGCTTTTTGCCCAGACTGTAGCTATGTTAGTCCTTAATTGTTCAAGGTCTGGGACATGCTATGGGGTGGGGATAGAAGGATGATATAAAATGTAATTGTGTTAAATGGTTAAAATTCAGGAGACTCAAACTCTTACAGTAGTAGCCTGCAATAGCACCTACTATGTAGTTTTGAGGAGTCTTACAATAACACTCAAATTTTTCCAAAAGTCTGATGTGGCATTCTGTTTTCTACTCTATGCAAAAAAGTTCTTATATCATAACTGTTTTGTGGCCTCTTGGCTTATTTAGATATTATTCACTTATTTGCGATTATCACATCTGTTGTCTAAATCTTTTATCCATGATCCATTAATTTTTCACATCCTACTTTCTGGCCCTAAGCTTTGATCTCATAGATTCTCAGCTTTAAACTACTGAGTTTTTGGGCTGGGGATGTGGCTCAAGTGGTAGTGCGCTCACCTGGCATGCGTGCGGCCTGGGTTCGATCCTCAGCACCACATACAAACAAAGATGTTGTGTCCGCTGAAAAGACTAAAAAATAAATATTAAAATTTTCTCTCTCTCTCTCTCTCTCTCTCTCTCTCTCTCTCTCTCTCTCTCTCTCTCTTTAAAAAAAAAAACTAGTGAGCTTTTTCTATTTGCTAAATTCCAACAGAACTGTCTTCGATACCTTCCTCTTTCTTTAAATGCTTAGCTTTAGGCACTTCACATATTTTCAAATATAAGGAGAAAAAGGTCCTGGGGGAAAACACCTCTTCAGCCACATGAATGATTTCTTTTTTGTCCTCTAGGAACATAGGTTTGATTATTTGCCCTTAGAAGAGAAGCCGGACCAACTTTAACCGCACTCCCCAAGATAGATTGCTTTATATGCTGTCACTGACACATCATTCCACATATCTCAGAGGTCCCTGTATGTGTTACGGTACATGATGTCCCAAGATGCATGTTATTTTTAACAGGTTAATTGAGTATGTTTTATATGTCATAAAACTTACCCATGTGTTAAGTCAGCTTTGTATTGCTGTAACAAAATACAGGAGAAAAACAGTGTAAAGGAGGAAAGAATTATTTTGGCTCACAATTTTATAAGTTTCAATCCATGGTCACTTGGCTGCATCATTATGGTGAGGCAGCACACCATGGCAAAGAGATGTGGCAAAACAGAGTGCTCACCTTATGGTAGTCAGGAAGCAGAGAAGAAGGTTTAAGGGATGAATAAACTCTTTAAAGGTGCACCTCCACTGTCTTACTTCCTTCAACTAGGTCCCACATCCTAAAGTCTCCACAACCTCCCAGTAGTATCACCAGCTGGGCATCAAGCCTTCGGCATGTGGCCACTGGGAGATATCTCAGATCCAAACCATAGCAACCCATTCCTAATGACATTTACTAATGGTGCACTAAGTGGTGCACCAACACCATCACTTTATTTTAGAGCATTTTCATCCTTCCACTGAATTCCTCAGACACATTCATACTTAATCGCTATTCCCAGCCCCAACCTCAGCCTTGGGGCACTCTTCTTTCTGTCCCTTAAACCTACCTTTCTCAGCATTTTATGTACAGATGCCCATCGGGTTCTGTCCCAATAAACTAACCTAAGTTGAAAATTCAGTAAGTTGAAAATGCATTTAATATATCTAAACTACAATGCATCACAGCTTAGCAACATGGTGTGCAGTAGAGGTTCTACTCACATGGCTGACTGAGAGCTGTGGCTCACTGCTGCTGTCCAGCATCAGGAGAGGACATCATACCACAGATCACTAGCCTGGGAAAAGATCAAAATTCAAGAAGTAAAGTATGATTTCTATTGAATCTGTATTGCTTTTGCACTTTCATAAGGTGGAAAGATCATAAGTGGATCACAAGTTGACGACCGCCTGTAAATGGAATCACACAATATGTGGTCTCTTGTGTCTGCTTTCTTGCACATCCTATCATAGGTTGAGGTTCATCCATGAACTACATGTCCCAGTAGTTCATTCCTTTTTATTGCTGAATAGGATTCAATCACATGGGTATATCAAGTCTTTACCTGTTTACCTATGGAGCATTTAGGTTGTTTTCACTTTTTAGCTGTTAGGCATAATGCACCTGTGAACCCGTGCATGCAAATTTTAGTACACATATACTGTCATTTCTCTTGAAGATGTGCCTATAAGTGGAATTGCTATGTCATATGGTATTCTGTATTTAACTTTTTGAGGAGCTGGGTTTTCTCAAGTAATTGCAGCATTTTATATTTCCACTGGCAATGCATGTATATATGTCGTAGGTTTAAGAGAAAGGACATTCACATTAGCAGAGAAACAAGATTATAAGCACCTGAAAGGCAGGCCATATTATTATATAACGAATATCTGTTGAATGTTGACCAAATGATATTTACACTTAAGATTTTAAAAACTTGCCAGGTGAGGTGGCACATGCCCATAATCCTAGTGACTCAGGAGGCTAAGGCAGGAGATCACAAGTTCAAGCCCAGTCTGGTTAACTTAGCAAGATTCTGTCTCAAAATAAATTTTAAAAAAAGATTTGGGATATTGCTCAGTGATAGAGGGCCCCTGGGACCAATCCCTAGTAACATACACACACACACACACACACAAAAAAAAAAAAAAAGATTTAAAACACTCTCCAAATCACAATGTCAAGGGAACTCAGGCCATGATATTTGGGTGCTTTTCTTTTTTTTACAACCTTTTAATATTTTGCATATAAATATATTACTTTTTTAATGACAAACTTGGATTATAACCTTCATGTTGGTGTTGACATTTTTAAAGTCATACGTATAAGTTCAGAAATCTAAAACAATATAGATACATACAAAATGAAAAATAAAGGCCTTTCTCCTGCCTCCCACCTTGTTGTCAAAGGTAACTATCTCCCAAGGTTCTGTTTTTCTTCTTAATTTTTCTTCTTAATTTTAAATTGTCATTTAAAACCAACATGAGGACTGGGGCTGTAACTCAGTTGCAGGGTGCTTGTCTAGCACGCGTAAAGCACTGGGTTTGATCCTTAGCACCACATAAAAATAAACAGATACAATAGAGGCATGCTGTCTGTGAA
Organism: Ictidomys tridecemlineatus; assembly: GCF_052094955.1. NCBI lineage: Eukaryota > Metazoa > Chordata > Mammalia > Rodentia > Sciuridae > Ictidomys > Ictidomys tridecemlineatus. The sequence goes on along the minus strand of NC_135477.1, from coordinate 134,589,787 downwards.
CAACTACAAAAACAAAAACAAAATCCTCCAAAATCAAGGTTTTTTTATTTGTTTTGTTTTTTTCTTTTTTCTTGAGATAGCCATGTTCCAATGTACATACATTCATACATGGCTTAATGACAGGAATACATTCTGAGAAAGATGTCATGAGGTGATTTTGTCGTGATGTGAATGTGATCGAGTGCCTTCACAAAACTTGATGCTATAGTCAACCGCATACCTAGCCTGTCTGATATGTAGGCAGTGGCGTTCTGATATGTATGAACAAAACAGTAAGAGATGAAACCAAGCACAAGAGAAAGTGACAGGAGACTCTGCCACTGAGGTAGATGAGGGAGGGGGTTGCTGGCATAACATGGCATTCTGTTTTACAGTCTACACATGTACATGTGGGAGTACATTCAAAAATAACAATAAAGAATAATATAGTAAATCATAAACCAGTTTATTGTCACTATAAAGTATTAGAAAGAAGAGAATTAGAAAAGATAGCAATAAATAATACTGAGGTTATATTGAAAAGAAAAATTTTTAAAATGCTTACTTGCATTAATCATCTTCGTCCATCCTGGAAGATGCACTTCTCTCTACACCATTCCATACCTTAGCAGTGACATCTCAGACAATGAGCTGGGTGTGGACATGCCTCTTCCTCCAGCTGGAGATATTGATCTGCTATTGATCTGTATATGTATGTTGGTGTTTTCTTGAAGTCTATAAAGGTCAGGTGTATGATCATACCCATATTTGTTATCTTTCTAGATTTTTCAAATTATGTCTTCCATCTTCTGCAGTGAGTTAAAACCTGGGAAGAACCTCAGAGACATGACAGTTTTTGTGTCCTTTACTGTTAAATATTATTATCTGAAAAACTTATTTCGTGACCCTAACCATTATTTTGAAACCCCTAGTCTATAGTGCTATATGTCACAAAGAAGCAAGCACAGCACCTTTTCTGAAATTCCAACATTAAAAAATAGCAGACCTTTCATCAGGACCTATGAGATGAGAGAATTACAAATGGCATAGGAGCTAGGAGAAAGGTAGGCAGTGTTTGACAATCGCTAATGACTGGAGAGATTTGTTCTTGTGCTCAGCTGACATGTACCAAGTAGTTTGGCACATTGGGAGCCATACAGAACATCTTGGACATCCAGGATGAAGAGGATGAAGCCTTTGCTCATAAGGAAAGTGGAATAGAGGAAAGGCATATATTATTTTGAGATTTAATCTTCTTTCAAAATATATCAGAGCTTAAACATATCAGTGCTGTTTTAGGCACTGTTTACCATGCTTTGACATCTGTATATATACTGAGGTACATACTGTTTCATCACATTTTATGTACAACAGGGACACAGGGACTTGCCCAAGATCATAGGTATTAAAAAATGTTGATGCCAAATTTCAAAAGCAGGCAGCCTAATCTGAACCAGCTTGCTAAAATCATTAATAATACAAGCTCCCTAAATTTAGGAAAAGCAAAATGCAGAAGGCAAAGTAACTCCCACTAAACGTCTGTGCACCGCTGAGTATATCTCTTACGTTTTTATAGGTCTGTTTTCTCAAATATAAAACTAAGACTCATTTCCATTCTATGGGTCTACCATTGGAAGGATTTCTCATGCTCTGTATAAGACAAGATTAGCTATAATTGAGCAGTGGTACTCTTTGCTGTATTTTCAAACACCAGTACCTCATTGGGTACTTGTATTGTACTCAGATCTGACAGTAGAAAGCAAATTTCTCAGATGCAGCTTGACATTGTGATTTGCACAGGGGTCATTCATAAATTACAACTTTTAAAAACCATAGTTTTGAGTTCTTGTTGCACAAGCACAGCGTGTCTCTATAAAGTAACATGACTAATTGAAGAAGCATGTGAATGTTGTCTAAGAATAGTCACCTAAGGAACCCAAGAACTTTTTCAACAATGCTGCAGTTGCACAAAATCTTTTTGAAATTCTTCTCGCAGAGCTGCTTTCAAAGCCTGGATCTGGCTCCTTGACTAGTCATAAGGTTGGCAAATATTCTTCTTTTCAGAATGAATTCAGGTTTTAGAAACAGCCTGAAGTTGTTTAAAGTCAAAATTTGGTGATGAGGTGGATAAGAACAGTTTAAATACCTTTAAATCACTCTGTGCATGAGCTCATGTGTGATCAAAAACAAGATGTGACTATAAAATATTAAGACAGCTTCTGTCCATACTTACAAGCCAGTTTCACACTTTCAAATCTAGATTTATTACTTTGTTAACTGCGTTATGGAAACAGTAAACATTTGTAGTTACTATTCTGTTCCCAAATATTTTTTCAGTGTTTATAATATACCCAGATAGGTGCTGACACATAATAAGCATTAAAAAAATATTTTGAAGATGCAACTGTAATGTATAACTCCTTTTTTTTTTGAAAAGTATACCGTATCTATTACGGAAAACAATTTTTGAAAAAAAATCTGTGAATTTCTACAGTGGAGGTTAAGCTGTCACCATTTCCTTGTGCCATTTTCTACTTCATTACATGTAATGGGAATTTGTATAGGGTTTACTATTTTTTTTTTTTCAGTTTTCCTTCCCATGTTATAGTTTTACACCAGGTGGGCCTTTTCCACTGTATGCAAGGCATTACTCTTGACTTTCTCATATGGTAATTACCAATTATTAGCATGAAGCTTTTCCATTACTGCCTAAGTGCCACTAATAGTTAACATCTGGAAGCAGATTGGTCTACTCCCTGGTAAATCCCTGACGTATTCAAGGCAAGCGTATTTTCCTGTTCTTGACTTCTGGTCATGATAGATTCATTAGCACAGCCATTACACAGCCATTTTACCTGAAATCTGATTTTTGACAGTCTCCAGTCCTCTAACCACTGTAATTCAACAAGAACTTTCCTGGCACTTACTCCACGCTGGAAATCTGAGGCCAAGTTACCCATGTATGATGTCCTTTAGGAGTTCCCAGTTTGGGGATAGGGAATGGGATGCATACATTACTAATACCATGTGATAGGAATTCCACTTGGTATCAAATTCCACTTGGTATCAAAAACTGTAGGCCATCAGTTTTTCTTGGGATAAGCAGATGAGAGGTGATGTTTGAAGTGAGCTTGAAGGCTAATAAAGAATTCAGCCACAGATTAAAGGGAAAAAATTATTCCAAGCAGAGGGAAGAACAAGGATAGTACACTTATAAGTTGGAATTCTTGTTTTGGATGCCTGCTTAGGGTTTACTGGAGGCTGGACTGGTGGGCTTCAGGGCTGAGCAGGGAGAGTGAAGGGGAGGGCTTGGGGTCCCCTGGGCATTCCCCTCCTTGCTTTGCTCTCTGCCCATCTCCCAGCTTTGGCACTTCTGCCTCTTTGACACTTGGGGAAATCTTTCTCCTCTATGGTCTTCAGTTCCCTCCTCTGTAAAAGGAGAGGACTGAATGGCCAGAGTTGTTAGATTTCTTCCAGCCTGAAGAGGACCAGTCTTTGAAGAAACTGCCCTACTTCTCAGCGCTCCGAGGAAGCCTCTGTGTAAAGAACTCTATTTGGCTGAACAAACTGAGAAAAGAATAGAATCCTTGCTTTCTTACATGTTTTTGGCCTCTTTTATTTATTTTTTTTTCTTTTGAAGTCTTTCCCTAGGTAAATTTATACTAGTTTTAAAGCAGAACTGCCACTGGAACCAACTTAAACTGCCCTCTTTCACATTATATAGGTAGATCAGCATTCATGTCGCGTTCGGACAGCCCCTCTTGGCCACGGGGCTTCGTGGACTGGCCACAGTAGAACTGTCTAGTCAAGTTACTTAATTTAAGCCTGTAATACAGATGGAATCAAATTTATTGTCAGTAGAGCTTCAGACTTCTCTAGTATACTTCATATCTGAGAAGAATCATTTATTGCACTTGAATGCAGAATACAATTTAAGGTTAAAATGTCCTTTGTCTCAGAAATGAAATTGGGGAAATAAAAAGGGATATTCACTGCCCAGTTCAACTTAATGATTGTACTAGCACTTTTAGTATACATTATATTATTTATTATTTAAAGTATTTTTCTTACATCAATAATTGAATTTAATGCACATTTTTGAGGACCTACAATTATTAAGCATTATGCTATATTATAGGATAATAGGATGTAGTAGGCACAGAACCTGCCCTCAAAACATTAACATAGATTTACTGTAATTTTTTAACTGAATTTATTTTTAAATTGATTCATTAAAAAAAATAAAAATTGTACATGTTAACAGGGTACCATGAGATAATTCAATATATGTACACATTGTGTAATATTTAAATCTAATCATATCTATCTCTTCAAACATTTATGAAGAAAACATACAAAATCCTTTCTTCTAACTTTCTGAAATATACAATACATTATTGTTCTCTATAGTCACCCAACTATGCAAGAGCCACTGGAACTTATTACTCCTTTCTTAGTACTAATTAATCAGGCTTTCCTCATCCCTCCCAACCCCCTACTCTCCCCAGCTATTGGTATCCTCCAATCTACTTTAACTTCTATGAGACCAACTTTTTTCGATTCCACATATGAATGAGATCCTGTGGTATTTGTCTTTCTGTATCTGACTTATCTCACAAAATGTAATGATCTCCATTATATTCATGTTGTCAAGAATGACAGGATCACATTCTTTCTGTGACTGAATAGTATTCTATGGTATGTATGTACCATGTTCACTTTATCCATTCATCAATGCATGGACATTTAGGTTATTTCTAGTCCATGCCTAGAAGTAACAAATAGTGCTTCAACATAGACATACAGATGCCTTGTCAACATACTGATTTCTTTCCTTTGGACATATACCAGCAGTAATGGGACTGCTGGATCATATGGTTGTTCTAATTTTTTTTATTTTTTGAGGAAACTCCATGCTGTTTTCCACAATGGCCATACTAATTTGCATTAGTGTGCCAGAGTTCCCTTTTCCCTGCATATTCACTAGCCCTTGTTATCATTAGTCTTTAGATAATAGCTATTCTTACTGGAGAAACATGATTTCTCATTGTGGTTTTAGTTTGCATTTCCCTGATGATTAGTCATGTTGAACATTTTTTATATATTTGTTTGCCCATTTGTGTGTCTTCTTTGGAGAAATGTGTATTTAGATCTCTAATCACCCACCACCTACCCTTTTTCCATTTTTTTTTTTTTTTTTTGGTGTCACTGTGCTTAGGGCCTTGCACATGCCAAGGAAGTGCTGTACAATATCCCCAGCCCTAATTGCCCATTTTTTCAATTAGGTTATTTATTTATTTTTTTTTGCTGTTGAGTTTCTTGTTATACATTCCAGATAACTTGTTACTATAATTTTAACAGTATCTTAATATGACATTAAATATGAATTTTAATCTGTTGTGATAAATAAGAATGATAAAATAATATAAGAAAAACCTTTTTAAGAGAACAATGAGGAAGGAACCAGCCCAACATAGGGGTAAAGTGAAGGCTTCTTAGAGGAAATGATGAATCTGGGTAAGTTTTTAGGAGGAAGAAGCATAAGCCCCCTCAGGGGAAAAAAAAAAGTCATTCAAAACAAAAAAGAGCCTAAATAAAGACACAGTGATGAAGTCGTGGCCTGGTGACTATGGAAAGTTTATATGACTTGAGCATTAAATTGTATAAAATTGAATGGCAGTACGTGCAGCGGGAACAGTGGTTGGGTGGAATTTCACAGAAGAAGGATATTTTAATGCAATGAGACAGAACTTAGGTTTATTATAAGGGATAGGGAGCCCTCAAAGGGATTAACCAGAGATGTGATACAGTCAAGATTGAGCTTTTTAGAGACAATCCGGGGAGCAGCAGGGTTTAAGATAGATTTATTGGCAAACAAAGCAGGAAGCAGGGTTTAGCTGACTGGGAAGCAATCCAAGTGAGATTATTTGATAGGAGAAATGGAGAAAATAGGTTTGAGAAATATTGAGAGATAAAACAGTAAGAGCCAGTGATGGATTTGATGGGTAGAGGGAGGAAGCTAGGATGACTCTTATTTTCTCCCTCCAGGAGGGCTGTGTGGGTTGTGATGCCATTATATTAATCCATAAAACATAGGAGGTAAAGAATATTTGCAATATTGAAATGAATTCTCTTATAAAAAGTCGACATCGGAGTGGAGGTCAGAGCTGGAAGACAGATTTGGGAATTGTTGACCTACAGGTTATAGTAGATGGAGAGTGGATGGGATTTTTCAATGGAGAGAAGAAGAAACCAAAGACAGAACTTAGGAATGAGCCTATGTTTGGATGAAGATCAATAGAAGAGGCCACAAAAATGCAGGGGAATAAACAGCACAAAAATCAATCAGAGGAAAAGAATCATGAAAAAACTAACAAGGAAAAGAGACTCTTTGGGGGCTGGGGATGTGGCTCAAGTGGTAGCGTGCTCGCCTAGCATGCATGAGGCACTGGGTTCGATTCTCAGCACCACATAAAAATAAAATAAAGATATTGTGTCCACCTAAAAATAAAAAATAAATATTAAAAAAAGAAAGAAAAGAGACTCTTAAGAGATAGTCAACACCCACACTACCTCCTTTCATTCACACCCATCCCACCCCTGCCTTGGCTCCATGCCTGACTCCCTACTCATCATATGAAACTCTGAGCCAGGAGTTAGTGAGCCAGGCTGGGCAATGGCCAGGCACGCAAGATAACCACTGGGGTTCAGAGCTCTGCTCTGCCCCTTCACCATCTCTGGGACTTCACAATAGTAAATCACATGGCCTCTCTGAGCCTCAGTTTCCCATCTGGGTAACAGGAGCCTGTAGTGGAAATTAAGTAAGATTATATATGTGAAGGTCTGATGCTGTGCCTGGAAGATACGAGGTATTTGAAGACAGGAACTCGGGTGCTTTTTTTTTTTTTTTTTTTTTAATGTCGTCACACCCAGCCTCTCAAAGGGAGGAGAATTCCTGGGAGTGCTGAACTTGAGGGAACAGGAATGCCAGCCAAGTTCTGTGAGCTCAGCGCTGCTTGATGGAATATGAAAAAAAAAAATTAAAGATTAAAGAACGAAACCCTCTGAATTGAATTTAAAATAATATAATAAAAACAGCTTTTGAATTTAATGTAAATGGAATTGAAATGATTATCTTACTGGAATAAGAAAGTCAGATAGAATCAACAATGACTCCAGAAAAGAAGACAGAAAGTGTGTGTGTGTGTGTGTGTGTGTGTGTGTGTGTGTGTGTGTGTGAGAGAGAGAGAGAGAGAGAGAGAGAGAGAGAGAGAGAGAGAGAGAATAGTCTTGGTGCTACCAAAACCAGCATTAAGAGAACTACTGTAATGCCCTTAGCACTTACTGATGTAGAAGTCACTAGTAAACTTTGCCAGGGAAATGTTAGTGGCATGACAGGCATAGAGGTTAGACTGTCACGGATTGCGTCAGTGGGAAATGAGGAAGCAGACACCGCATTTATAGACTAGAACGTCAAGACATTCCAGTGAAAAATAAAGGAAAGAGAGGAAGGTAACAAGAGCAATGAGGTCCATAGAAGGTTTTATGTTTTAGATGACAGAGTGTGATAAACTAGGAGAAAGAGCCCGCAGAGAGGGAGAAGATGATGTAGCACATCTGATAACTGATGGAACAAGCCCAGAAGCTTCAGCAAATGGGGCTCCAACATGAATAGGAGAGAGACCTTACATCTTGCAACTGGAGGAACAAATAGACTCAGACAGTACAGGTACATGTAATTGTAGCTCAAGAGAAGGTAGGTGGCTGCTCTAATCTGTGCACTTTAAATTTTAGCTTTCTTAAGAGAAGTCACAGCATGGCTTTGTTCCTCTAGTGGGTGAACTGTGTTTGATTAGGGGCTTGAGAAGTACGGAGATTGTTTGGAGTATGAGTTGAAGGAATAGGAATGGAGGGTGTCCAAGAACAGCTGGGGCCCAGCTGACAACAAAGGCACCAGTCCACAAGGACTGAATGTTTTCCTTTTCAACCTCAGCATTCATGAACTAGTACATAAAAATTTGGATCTAATGTGGGAAGGAGAGTAATAGGTTGAGTGGATGTTGCAGAAGAACTGGAAAATGGAATGATCACTGAAATGTGTGGTCTGAGCTATCTCGGGAAGTAAGTAAAGTCCAGAGGGACTGACAGGCTGAAGACCATGGAAGCACAGGAGTGGAGGGTGGCAGCTAGATGAGAATTGGAAGAGTAGGCGGTCACAGGCAGACAGTGGGGACATTGGAGAGATTATGGTGGTGAAGGGTTGCCACAGAGAGCTTTATAAGCCCCAGTGAAACCAGGCTTTAACCCAAGTGATTTCTGTGACGTGGCAGTAAAGGTCATGAGTTGTTAGATGCCATCCAGAGAGATAATGAAGTGTCCATGTGTCAGAGTTCTCAATAAAAGGAACATACGGGTAGGCATGGTGCCACATACCTATAATCCCAGCCACTCAGGAGGCTGAGGAATGAGGATCACAACTTCAAAACCAGCCTAGGTGATGTGGGGCAAACCTCAGCAACTCAGTAAGAACCTATCTCAAAAGAAAAAAATTACAAATATTTTTTTAAAGGACTGGGGATGTCGCTCAGTGTTAAAGCACCTCTGGGTTCAGTTATTAGTGCCAAAAAATTAAAAAGGGAGCATACATCAGAGAACAAAAGCAATAAGGAAAATCAAAGACACCTAGGTTAAGAGTGACCTGTAGGAGGTTGGACTTTCTCAATATACAAGTTTGAACAGAGGTGAAATTTTATTATACAGTATTTTTTTTATTCAAGTGAACTAACAACAAAAGCAATTAGAAACAAGAGAATTCAGTAAGCTGGCTGACTTACCAAATTGTAAGTCAAACCAAATAGCTTTCTTACCAAATTTTAAAAAAGAAATTGGAAAAAGAGGTATGGATAAGAATCCCAAAATATAAAATGCCTATAGATAAATTTAATAGGACTTAAAGTAAAACAATATAACTACTAAAAAAACATAACTTGAATAATTGTTTATCTTCTTCAGAACTTTGGGACTGCAAATTGGTACAACCACTATGGAAAGTAATATGGAGATTCCTCAGAAAACTTGGAATGGAATTACCATTTGACCGAGTTATCCCACTCCTAGGTTTATACCCAAAGGACTTAAAATCAGCATATTTTTTTAAAAAAATATTCTTTTTTTAGTTGTAGATGGACACGATATCTATATTTTATTTATTTATTTTTATGTGGTACTGAGGATCGAACCTAGTGCCTCACATGTGCGAGGCAAGCACTTTGCCACTGAGCCACAACTTCAGTCAGCCCTTAAAATCAGCATATTATAATGTGTGGCCACATCAATGATTATAGCAGCTCAATTCACAATAGCTAAACTGTGGAACCAACCCGGGTGCCCTTCAGCTGATGAATGGATAAAGAATTGTGGTATATATACACAATGGAATATTACTCAGCCTTAAAGAAGAATGAAATTATAGCATTTGCCAGTAAATGCATGGGACTGGAGAATGTTATGCTAAGTGAAATAAGCCAATCCCAAAGAACCAAAGGCTGAATGTTTTCTCTGATAAGCAGATGCTAAGTCACAATAAAAGGGGAGGGCAGGATGGAGAACAGAGGTACTCTGGATTAGACAGAGGGAAGTAGAGGGAGAAGAGCAGATATGGGATAGGAAGGATAGTAGAATTAATTGGACATAATTACCCTGTGTGCATATATGATTACATGACTTGGGTAACTCTACATCATGTACAACCAGAAGAATGAGAAGTTATACTCCATTTATATATAATGTGCCAAAATGCATTTTACTGTCATATATAATTAATTAGAACAAATTTTAAAAAATTTTTTAAAGAGACGTTAACATTACAAAGTGTTCCTTAAATTTATAAGTTTAATGCGACTCCAAACAAAGGTCAGACTCAAGAAAACATTATGGAATGATCCTAAAATTTTTTCTGAAAGAACAAGGATATCCAGGCAAAAATCTGGATGATGGTAAAATAGATCTATAGCTTATCATGGTGAAACTATCCTGATGAAGGCTCAGAAAGTAATTCAGATATATCTGGAAGTATTTTCAAAACTGTGAGGAAAAGATGAGACAACAGGCCAACCATAAGGGAAAAATTAGAGCTGGGAACCTATTCACTCTATAACTAAAATTAGTTTCTAATTGATCAAGTGTTCAAACTCCAAAAAGTAAGAACCATGAAATACTAGAAGAAAATAAGAACCACTATATAATCTTGAAGTAGGAAAAGTCTTGCTATGCATGGAAGTAAATTCAGAAATTTAAAAAAAAAAAAAAAAAAGATTGACAAATTTAACCAAAATAAAAAATGTGATAATAAAATAACGCACCATAAAGACCATCAATTTTGAATTAGCTTAGTGAACTACACAGAAATATAGTGGGATATTTCATAGCATCTATGAAAGATGGCATTTATCTCTGTTCATTTGAGCAAAATAATCTCAGGAATATTTCTGATGTTTTTTAATTGTGAAATACAAAAAAATCATATAACATGATTCAATTGTGTAAAATTCCATGTAAATATTTCTGTTCATTGAAATCAGCAGGAATCTCCCAGCCTACCTCCCCCTGTTTCTTCCATATCCCTCCTCATATTTAGGTCATTTGATCCTCCTTACCTGGGAGAACCATAGCTACTAATGCTGGCACATAGAACATTTCACAGTTATCATTTCAATGGCTAATCCCTACATAAAAATTTGTAAACAGAAAATATGTTTTAATTTTAATGAGAAAAGCTCCTCCAATGAGAGTTTTCTTAGAAGTGGGTGAGCCAGCTTATTGGAATCTCTTAATGAAATATATTTCTGAATTCCAACCATTTTACTATTAAACTGAAAACAAATCATGTGATAATTGTGAGAGTGGATCACGGGATTATATCTATTCAATGTTTTGTTTCCTAGCATTAAAAATTTTAAATCAATTCAGAACACTTTTTGTATGGCAAAAACAAATTTAAAAAAAAAATATTTTTAATGTATTTGTGTGTTTTTCAAATATAAAACATTTAAATTTTTTAAAAGTCTCACAACATCCTAAGGCAGAAGGAATTATTCTTCCTGATATGTGTATGATGACAGTTCAGAGAAGTTACTGTCCCCCTGAATACCAGGAAAAATAGAAACAGACACAGGATTTGAATTTAGTACATGGACTTCCAGACTCCTAATCTCATTTTCACCACCTTCTTCACCCAAAAAATTAATGTCACTCATAGTTTTGAAACAAATGCTTCAAAACCATATTTAAAATTCATTTTCCAATGTATAGTCAGTCACATGTATACATTGTAAGTCTTCTAGATTTTTCTGTAACCCTCCTGCTCAAAATCCGTCCCTAAACATTTAATATACCACACATACTGGGTATCTCAAAATGAAATGCGGTCCTTATTCCTTCTCCAAGAATGTTTTAAAAATTAATACCAATGATTCTAAGAAGCTTGTGGTGGAAACCGTAACAACCACAAATCAAACAAAAAATAAAAATGACCAGTAATTGTATCTCCCAAGTCTTAAACCCAAAAGTGGTTCATACTTTGATTTTGAATTTTGTGTCTAATATAGAAACTTTATTCCTGAAGGTAGCACTACAGATTCATCATTATTAGGGATTGTTTTTCCATAGCCCTGATTTGTGCTGATAAATTTACCACTGTCTCCCAATTTCCCTAATAACATTGCTGGGTGAAAGAAAAAAAGAAATTTGCTTTCCAGTTGTCCCAATAATCTCAGCTTGGTTGATATTCAGTTCAGTGATTCCAAGATTTTCATGGTTATAAGACTTTAAAGAGGTATGAAGTAGGGCTAAGGAGTGCGTTTTTACAAGCCGGTCTTTCTTCAGCCCCTGGTAGTTCCAACACAGAAGGTCTTTTGGCCACACTTTGAGAACCATTAGTTTATGGAGTTCACAGACAGTTTACCGTATCGCTTAAGTGCACTTGAAATGACCCATAGTAGAGAAGAGAAAAGTTCTTTAGTCTAATTTATATTCTCAGTCTTACTAAGTGTTGCAATCTGTGTATTTTCTTTGCTGAGCCAGAGTCCCACTAACTAGAAAAGCCAATAAGGACCCTCCAGTCAAAATCTGGAGGGTCAGGGCCCTCCCACTTCCTGTCTCACATCTCTTTACCCCTTTGTCCCCTTTGTCCAGTTACTTGCTGCTCTTCTAGTTACGTTAACATTATCGATAACTTTACTGCACAAGAGCTGTTTTGGTTATCCATGCTTTAAAAAATATTAAATGGAAAATTCTAGAAATAAATAATTTATTTTTTAAATTGCATACATTTCTGAGCAGGACAACAAAATTCCTTACCTTCTACTCCATCCCAAGAGGGCATAAACCGCCCATTTTCCAGCATATCCGCTCTATACACTGCCTATCCGTTAGTCACTTAGTAGCTGGTTTCACAGCTACTGACAGTCATGCTATAATAGTGGAAGTGTTCGAGTAACCCTTACTTACTTAATTAATAACAGCTCTGAAGCATAAGAACAGTAATATTGGCAGTTTTATTACAGTATATTTTTATAATGTTCTATTTTATTAGTAGTAATTGCAATTAACTGCTTACTGTGCCTAATTTATAAATTAAACTTTATCATAGGTATGTACATAAGAGAAAAAGCATATTATATATAGGGTTCAGTACAATCTGAAGTTTCAGACGTCCATCAGAGGTTTCAGAGTGTGCCTTCCATGGGTACAGCGAGACCACTGTACCTCTGTTGTCTTCTATGTATAAATCAGTCTTCTCTCAGCTTTGATGGGGACTCCACCAGTGACTTCATACATTCATACTGTTATATTCATAACAAAATTATGAGCTGCAAAAGAGACATAGGCCCTCCACCAATCATCACCGCTACCCTCACCGCTAATGCTGGCCTACCTCTTCTAAAGATGATTCCAAAGAAATATAAATGGAGCACACTGGGGTAAGAGGCCCGATGGCCACATTGGGGTAAGAGGCCACATACAAGAATGGTGGTGAGAGGGTTCAGGAACTCTACAGAGAGGGGTCCTTCCCATTATCTCTCACTATTGAGCAAACCGTACTGTGCCGATGTCTGCCTTAAAAACAAGCTGGCCCTCTAGCTTAGAAGAGATTTCCTCAGTGCTCTTTCTAAAGTAACCTGCCCATTTGGTATCTGGAAACATTCAAGGATAGGATTGGAATTATTTTTGCATACAAGCTGCTTTTCGTGAACAAAATTCTATATGTTTTTTTTTTTCAAAGAACTTCTTGCAAGGATAAGGGGTCAGGTGTCATTTGAGAATCACATACTTCTGAGAGAACTGACCTTTGCATCTAGAACTCCATATTTTGTTTCAAACCCACGTAATGCTCATTTTTTCAAATGGCTACAAGACTGTTCCAAAAATCACAAAGACCGGTGAACATGCCTGTATGAAAGCCCAGACAGTCTCGTACCAGCACAGCCCCAGGCCTTGCTGACACACGGTGTTGATGGACTGTCACCTCGCTCTCGTCTGCCATTACTTAAGCCTCTCTCAACACTGTCCATTGGCTGTGGGGCAAAGGTTACAGGATAGAAGTAGCTGCCACATAAGGCCCAGACAGGATGCAGGTATGACTCCATCTTGCAACCAAGTCATGGTAGTTCATCCTCTTTGATACATTCTGTTCACAATTATAACTGCTTTATATTGTTCTGTGTAATTGGGAATCTTTCTTCCTTTATCTTCAAGGAAGCCAGATTACTGGCCCAGATGTTGAGATTAGGGAATGTCATTTATATTTTTCTTCCCCACAGAATAGCCAGAGCAGGTAGCCCCCAAGAGAAAAGGGTATGGTCCTGGGGGATGTCCAAGAGGATGCCTCCTACATCTGTGCTGGCCCCGGCCATCTGGACTAGTTCAGGGAATGTGACCTTCCTGATTCCCTTTCCAGGTACCCAAATACCCAGCCACATGCCTACAGCTGCCTCAGTCTACTCCAGACCTGAATCCTACCGTATAGAGCTGATACCTACCCTGCAGGGTGGCTAGTTTTCACTCATTTTAAAAAATCAATTATAGTTTGTGATCGTTTTGAGGCTCAATATATTAGTTTTTTTTTATTGTTGTTGTTTTTAAAGAAACAATCTGGAACTATGTACTGTAGTAGTTAACAGATGAAAAAATAATGATCTGGGGGATTTGCTTCAGAATAAATAAGAAGTGTAAGTAGTGGGCTTGGATATAGATTAAACAAGTTTAACTTTCAGGTTTATACTATTCTGTCAACTTTAAGTGACTACCCTTAATTACTCAGTTATGCTGTAAATTTATTAATCTCAAAAAGTAGACCCGTCTGAGTTTTTTTCTATGAAACCCAACAATAACCATGACTGATTTTCAAACATTGCCACTATTCCTTTTATCAATGATTTGTAACTCCTTTCATCGGAAAGAAAATGCATACAGACCCTAAGTCTCCTTTCCTCAAAGCTTTTATAAATGGAAGAGGAGGAAAGTCTGGGTTTTCTAAATTTGAGAAAGATCTGACAAAGAGCAGCTATGACAGAGATCTGACAGAGACACAGGCTATGACAGGGAGGGCTGGTGGAGAGGCAGGAAAGTCCAGGCTCTTATTAAGATACCAAAATATGATAAACATCCCTTTCAAAGATGCTACTCCCAGAAACTGCCTTTGGCTACTCTTAGGAAGCTACAGATCATGGGATAGAGATTCTTCTTCTAGAGCCTTCTCCATTTCTGAAATGGAGTAAAGTGAAGAAAAAAAAAAAACCCATTTTCTTCCAGTTTCTTGCAGTCTGCAATATCTAGACATCACCCTTCAAATTCTAACAAAGCAAACTAAGGCACTAAGGTCCCTCCCAGCAGCATTGACAAAGTCATCAGCCTCGTAACTAGGCCAACTCCCCTACCTTTCACCCAGTTCTGTGGGAAGGAATGGTAAAGCTTCCTCAATGGAAATGTTTCTTCCTTACCCACCACTTTCGCAGGAGCCTTCTGTTTTATCTTTGTGTGAAAGAATTGGGTAGGTAGCTGTTGCCCCCCCCCCAAACTGCCCTCACATGTTTAGTCTAAGTTTCCAGAGCAAGATTCAGCCCCCAGCAGAAAAGTTCTCTGGCCTTTCCCATGCCAGTCTTCCCAAGCCCAGGAATTTCAAGTGAAATACATCCCTTCCTGTTGCTATTTATTACTGTCCAACATAGCCAAAAGGGACTCTAGGCCAGAAATCAGCAAATCTGACCTTTAAGGCTGAGTTCAAGAACAGGAAGTACTGGAGGTAGATGAATTGAGCATCTTTGTAGGGATAAGAGATGTGATAAGACCACAACTCTATCCTTCTGAGGCTTATGGTCTAAGCAAAGGAAAGACAAGCCAACCGTAGCCCATTCATAATTTTTAAATAGACCTAGTATAAAGCTATAAAGGAGATTGGGGCAGGCTTCATTTAGGGGGTGACCCAGCCAGAGATAAGTTTTGAAAGATGTGCAGTGCTCTGGGGAGACCTCAAGAGAGGGCATAGCAGCCCAAGCACAGTGTGTTTGGGAGAAGAGTCAGAAAGGGAAGCATCAGAATGGGGAGGACCTGTTTGCTGTACTCATCTTCATCAGCACCTGATAACTGATAGCCATAAGATTTTAAAGAAGGTGAAGGAATAA
The DNA here is from genome assembly GCF_052094955.1 of Ictidomys tridecemlineatus. Taxonomy (NCBI): domain Eukaryota; kingdom Metazoa; phylum Chordata; class Mammalia; order Rodentia; family Sciuridae; genus Ictidomys; species Ictidomys tridecemlineatus. Next base: position 134,574,128 of record NC_135477.1, on the reverse strand, counting down.
TGTGATCATATTGGAGCTTTTCAAATAAGCAAAGTGATCTTCCACACAGATGAAAGGAGAAGGTGTCACATACAACTCTGAAGTTGGGAGGGACAGTGGCTCAGGCAGGAGACGTTAAGGACATCACTAGCTAAGTCAACCAACTAAAGAAAGAAAAGGAGGAGACTTAAGTAAAAAATATCAAGGAAGTAAAATCCACAGGCTCTGGTGTGTGAATGGGCTTGCTGAGCAAAAGATAGACAAAGTATGAGAATAACAGAGGCTCGATCACTGAGGCTGCAGATGTGTGGTTCTTAGTGTCCTTACCTTTGTTTCCTTTCTCTGTGGAGTGTGGACAGGTAGCACCTGTCTCACATGCATACCCCAAAGATTGGCAGGACCATCATGGGTGCAGGTATTCTTTGAGGATAGCAAGATATAATGCAAGTGTAGTCATCTGGAAAATTCAGTAGGAAGGAGTGGTGAGGAAGAAGGAAAAAAACAAAGAAGGTGTGTTTTCCAAAGCAACATGTTCTTAGTGCAGATAGAGAAAATACCTATTTGTGGTGGGAAAAATTAAGGATGGGAAATACGGATATAAGATGTAAGATTAGAATCTGTTCAGATTCAATGTTTATTTCCTTAAAAGAGGTATTATCATGTGTAAATTATATTAAATCTAATATTCCTAGTCTATACAAGTTAATTGTATTTAAAATGTTGGGATAAACATCTCTTTTCAATAACAGTGAGAAATTATCACTAATTCCTCAATTATTCTACGTTGACACATATATAACTATAACTGTATATTTTAAATTTTTGCTATGCTGATAATAATATGGAACAACTCTATTATTGACAACTAATATGTACAATATGATATATAGAATATGATACTAATTAGATATTGATACTAATCTGTATAATATGATATGCAGAATATGATAAATTATAGGAAAAGCCAAATACATTTAAGAAACATTTGCTTTCCTAGGTAGATTACATTACATTTGTTAAAACCTCACTCAAAATGCAAATAACAAAAACCGTACTCTTTTATTTTTTTGTCACGGGGTAGTATGTGTCTAGTTTGGGAGTGTTTTGGTTAAAGCAAAGCTTTCTAAAGAAAACTGCTTTATCTAATACATAATTGTCCTATTCTTAAGAAATGACAGTGCCTTTCCTAGAAGTTCAGTCCTATTAATTTTTTATCTAGTTTGTTTTATATTTGTAATTCCATTTTTCATGTTGGGTATTGCCATGTTGCTCAGGTTAGCCTCAAACTCCTGGGCTCAAGTGATCTTCCTGCCTCAGCATCCCACAAATAGCTAGGATTACAGGAATGCACCACTGTACTCTGCTAATTTTTCTCTTGGAAGAGTCCTGAGTTTTAATAATACATGGCATTTTAACAAAGAATGTGCTAATGACATCCATACAATCCAAGCTATGTTAGTTACTTGGTATGACTTGCAAGTTCCAGTATGGCACAGCCCCTGTGGATGTCCTGTGCTGCCCTCAGACCCATCCAGTCTGAACTATGAAATCAGAATACAGGAAGCAGACGGGGTAGAAATGGTGAGTTTGAGAGAGGGAGAAACAGCAGTGCCAGGTTTCTGGAGCACTCCATACTGTTTTGGATTCTCAGTGCCTTTAAGTCTGCAGTGGTGCCCACACATCTTGATCTTTGAACTCACTCTGACTTTTGATCTATTTTTTACTGTCCCACATGGAAAGACAGAGTTACAGGAAATAAAGAGTGTAAGAGGAAGGGAAGGGCTTTAGTCATCACAGCTGCCAGCCAGGGTGACAGGAGGCTATTCTTCCCTCCAGTGCTGCAGGTCCAATTGCCTACTCCCACCCCCCCACACACCGTCCCATCCCCCATCCCGGTGAGGGACAGAGTAGTACAGCTCAGCTCCATGGGGACAGGGACAGTTCTCAAAACAAAAGCAAACATTTGTCTCTTCCAAGTTTTCTCCTAATGGCCCTCGTTTTCACTTGTCTGTTTTAACTTTAAATGTTAGAGCATTATTAATAGGTATGATATTCCTTTCTGGCCAAATACATGTATTTCTGGCATGATTTATTCTGCACTTTCTTCCCCTCAATAAAATTTGTTATTGTGGGTATAATTTCACTAAGGTCACAACAAGAGAATTGAAACTTGAGAGGATTTACATGAAGGAATGTCCTGCCTACAAAGTGTATTAGCAAGGCCTCTCTGGGGCACCTCTTTCCTTCTTTCATTTTCTACCTGATCCTCATTCATTCTATTCCTGGAAACGAAAAACCTAATATCTTCATCTGTTATCGGTGGTATGACAAAACACCATAAACTAGGTAGCTTATAAACAACAGACCTTCTAACAGTTCTGGAAGCTGAAAGTCCAAGATCAAAATACCAGAAGCCGGACACAGTGGCTCACACCTCTAATCCCAGTGGCTCAGGAGAGGCAGGAGGATCACAAGTTCAAAGCCAGCCTCAGCAAAAACGAGGCACTAAGCAACTCAGTGAGACTCTGACTGTAAATAAAATATAAAATAGGTCTGGGATGTGGCTCAGTAGTCAAATGCCCCTCAGTTCAATCCCTGATACCCTTCCTCCCCAAAAAATGATGCCAGGAAATTTCCTATTTAGTAAGGACCTGCTTCCTGGTTTGTGGACACCTGTCATTTTACTGTATCCTTATGGAGGCTGTACACTCCCTCAGTCTTCTATTGTCTGTTTTTTGTTTTTTTTTTTTGACATGGTGATGTATGCTTTTTTTAAAATTAGTGCATATGAATTATACAGCCGAGTGAGTTTCATAGTGTCATATTCATGCCTGCATCCCACTTGTGAGGATTCCACTCTTTTTTTCCTTCTAATTTTTTTTTGTAGTTGTGTATGGGCATCACACCTTTATTTTATTTGTTTATTTTCATGTGGTGCTAAGGATTGAACCCAGTGCCTCACACGTGCTAGGCAAGCACTCTGCCACTGAGCTTCAGCCCCAGCCCGGGTTCCACTCTTGTGACCTAGGGATTTCCCGAAGGGAACAACTCTTAATGCTCTCACCTTGGGCATTTAGAGGGCAATGTAAGAATTTTGTGGAAACACAAACATTCACACCGTAGCACTACTGACATTATTCTCTTGCGATACCCATCTATCAGATGATACACAATCATTTTTCTCAGTGGTGTATCATTTTCATAAAATGTCTCATCTCAAAATCGTGGCAAGACCTGTTATTCTCCTAACTAGAAATTCTCTGCTCAACTGCACCCTCCGCCCCCCATCAACACCTCAGCCATGCAATTCCTTAGCAGTCTGCTTACCTCCCAGTCCTCATTTTACAAATGCTGCCTCTCTTTGTCATTCCTGAGGCCCCACATACTGTTCTTTCTCATTCTTTGCATGCTATAACTTTTTATGACTTTAGCCTGAAATCCTCAATCTCCCAGTTTTGTACTATCTTGGTCTTTTGTTCTTTCAAAACAGGGTTCCAAACTCATTTCCTCTATGATGGACCCCACTTAATTCTGAAAATCCCAAGGAACACTAATAACATTATTTTGAGTTATAATAGAATTGATAGCACAATGGGTTTTGGGTTTTATCCATGTGTTTAATCTCTTTATCTCAACTCTGTGTATTGGAAATAGGGCCCATGCCTATGTTTGTTCTTCCCTACCAGGTGGAAGTTCAAAAACTATACATGTGGCTATTTATCAAGCATATAGGATGGCTTTTGGTGTAGACTACATTTTCATATGAAATTTGTAGATGGCCTTACCCAAAGACAGGTGAAAGAACTTAGCTGCTATTAAACTCCATGATTCCTACTCTTAAAGATAGGATCACTTATAAATTTGACCTGTTGCAAGCCTGGCTTATGTAAAGAGCTTTGCTTCATTTTATCATTCAGAATTGTCTTTAATTCCAAGTGGCTATTTTGATTTATTACGTGGCATATTTTTTATATCACCTCCAAAAAAGATATGTCCAAAGACTACATTGCTTTCCATAATCCATAGCTATTTCTAAAGGTCCTGAACTACTTTCTAATTTTATTTGATATGCATGATATTTTACATATTTACCCTATTAGCTGAAGATTTGTTAATTGTACTTTATCTACATTGTTTTCCCTGGACATTATGTTCCGTTCTTGTGAATTTCTGTCTTTCAGTTTGGGTAAGGTTTTCAATTATATTTTAAAAATCTGTTTTTCCTGAAATAAATGCCTCAGGCCAAAAACCTTAACCCAATAGATGCCCTCTAATATATCTTAGGTGTATGAAAAGGGGCTTACTCTGGTAGTCAGCAATTACTAGCAGAATAACAGCTTCAAAAGGGAATGGAAATAGAAATATGAAAAATATTTAAAGTCTTGGCCCCCGAGGAGGTTATATTCTGATTTGATAACTCAGACGTATTCAGTATATATTTACAGGAATTTTGTTAGGATTAAGCAATGCAAAATGATATTTACTTACGTGCTCAGGTTGTGAGTAACAAAAGATTACTATCAGCAGCATCAGTCTACCTTGACTGGAAATCAGAGAAGTCAATCCTGCCTCCTTCATGGATTTTCTTGTCATTTTCCTTTATTGTTTTCCAACAGTGCTTGGCCTCAAAATGCCACTGCTGAGAAGTTATTTAGCTCGATTATGGTTTTGCTTAGTATTGTTATTTCTTCCAGTAATAAAGGCAGTATTTTCATATGGTTTCAAAATATTGCTCACCTACCAGTCAGTTTGAAGGATAAGTTTACACACAATGTTAATTCAGCAGAGGGAAAGTGAAAAGATGGCACTTTTCCTCCTCCCATCCCAGCTCTCAGCAAGGCCCTCTTCCAATACAACTGCTCACCACATTTGGGAAGGATGTTACCAGGTACATTTCAAGACAAAAATGTAAGCTCAAGCCTTTTTTTAAAATATGGATTTTTGTCTTGTATTGCAAAATATCGCAGTTATCCGATCAACGAGAATTAATTGCACAATTTCTCACATCCAGACATTGGAAATACAGCAGGGAGATAAGGAGGGTGTAATTGGACTGTCCCAAGACTGGAAATATGGCAGTGTTGGGGAGCAGGAAGGGCATTGCAGGCCAGAGGAACCAAGAGCCAATAGTACATGGAGGGAGGAAGGAATGTGACATAACCGAGGTCATGGTGTGAGGACCCACAGTCAGGCCTGGGATGGAGAATTTCTTTTTGAAAAGTAGAAAAAGGGGGACTGGGGAACTCTGGAGGGTCATGGCTCCTGTCCAGAGGTCTCATCTGATGCTCATAGAAAGCCATTGTTGGCTCAGGAGCAGCGGCATGACATAATGGAGGCGATGTCTCAGGAGAATGAATCAGGCATTGATGTCCCAAGACTTGGAAAGGGACACCCCAGAGATCAGAGATCGTTGCTGCATGTTCCAGGGGTGGAAGGGGCAACTTCGGCAGCTGCAGCTGTGGACTTCATTTTAAGGCACCAACAAAACTCTTGGGGGCTGTTTTTTGTTTATTTGTTTGTGTTTAACATAAGCTAGTTTTCTGTCCCTTCTGAAATCAGAATCTTGAATTAAACACTTTGTGGAATAATGTGAGTTGCCTCAAGCTTTGAGAAAAGTAATGATTTAGAAAAACAGACTTGGGAGTAGATGTGAAGGAGGAAATGGGTACAGTGACTTGCCCATTTTTAATGGGAGCAGAGAGAGAGAGAGCTCTGTGAGATCAGATTAAAGAGGTGCATTGGAGCCAGATGGAGGCCTCAGCTACACCATCCTCCAGCCCTGCTGTTGCATGAGATTGAGGTGTTATTCTGCTGTGGCAGTGTCTTGGGACGCAACAGAATTACTTTTCAAGCTGGCAGAAATCTTCCTCCGAAAAGTCTTTACTCTTTTGAAAATTGTTCATTTCTTTTGGGCTCTTTCAGTTTTTTAGGCAGTTAGTAACAATGTTCTTTCTATTATATCTAAAACAGACTTAAAAATTCCTTCCTCCTGCGTTCCTGTAACTGTTCATAGTAGCAGTGCCATCGATACCATCCCCCAGATAACCTCAGGATTTCTCTCTGTTGCTCTTTCTCCCCATTCATTTTGGTGTTATCTCTGGAGTATTTCTCCAGTACAGGCTCTGCTTCCTGCCTTCCAATGCATCCCCCATCTGCCTTTCCATTTTCTGTCTCCGGCCTCCCCAGTTCATGTACACCAACATGAGAATAATCCTACAGAAGTACATCTCTCATCAGATTCTTGATGAGGTTGTGGGAAAAAGTGGGTACTGAATATCTGGTCCTTTCATTCCCCCTTTTTACAAATCTTTAGTTAATCCTGACTGCCAATCAAAGTCTAAAAGCAGCTCTTTCCCATCAGGAATCAAGCTTCATGGCCACCTAACTACTGCTGCTTCCTTCTTGATGCCTGTACTTCAGAAAACACCAAGCTGCTAGATTTCCTTGTAAGCATGTGACTCTTCCTTGGCATGATTTAACTTCTGACTTTCTTCATGTTTCTTATCCCTTCTGGTATCTCTGCCCCTCCAAATCATATGTACCCAGCTCAAATGTCAATCCTTCTACAATCAGTTCTGCACAGTTTTGGCATTCTGTTGGCACAAGAGGTACTTAAGACTGCCAGGTAGTAATGGAAGATTTTAGTTTTTCCAATCTAAGGAACTATTTTGTTTTTATTGGTTTATAAGACAAATAGAGATATTATTTACATTTCTACTTTATTGGACTGAAATATGTTGCTGGCACTTACTTTGTGGGTTTTCTTGCTTTTCTTTTTCTTTTCTTTTCTTTTCTTTTTTTTTTTTTTTTTTGCTAAATTGAGAAAGATAGGTCACCTCATGCCCACACAATGCTGTGCTTATTTCTTTTACAAAACATCCTTCATTCTCTTTATAATTAGAAGAAATGAATTCCTGATTTCTTTATGCTTATCATCTGTGTTGTTCTTTGTGAGCTCAACTAAAATTCCTAGTAAAAGCTAAGTAACTTGAAAACACAGAATCTGGCATTTGGGTTTTACACAGGGTATGAACTCCTCCGAAGATAGTAGATCTATCTATTTTTATTATTCACTCTGCATTTTACATTCTATCTATAGAGATATTAATAAAGATTTTTTTTAATTTTTAGAATGTTTACCTAAATGATGTAATGCACTAAAATTTTGTGATGAAGTCAATACCACCTCACCCATCCGTGACTAAAAGTGGTTGCCACTTTTAACAGTATGGATTTTAATTGAATTAGTCACCTTACTATCTGTAAAAATATATGTCTCCTGCTCTTTCTTGCTTTATGAATTTTAAACCTTATTTCTCAGCTTCCTGTTTTGATGGAAAAGACTCAGCTCACTGACACTGCTGACCTCTCTCTCTTCCAACTCCAATTTTTTTCTTCTTCTTTTTTGGTGCTGGGAATTGAGCTCAGGGCCTTGTGCATGCTAAGCACATTCTACCACTCAGTCCCCAGCCCCCTCCTCCCAGTTTTAAATGGCATAATACCCCTTCCTATTCTCTCATGCATTTTTTAAAATCAATTTAACCTCCCACTTTTTAGGATAAGAAAGCAGTAGCCTCTGCCCTTCACCCTCCCATTTTCTTCTTTAGTAATGTTTTCTCTTTCCCTTGCTCCCTGCGTCTCTCCTCTCTGTTCTCTTTCGAACCCCTGTTCATTTAATATAGATGCACCTGCCCTACAGGTGTCTTCTTTTTCCCTCTTGCCTTTTATCTTTCTGAATGTCTCCCAGCCCTTGGTTAATATATAGATCTCATGAAGAAGGTGATGTTCTAGTAACGACTTGAAGGAGAGGAGGGAAATCGCGTGACTCTCTGAGGAGAGCAGGCCAGCAGAAATCTCTCCCCATATCTTGGGGTGTGGCTGGGCTGAGTGAGCTAGGGTCAGAGAGATTAGGAGAGTGGATAGGGCACCCTCCTGATCTGGAGTCCTTGTTAGGTTATGTTAAGGATTTGGACTCTGGGAGAACTGGGAAAAAAAAAAAATGGTCCTTTCTGCTCCATGATACTGAAGTTCTTTTTTTATTTTTATTTTTAATTAAAGCATCATGACTTTATTTCTCTATCTTATTTTTTTAAAGAGAGAGAGAGAGAATTTTTTAATATTTATTTTTAGTTTTCGGCGGACACAACATCTTTGTTTGTATGTGGTGCTGAGGATCCAACCCGGGCCGCACGCATGCCAGGCGATCGCGCTACCGCTTGAGCCCCAGCCCCTGAAGTTCTTTTTTTATGGGGACTGTCTTCTCTCTGAAGATAGTAATTAGGTTTGGGGATTTGTTTTTTTGGTTTTTTTATATATATATATATATTTCTTTTATGCTTGTGTGTTTTTATTTTCTTCTGGTTTCTGCAGTGAGTTTCCTTAGGATTTTACTGTCTTATTTGTCAAGGTTTATCTTGGCCTTTTCTTTCAGACTTTCACAAAGTTTTCTTAAAGATCTGACAATCTTTGCTTATTGTTTCATATTCAAGAACAAGGGATTAAAGGGAAAAGAAGGGGTTAGAGTATCTAGCCTGGACTTTTGTTGTCCATGGACAGGGAGATGGCTTCTGTCTGAAGACTGCCTTATTCAAAATGGAAGGTCAGGGGTGTGACCTGGGGCTCTCTCCCTTGTACTAGGTATCCTGGTTTCTGTACCTCAGGTTTTAATGTTTTTTAAAAATGAAACTTCTGATATTTTCACTCTTGGGCTAAACTCTTAACTGCCTGCCATTTGGGACTGAGAGAGGGCTATCAAAGGTTTCTTACAGGTACACCTTCAAATCTAATGTTTTGAGCAACTTCTCACCTACCCCTCCTATAGCACCTCTCTGAATTGCTGACCAACAGGTCTCTGTTCTCTTATGTCACACTGATGCCCATACTCTAGACTACTTGGCTGCATGAGTGAATATTGTACTTTATATTCTGTTCCCCATATTCCAGAAATTTGGAGAAATCCCTCTTCTAATGATGGTTTCCTATCATTCTTATATCAAAATTATTGCATCTTTTAGAAATCCTCATTTTATACACCCTAGAGAGAGGAGGTAAATTTTTATCTATCTGCCTTGTATCTGTCTATAAGTCTATCAAGAAAAAATAAAGTTAGTCATTCATGGCTTATTTTAATGTCACACTGACCCTGAAAATCCACTTAACTCTTCTAAATATTTAAGATTTTTTTATTTAAAGAGCCATACTTGGAGGTGCATGCCTAACATTCCAACTACTGGGAGGCTGAGGCAAGAGGATCTCTTGAGCTCAGGAGTTCAAGACCAGCCTGGGCAGCATAGTAAGACCCCCAACTCTTGAAAACAAAGGAGGTTCTAGAGTGTTGCCAAGAATCCACGAGGCAGTAATAATAAGAATTGTTTTTCCTAAATGTTTTTATCAAAAAGCCATCAGAAAACCTGGCACAGTGATGCACACCTGTAATCCAGCAACTTGGAAAGCTGAAGCAGGAGGATCACAAGTTGGAGGCCAGTCTCAGCAATTTACTGAGAATCTGTCTTAAAATAAATGTAAAGGCCTGTTAAAAAAGTTTAACACTGGTCATTATTAAAATGATGTTATTCTATGTATCAGGTACACTGCTAGGTACTTTTTAAATAAATACATGTTTTTATATAGTTGTAGATGGACAGCATGCCTTTATTTTATTTATTTTTTATGAGGTGCTGAGGATTGAACCCAGTGCCTCACACATGCTAGGCAAGTGCTCTGCCACTGAGCTACAGCCTCAGCGCCATATTTTTAAGTTTAACACTTCATTAACATAAATGTGTAAACACAGCTATATATTGTGATGTGAGTCACAGAATCCCTACTGAGAGCAGTTTGGCAATCACTATAAAATTTTTAAAATCACATGCCTTTGTCATAGCAGTTGCATATACAGGAAATTATACTGTAGGTATATTCACATACATAATAAAAATACAAAGTTGCGTGTTGAAATGTTCTTTGTGTTTGCAAAAGACTAAAATCCACCTAAATGCCCATCGATAAGGAACTGGTTGAATATTGTTCATTCATTAAAATGGAACTCTTATGCAGTCATTAAAAAGAATGAGGAAGATCTATTGTATACTGATAAGGAAAAGAACACTGAAATACAGTAAGTAAAACAAAACGAGGTGTGGAATACTAAAGCTGTCATTTATACTTAAAACAGACACACACACACACACACACACACATATATGCCCAGATGTCCCAGGAAGAAAGCACAAGTTTCTAGGAACAGTAGGTACATTTGCAGAAAGAAACCAGGCCACCACTAAACGGGGGTAGAAGGGAAATTTGTTTCCTTATTTGTAATTTTCAGATTTTGCACTGGTGCTTATGGTACCTATTCAGAAATAAATATGTAGATAGATAAATTAAATTTAAAGTATCTAGACAAAGATATTACTATATTAGAGTTACAAATGGAAGGCCATTTTGACCTAAAAATCTCTCTTGGGAGATTCTAAGTTTACCAAATTAGAATAGCTGCAGAGTCACCCAGCTGTCCTCGGCTCAGCTTCTACCTGCTTTGGCACCTCTGCACCCCACGCTACTTCCTTCTTTTGGTTCCTAGATGTCTGTCTGTGTTTGTACTATAGCTGCTGCCCAGCAGTTCCCAGGAACTTCCTCTGTCCCTGCTGGTTAACTAGTTGCTTCCCAAGTATTGCAGTCTTTGCTTCAGCTATGAAGCCACAGGCAGGCACACACCAGAAACAAGGAAGGATCTGTGAGGAGTCCCCAGGTCTTAGTGAGTCAGTCCTAGCTAAGCTTTCAGTACAACACGCGACACTCTGCTTTCCCTGGCCATGTCCAAAAATGTATCCTGTGGGGATCCTCTTTGTTGGTAACAACTGTCATTTGAAAAATCATGACCAGAGGGTGGTTGGTTTTTTTGTTTGTTTTTTAATGATAGTGGTTGTAAAACTACCCCCACCTGTACTAACATAAGGAATCTAGTGGGATTTTTTTTTTATGCCTTTGCGAACACTAATTTAACATGAAGGTAGACTCAAACACAGGAATTACTGCTGTAATTAGAAAGGAACACTAAACCACAGAGAGACGCTTGTTTTTATTCACCTGAGCTGCAGCTTAATATAGCTTCTGCCAGGTGGCTCCTTATTTACCTGGCCTTGCATGTGAGGATACCTGAGTGCAATACATTCTCAGCAGGAGGGGCAAAGGGCTGGGGAGACTGAGGTGACAAGAGAAAAGAGGGTCGAGTTTACCTTAAATTCACAGAGACTATCACCAGGAGGAATGATAGTTAACTCTATGTAAAACTTCAAGTTCTGGAAAATTGTGACATCTGAATTTATGTCATCATCAGACTACTGAGGTCTGGGCAGTGACCAATATTGGGCCATTGATAAGGATAGTCCAACCTGGTTTTTATTTTTAGATTGTGTAACCATTTTATTGAATCCAGCTTGTCCTAGCTGAATAAAAATTCTTTCCCCTAGGAGGTGAAGTTGGGCTTGGTGGGTGTAATCATGATTGTCTCACTGCTCTGAAATTCCTACTGAAGAGCTTTCAGGACCCATAGCTGATGCATAAACTGGAATGGAGATGGGAGAAGAAATAACCTGCCAGCACCAAGTGATGGTTTCCACCATCTTCTGCTGTTCCTATGGGTGCTTAGAACTGTCAACTCACTTATCCTCCTGAAGCTCCAAGCATCTTACCAGCAGGGACCATTTCAATAAATATTTGTTGAAAGAAAAAAAATTAGTTTTTTTGTTGTTGTTGTTTATTGTTTTCTAGTTGAGTCTCTCAGTTGGAGATTAAGGGAGCTTAAAAGGCTTTGTTTTTCTGTTAAAAAATAAAATAAAATACAGCCTGGGGTTGTGGCTTAGTTGTGGTGCCCTTGCCTAGCATGTGTGAGGCACTGGATTCGATTCTGGGCACCACATAAAAAATTAAAGTCATTGTGTCCATCTACAACTAAAAATATTCTTTAAAACCCTGATTTGCTTATTTTCGTGATTTAAATAAAAATGTTCAGCCTCATGGAGAGTAACTTTAAAGTTACGGAGAGTCCTTGAGGAAGCATTCCGTTTCCCCTCCCACACTCTGCTTCTCAGACGCAGGCACGTCCCTACTGTTTGGATTCTACAATAACTTCAGTCTAGGTTTGACAAAACCTCCAAGGTAAGGGGCAGGGAAAAAAAAAATCTCAGCTGTTAGGAATTAGCTTGTTTGAGTCTAAAGCATCTTAAAAAAAAAAAAACTAAACATGGAATTTACCCATAGATGAAACTCACTTTTTCTTTGAGACAATATGTAATTAATCCCACATCAATCAACATGTGATGACCACTGTGAGCAAAATGCAGAACTGTTATGGGAAAAAAAAAAAAAAAACAAACAGAAGTTCCCTGCCTGCAAGGAATTTGGTGTAGTCATTAGATAACAAGACATGTGGGTGAAAAGCTAACAGATCAAGGCATTCATTGTTTAGGGGCAAAGTGAGTTACAGGGAGGCTTTGAGAAGAATGTCCTCCTGGTAGGGCCCTCAAGCACAGAACCTGCACTGAAGACAAGCACAAGTTTAAGGAAGAGCCAGGTGGAGGGTATCTGGAAATAGCCTCTTTTGACTTGAACATGCCTGTGTGTTTTGTATTGCAAGACATTGTTCAGATAGGATGCACAGATGTTGTAATCTGACCAGTGCTAAGCTAGAATCCCTGAATCAGAACCACCAGGTGACACTCAGTACTAAAGTGCCTGACCAGGTAGGGCAAGGTCCAGGAGGGGCTCAAAGCCAGAGGGAGCTGGGCTTTCTTTACATCTTGGTGCTGGATGTAAGAGGAGCAGCTTTCTCTCTGCCAGTCTATGTATCAGGGATGTGGCTTTGAAAGAGGGACACCTTTTTCAGAGTGGCTCTTAGCAGGAATGGCTCTTTCTATACAAAAGGGCTATATAGAACAGCAAAGGCTCTGCCTCCAAATCTTGTTCTGTCCCCTGCATAAAATTGAGTAAATATTTAAATGAATGCGGAGATGGATTGTTGAAGTTCCACACACAATTGGTCTCCCTAACTAAAGAGTACTTCTCAAGTGGATTTCTGCCTGATGCCCCTAAAGAATAGGAGTAATATGTATGTCTTAAGGGATGAATAGAAAAAGCAAAGGTGTGCTCCAAGGCCAATTCACAATTTGAAAACTCTAAGTTCGTAAGTTAAATTAGTACTAAAATTTAAAAGTTCAATTATTTTATTTTAAACCAAATCAATGTTTTCTAATAAGAGTCCAAGGTCTCCCATATAATCTTTGTCACATAATGCAGTGCAGATAAGAACTAAGCCTTTTTAATATACTTGAGTGCTTTAAGTACTGGAAGAACCAGAGAAGTAAAAGGTTGGATCTCTGTTCTCCAATATTTGTCTACTTAGGAAAAAAAAAAAAAAAAAGAAAGAAATGCTAACTACAGAATGAGAACATCAGTCGTTCATAGGAATTATTACTTGGTTGATTATCTTTGTCAGATACACTGGATCTTGATTTCGACTCTAGGATAGGACTCCTAGTGTAGACTACAATGTTTCTATGTGTGACAAGGGCTAAGCAAGCAACAGCAAAGCTTAAACCAGCCAATAACATTTCCTGCCTACTTGTTCATATGCAGGTGGAAATATCTAATAGGTGGTAAATTAGGGTTAAAATGAAGTAATCTGTCATAGCAATGCCATTTTACTATGTCTTACTTTATGCTCAACTACCACAGTGTTTTTACATCCTCAAAAGTATGTCTTATGTGTTTACTGCTGGCATCAAAGAAGTTCTGATCCTTTAATAACACCTTCTTTTCTCCCCTCAATATTTCTTTACTCGGTTTGGGGATATAGCTCAGTCTGTAGAGTGCTTGCCTTGGGTTCAATCCTCAACACCACACACACAAAAAAAACTGAATATTCCTTTTCTCCTGCTTCCCACATTGGAAATTGTACCCAAGTGGTGTACACCATGATGGTCATTGTCCATTTGTTAGTGGTTCAATGTACAAATTCTCTTGACTCACCTTCCTGTCTACTCCTTTCCACTCTGTCTTTTACCAGGGTTAGATCTAGTTTTTCCAAAACCACTTGACCGTGACTACATACTGTCACTATCCTTGACCCTGTGGTTTGTGTAAAGATGAATCAGATTTCCACTTCACCATGGGGCTCTCAGGCTGAAGAGCTAGTAAGAAGGATAAATGGACGAGTGAGTGGTTGGGGGATGGATGATTGAGTGGGGAGAGAGACTGAAAGAGAGAACGTGTACACAAATACCTTACAGGTGAACGGAACTGAGTTTGAATTTCAACCAAGGTAGATGCTGGTTTTGTAAACTTGTTCATATTTGATGAAAGCTTCAGATATCCCATCTGTAAAATGAAGGTAATCAATCCTATCCAGCCTGGGTGGTTGTAAAGATTAAAGACTGTAAATTGCTTAGGGAAGTGGTTGGCTAAAACAACAACAACCCAAAGTGGAACCTTCATAACTACAACAAAAGGTGATAAGTGACATAAGAGAAGTACAAACAGAGTGGGTGGGAGTTCCCAGCACCTGCAGGCAGCCACCCCTTGTGGGTTCCAGAGTGCTTGCGCACAGGGCCCTCCCACCCTCCAGGTGATCTGCTGCCCAGCACACGCCTAGGCTGGCCAAAGCTGGGCGGTGCAGGGCCCACAGGCACAGCCCTGGGAGCTGAGCAATCCTTGCACAGTCGGCCTTTTCAAGTGAAGTAGCTGTGATCTGCAAGTATTGCCCTCGAGGCTCCAGCCCCGAGGGGTCAGAATGGAGATTGGGAAAGTACACGGCTGTCCAAGTTGACCAGCCTGTCAGTGGGGATTCAAGATCATTTGCTCTCCAGAACTCCAGGTTACTCCACCGTTTTTTTCCTTCCACTTCCCTCTGGATGTCTAAGGTGAAGCGTTTCTCTTTCTTCTCCAGCTCAGAGGCTGAAAATGGTGTGGAGGACAAAAAGAAAACCAGCAGGAGTCCAACAGCCCAGTCCCCTACCCCCTCGTTGGAGGCCGAGTCCCCAGACCAGAAGAAAAGCATCTGCCTGCGGTGAGTCCTCACTTGACTCTTTGTTCTCGGGGTTGTGGGAAGCACTGGGGTTTCTAGTTTTATGGTTGGTGTGAAGAGTGTGGACCGACTGTAGGCAAATAAGGCCTCCGGGAAAGAACAGAGTGTTTTTCCTTGACAACCAGGCACAGGCACTTGGCTTCCTCTCTCATCTCTTTCTAGCAGCCTCTTTTTCTCCTCCTGCCCCAGCCTTCTGAAGTATGGGTAGCCTTTTCTGAAAGCACTAATTTTGCAGACTGAAGCCAGGAAGCCCCACTCCCAAGCACAGATTTATTGATTGATTTATTCATTCATTCAGTCAGTCAGCTATTTGTTTGTTTGTTTGTTTCAGCTGTTGATGGGCCTCCATTTTATTTATTTATTTATATGTGGTGCTGAGAATCGAACCCAATGCCTCACACGTGCCAGGCAGGTGCACTACGGCTGAGCCACAGCCCCAGCCCCAAAGCACAGATTTATGAAGCACCTGGCAAGGATGGCCAGTTGCAGCATCTGCTCAGCCTCTGGGCCTGGCTTCTCACTTTCCTGGGAGCCATGGAAAAGAACAGAGGAAAACCCATCCCAGTGATCCACCAGGCCACCTGTGTCTGTGACTACGCTGTGAGGGAAGTTAGCAGGGAAGGGGTATTTTGAGGTATATAGCTGTGGTTTCCATCAGTCTCCGAGACACCAACTACCAAGAAGGGACTTGAAGTTGCTTTTGAGCCCTTTAAAGAGAGTAATTAAACCAATGGTCAATGAAAGGTAAATGTGAAATTTTTTTGTTTGGGTTTTTTGGTGATTTGCTTGATTTTTTTTGTTTGTTTGTTTGTTTGGTTGGTTTGGTTTGGTTTGGTTTTTGAAATACATGGATTGAGCCCAGGCCCTTGCATATGCTAGGCAAGTGCACTACCACTGAGTTACATCTTTGGCCCCCAATGTTTTTTTTATCTCAACTGAACAGCAATTACTCTCCCTGCCCATTATTAGAACTTCTCCCTCTTTGACACCTACTAACAGATAATTAACTAACTGCTTCTTTTTACTTCTTTCCTGGCTCCCAGCCCATATCTTCTCTCCAAATCTATTCTTCATTCAGGACCAAGCGTAAGTTTTAACTCTGCCTCCAGATTTCTCTTTTCAGACTCTGATTTCCAATTATTTCTCCATCTTTTCTGCATGCCTGTCTTGTGGCATCTCACTTTTCTCCATCCCTTCTACAATATTTTTTTGTAAAAACATCCTGCCTCACTCATCAAGTGAGTCTTTCCGTAAGGGCACCAAATACGTTATTGTTTCATGTAATTTTCAGCAGTGTCAACTGGCTCCAACTGTCACCTGGCAGACACTGTTGGTTTTACTCCAACTTCTCCAGGCTTCAGATGAGAACAGCACATTGCATCAGGAAGGACACGCTGGAAACTGTGTGGCCTCATGGCCTGGGCTATGGCACAGGGGCAAATGCTCTATTTGCACTGTCAGGAAATCCTTAATCATTTTTGTGCAGGGGCTGCACCCTTTAATTTTGCATGGGGCTTTGCTCATTGAGAATGGCACAGTTGAAAAAACCCAGAGTAAAGAAGCTTTCCACCCCCTACACAGACAGCCCCCTGTGGCTTGAAATTACCCAAGGTAGAGTCACCTGCTCACCTTGTCATACCTGCCTACATGCGGCATGTGGGTCTTCAGAAGACCTGGCCATGTCCTTGGCAATGCTGTTGGTACTCACTTGAATCAGAAGAGGTGATGACAGTGAAATCAGAAAGGAGTGTGAATAACTGGTAATTTGACATTTGTAAGAATAATTTCCTTTTCGAGAACAGACATTTACTCACAGGTTCCAAAATGTGATCTCTAGAATTCCCCGGAAATTTATATGTATAAATAGGTTCAATGGCCTGTAACTGAAACCCAATCACTTACCTTGAGTTGCTAAGCAGCACTTAACCTGTGCTGTGAGCGTAGTGGGATCATGAACTGTTGGGGCTGGAAGGGGCCGAGGACATCTATGGCCTGTGTTTTCACAACTAAGCAAATCAGAGCCTAGTGTCATGTCTAATGTCAGTCATTTCTGCCCCTCTGTGGCATCCAAATTATTTCATATTCTTCCTAAATCTACTTTGAACCAAATATGAACAGGGCCTCTTATAAAGGAATAATAATGTAAAATCATGGATTTCTTGTATATCATTTCCTCCCAATAAATAAGCAGGCAATTGTGCAATCATAAGACTTGTTCATATATTACCTCTGGAGATCATATATGCATTCCACTTGGACATGACTGTTTTTAGCTGTAGGATTGAAGGAATGTTCATATTCCACATTTGCTAAAATGGAGAGCCAGAACTAGAATCACCTTAGAAAGAAGTTCTGGAGCTCTGACCTCTGCCCTTGACAAGACAGGACCTAAGAAGACTTGACCCAGATCTAAACATTGTTTCTGGGTTTTTTGTAACTGATTTCACTTTTACTATTTTCCCCCATCTGAGATGTTTTGTTTCTCTTTTCCTCATACCCAATTCTTGCTCATCCTGTTAGGCCCCACTCATTAAGCCCACATTGTTCTGTTGACCTCCTCTTCCCTTGCCTCTTGTTTGACCTACTGTCTCTGTACCTTCTCCCAACTCCTCTGATACGTCTTGCTGAATCAAGTCCTGCCTTTTTAAAGTCGTGTCTGCTGCGTGTGCACACAGGCTCCCTAACATAAAGACTGCCTTGTGTGCCCAAGGCATTTAGCACAATGCCTCCCTCAATTAATACTTGTTAAATATTAATGGGTCCTGAGACTGAAATATTCTTTAATTGAATTATAGCTGTAATTTTATTTGGTAATTTGCTTCAAATACACCTCTTTATACTGACAAAAATACTTTTGAAATGATGTGGTTACTTTCACATCGCAACTGTCATTTCTCCTTTTATAAATAAGTTATCATTTCTGCAGTTTGTGCTGAGAGCCTGCTCTAATCCCCCACTCACTTGAGACTCGTGCTGTGTAAATGCCCTAGAGTATCAGAAATGATTGCTGATATCTAGAAGAGACAAATAAACATCAGGTTTTCGCGTGACATAGTATAATAATCAAGATTTATTATAATAAATAATGAGTGGATAAAACAATTCATCTTATAATCTCCTGGATTTTATTTCCCCAGGTCAAAATCCAATTGTGATGGTACCTCTTTAGTAGGTGATAAGAACGACTGTAAAACAGAAAGCAAAAATGACCCTAAGACTGAAAGAAAAAAGTCTTCCTCTTCCAGCCAGGTAATAGGGGAATGGAGTAAGTGGATGACAGACCCATTAGGGCCCAGGGAGGGAAAGAACCTGAGCATGGTAGCAGCTCAATTCCCAATAGCTAAGCTATAGAACCAGCGCAGGTGTCCTTCAACACATGAACGGATAAAGAAAATGTAGTATATATACACAATGGAATATAACTTAGCCATAAAGAAGAATGAAATTTTAACATTTGCCGGTAATGGATGGAACTGGAGACTTTCATGCTAAGTGAAATAAGGCAGTCCCCAAAAAACAAAGATTGAATGTTTTCTCTGATATGTGGGTGCCAACCCACAACAAGGGAGGGTGGGAAGGGGAAGAGTAGAAGAAGTCCATTGGATTAGACAAAGGGGAGGAAGGGGAAAGGAGGGGTAAGAGGAAATAGGAAGGGCAGTAGAATTAATCGGACATAACTTTCCTAACTTTGTATTTGAATACATGACCAGGTAACTCCACGTCATGTACAACCAGAAGAATAGGATCCTAATTAGAATAAGTTATACTCCACGTATGTATAATATGTCAAAATACATTCCACTATCATGTGTATCCAAAAACAACACATAAAATAAAATAACCTGAGCAGGCAACTTCCTGCATGGCTGACATAAGCACAGGAGTTCAGAGAGTTTGGAAGGACAGACCATGGCTCTTCCTCTGGTCAATGTCTCATCAATATTAGATTCCACACCTGACCTTTCCACACATACTGAGAGGTAGCGGATGCTGTGCTATGTCCCCTAACTCTGACAAGTACCCAGAGAGCATATACCAACACAGTGCTTGTCTAATAGTTAGCAGGACAGGGGACGATGTGACATCACAATTAAAATTACAGAAAAGGCACCAGAGAAGAAAGGCCTTCTGCAGAAGTGATTTCAGTTCTGCTCTCAGATACACCCCGCTAGGTAACAAAGCCCAGTTCTGTGTCACTGAGTGTGACGTGTTTACTGGGGCCAGGAGTTTGGGGTTGGTGTTTTTTGTTGTTGTTTTGGGTGTGGGGAGTTGATCTCAGGGCCTCCCACACACTAAGAAAATGCTCCACCCCTGAGCTCCACTTCTAGGCCCGTCTTCTTGTCATTTTGGGGGCTTGAGAGGGGGTTTATGACACATCACCCCAAATGCTTAAATATGTATTTCCTAAAAATTAAAACAAACAGCACACCCATGAAATTTAATGAAGTACCAAAATTCAGTTTGCATTTCCATAACTGCCCTAGTAAGGAATGTCCTTTATAAAGTAAAGGTGTTTGGGATTTTTTTTCCCCTACCCAGATCCAATCAAGAGTCAGGTACTATATGTGTTGTTCCACTACCTTTTTTTTTTTTTTTTTTTTTTTGGCTCTTCATTACACTGACATTTTGGGGTAGAGCGGGGTGCCAAGGGTTGAACCCAGGGGCACTTAAGCACTGAGCCACATTCCCAGCCCATTTTTGTATTTTATTTAGAGACAGGGTCTTGCTGAGTTGCTCGGGGCCTCACTAGATTGCAGAGGCTGGCTTTGAACTGGAGATCCTCCTGCCTCTACACTGATGATTTTAAAGACTCCATGGCCTAGGATGTTTTAAACAAATGTGTGAACAGTGCTCCCTGTAGCCATTAAACACAAAATCCTACTGAAGCTCCCATCAAACACCTAGCTTTCATCAGGGTATCTTTCTCAGTGCAAAGTGCCCTCCTAAGATGCTTCTTAGGAGGGCACTTTGCACACCTAAGAATGTACTTTATGTAAGGTGTCTATCTATAAAATAGCTGGCTTGCAGGGACCACCTGTCATTGTGACAACCTGGTCTACAGCTTTCCTGTACAGCAACAAGAGGTCTGGTCCTGCCGTTGAGCCCCCCTGGTTTGGGGACTACATCATCAGGGGCCTACTTGCCCGTCTCTCTCAGTTCTCCTAATCAGACTTTTTCTTCAGAAGCATCCTATGCAGCAGAGTGATCCTGCAGAGGGAGGACCTAGCTCAGAGAGATGCCACCAGGCTTAAAGGGGTAGCACACTACCTACTTTTTTGGTATGGCTTAAAGCTCCCGGTATTCCTGAGGAGAGATTCCAAGCCCTGGAATAGGGACACCGAGTTCCTAGGGTTATTTTGAGGATGAGGTTTGTGAAAGCAAGTTGCAAGCTGCACATGGTAAAGATGAAGAAATGTGCAGCATTTCCAACTCTTGGGCCTTCTACTGCCCTGGAGAGATAATTCTTCTGTGTGAAATCCCACTTGTCAGCCGGGCACAGTGGCACAGGCATATAATCCCAGCAGCTCAGGAGGCTGAGGCAGGAGGATCTCAAGTTCAAAGCCAGCCTCAGCAACTTAGCAAGGCTCTAAGTAATTCAGCAAGACTCTGTCTCAAAATAAAAAATTAAAAATGGGCTGGGAATGTGGTTCAATGGTTAAGTGCCCCTGGGAAAGGAAGGAAGGAAGGAAGGAAGGAAGGAAGGAAGGAAGGAAGGAAGGAAGGAAGGAAGGAAGGAAGGAAGGAAGGAGGGAAGGAGGGGAAGTGGGGAAGGAAGGGAGAAAAGAAGGAAAGCAGGCAGTGTGCTACCCTTGTAAGCCTAGTGGCATCTCTCTGATGCTTTGGCCTCTGGCACAGAAGAGAAAACCAAGACCCAGGGAAGTGAATTGACTGGGCCATGATCCCACACCACGGACTGTAGTTCAGATTTATTTGAGTACAAAGCTCTACCCTTTGGGGTCTTCTGAGGTACTCGTATCTTTAGTGCCCTGGTAGCCAGTACCTTCTCTAGTGAGATTCCTTATAGTTCATCTCATTTCTTATTAGGAACATCCTTGTCCTGCCTGATACTTCAACGGACCACCTGCTGCATGTGGTGTCCACCCAGTGAGGCATTAATCCTGTTAGAATGAACCTTTGTGCCCCAACTGAAGGGCTGGTTTGGAGATTTATAAGATCAGAGAGGGTAAATTCCTAAAGATAGCAGTAAGGGAGGGAAAATGTGTTATTTAATCTAATTTGGAGTTAGGATTTGTGCAGTGAGGCCTGTGTCTTTCTCTCTGCAGTACAAGGCGAACATGCACTTTCACAAGTTGTTTCTTGATGTCCCAACTGAGGAACCACTGAGGCAAAGTAAGTTTGGACCTGTTTGACCTTCTAAGCCACATATGTGAGAACCTGCTACTTATTTGGGGGACCGAGTCAGTGAGGGGAATAGATTTCTGAAGGCAGCAGGTCATGGAGGAGCAATAATTCCAGCCACAGTCACCTTTCCCCTAGTGCCTTGCAAGATAAGAGAGTAGAATGAGAAGCTGAATCTATTCATGAGTTATGGACTCATCCAGCATAGTTCCAGAATGATTTCCTGCCTTTTGTATTTATTGATGAAATACAGCAGATTGAATCATCCTGAGGTTTGTTTTTTTTTTGTTTTGTTTTTTAGTATGACAAACCTGGGTCAAGAGAGGCTACAAGAAAGTTAAAAGGACACACAGGTCAAAGTAGACAGTTATGCTAATATCTGTGCTATGCAGATTCCCAGAATGCTGATAATGTGTGTGGCCCATCACATTGGGCCCCAAGGTTCACTCCTAGCCTTTCTTGGTGTACATGTGTTGAAGGCAAGGTGCTAGATTCCTGCAGTGATCTCCAGGCAGAGGGCAAAGTCACATGCTCTCCCTGAAGTGGCCGGCTATTTCTTTAGTGAGTCATTAGTGAGGATCCCTGGGAAGGGAGGACCAGGCGTGCCACAGTTGGCACACGGGTGACACACCTTCCTAAACAGGAGGCTTCCGAAACACCAGTCTCGGTTTCTCGGGTATGATGGTTGACTTGCGTCCCATTTTGATTCTTATTCTAGAATCTGTAAGACTTTGAATTAAAAAATAAAATCCAATCACCGCAGCGTTTATTCCACTAGAGATGACTGAGAAAGAGGTGATAGAATTTTGGAGAATGAGTGTACTATCTCTGCCCATTCTTGAATAGATGCACAACTTTTATTTTAAAAGGAAATAATGAAAATAATATTTTAGTGGGATCCTAAATGGTGCTGTTATACCTGTCTGTATTCTCCCAGGCTTTACCTGCGCTCTACAGAAAGAAATACTATACCAAGGAAAGCTCTTTGTATCAGAAAACTGGATTTGTTTTCATTCCAAGGTCTTTGGGAAAGACACCAAGGTTGGTATGATATCTAGAAAAGAAAGCTAATCCTGCATTTTTATATATTGCACATATAAATTGTTTTTAGCTTAACTCTGTTTGTAAATATGTCATGATTATGCCTTTATACCAAGTTTCTTTTGCTATGGTTTCAAAGACTACAGGTTTTCAATGCCCCCAGATGATGTAAACTTCCCTCTTTGCCTAAATACCATTGTTAACTGTAGTCCTGGCCCCTGGGGAATCCCAGCAGACCAGGCCCACTCCCAGCCACCCCCAAAAAAACAACAATAGCAAAAGCGATTGAGGAATATATTCTCAGGGTGGTTGCACTGGGAAGGCAGGTCAGAGTACTGTCTTCAGGGCCTCAACAGGAGCACTGTGGTTCTACCAGGAAAGAGCAGAGGCGAGAGGCTAGGGGGTGGCAGTGCCTGTGATCTTGCTCAGATCCTGGTCGAGTTGATCTTTGTCCTGGTCTTGTCGGCACCAACAAAATCATGGCTGGGGGCAGAAAGGGCAGTTTCAATATCCATCATCAGATGTTATCTCTCAGACCTGGAATTTAAGATATCTGAGGGGAAGAATAACTCAAGAGACCAACAGGTCAGAGAGAGAGAAAATGGAGTCAAGGATTGAGTCCTCCCTTCAGCATGCTCACGCGTTTCCTTGTACAAGCACAATGTCCCTCTCCCCTAGATACCCTTTGCCCAAATGTCACCAGAAACACTCCAAGAGTGTTTCATATGGGAAGGTGATACAATTTCTTTCACAGGCATTCATTAAAACCAAAACCCTTTGTGTAAGACACGTTAAACTTCACACCATGTTCAGACCAACAAAGAGGAGACCTGCACATGAAGCACGTCCTCAGCAGCAAGGGCAGCACTTAGGCCTCCTCTGGAGGAGGCTCAGACCCACTTCCCCAAGGACTCTCTGATACTGAGCCTTTTCATTCTCTAATTTAAACACAGATTCAGGGAGCAGAGGTGCGTGACACTTGAACATAAATGAGAATAACCTGAGGAAATTGGCAGTTTGCCCACGGCACCGCCTTCTAAACCTGCAGTGTAGGAAGAGAAGAGATAATCCCCTCCTGATGACATCCTTGCCTTCGAGCATGGTGTTACATCACAGTTCACTCAGGCCACCAGAGTAAGAAGTCAAGAAAAACACCCTCTTGGGTTGCATGACAGTGAGTTTTCAGTCACTCTGATTCATGATGATGAATAAGCAGTCTCTATACCCAGCAAGTAGGCTGATGATAAACTTTTTTATTTGAGTTGATTTGCTCCTTTAAAAATATTTTCCTGAAAGCCTCTGGCACGTGTACAGAGACCACTCAACAAATACAATGGAAACTTTCTTTTTTTGGCATTAGGTGTAGACAAGCATACTACTCTTCAGGTAAAACATGTTCTTTTTGTATTCTTTATTTTTTTTTAATATTTATTTTTTAGTTTTAGTTGGACACAATATCTTTTATTTTATTTTTTATGTGGTACTGCTGAGAATCGAACCCAGTGCCTCACACATGCTAGGCGAGCACACTACCACTTGAGCCACAACCCCAGCCCCTTCCTTCTTTATTTTGTAGAGACACATTTAAATAAGCAAATTTTGGTTTGAGGTATTATCTGAATCAATATAACACAAAGCAATATTAAGCAGTGTCTCACCATACGGTCTAGATTTCTGGATTATGAGAACTCGTTCGTGGATTTGGGAAGGAGATTATGTAGTACCAATCAGTGTGGTAAAGGTAGTTCTCAGAAGTTCAGGGAGAGCCAACATCTCTGAGCAGAGAAGCAAGGGTTAAAGATATTCATGGACCAAGACAGTCCTTAGTAAGAGATGAAAGAATAAAAGGTAGTAAATGTAGTTTCAAGCTAATACTATTCTGCAATGGCTTTAAAAACCCTACTTCTACCTAACAGAGAAATGATAAAAAGAAGGTAAAACCCTAGGTATTTAAAGATGCAGACTCTTGGGGATTGTTTTTGCATATGCTCTGTCTAACTTACAGAGACAGAATATTGAAAATTAGCAGGGGGTGGGAATAAGAACCATAATAGTGAGTCATATGCTTCTTCCCCTCTGATGAGTATCAAAAGAGATCTGGGCTTCCGAGATGTTACAGAATTTCCTCACTGTCAATAGAAGTCCAGCATGTTCCAATATGAACTGAAGACACCCAGATAATTTGCTCTCGGAAGGGGAACTTTCTAAGCACCCTGCCGTGGAAAAATGTTAATAAAGTTAGCCTTAATTTAATCAGAACCTTGTCGTCGGCCGGTCTCTATTTCAGACACTAGTAAAATTAGCATGCATGTATCAAGTTCCATCTAGTCTCACTGAAAAGTAATTTCAGCTTCGTTTCACAAATGCTGTGGATTTGTAATTTTGCACTCATGATTGAAAACTCCTTAAGGGTGTTCGGTGCCTTAGAAAAATCTAAATTTATAGTCCCTTGTCACTGTGTGTTTGCACTGCTGCTCAAAAACCAAATTGGACTCATTTTGATATCATCATTAATCTTCATAGGTCTTCAAATTCAGTTTTCCCAAAGGTATCCCAATTTACAACTGCAGAATTACCTCCTATTCTTAAAAATTTTTGTGGGTAGAGTTCTTTGGCAAAAGAGCTTTGAGAAAATACCTAATTTGGATTAGTTCCTCATTCCTCCTTAGTCTTCCTGTCTGGAACTTGGCAGCGCAATTAGTCAGCGTATCTCATAAACCCAAATGAGAATGCAAAGATTCAAAATTAAAAGTTTGTTTTCCTTCCTCAGGCTGGTAGTACTAACTCAAGGCTCCTCTTTCCTGTCAACCTTGTTGATCTCTTTTGGAATAAATGAAGCATTTTAACAAAACACATGTTCAGGCGAGCACACAGACCTATGGAGGGAGTGACATCATTTTCTTTTAACCAGTCCTGTGTGACTCTATTATTCAGGGATCAAAGTGGTATGATCTATTCTTCTTTGAAACCAAATGAGGTTGGGAGGATATAACAAGATATCAGAAGAACCTAGTGTTCTTTGCACCATCTTGTACATTCTTATAACACAATATATTGAAAAGAACCTATATTTCAGATCAATTCAGTTCAGATTTCACCTTTGTAACCTTCTCTGTGTAGGACCTCAAGCAAGTCATGTACCTCTCTAAACAAATTTCATTATCTTATAAGATACCAACTTTATAGTCTTATCGTAATTAAATGACATTCCCATCTGGTAAATAAGTGTTAATAATGACAGCTTCTATAGTTTTGTCATTTTTATTAGAACCAAAGGTGAACTTATATTTCACCAATGTATGTTTATTTTTGTAATTTTTGGTTCTAATAAATTTATTTTTTGGTTCTAATTTTTAAAAATCCTGGTTTCATGAGACAAATGAGGAAATGGATGGAAATTTTTATCTGACACTGGCCTTTTTCCATATATTTCCATATTATATTTCACATTTAAGTCATAGAAAATTCTATAGACAAGTCTATCTCCAATGCATGGATCAGGAAACAGGCCCAGAGTAGAAAGTTTATAAGACTGAGCGAGTCATGCAGATAGTAACAGAACTGAATAACCCAGACTCTGCAGTGATTTCTCTACTACACTGGCATTCTTGAATTTTGCCCCCACCCACACATGCCCTGTACAGAGGGGAGGGGGGCATGTGGAAGTTAACTCAAAGCCGGTGACTGAAATCTTGAAACTTCTTGGGCTCTGATAAAGGAACATGAATGTAATTTTTATATTCTATTCCCCATGTCTAAAGAGAAAAGTTTCCCAGTAAGACCTTCAGTAGAATTGTTGGTCCAGATTTGTCCTCTGGCTTTATAAATACCAGTTTGAAGAGTTCAGGTGGCACCATCCATACTCTTCTTTTTTTGGTTGTGGGGAGAGGTTACCAGGAATTGAACTCAAAGCACTCAACCACTGAGCCATATCCCCAGCTCTGTTGTGTATTTTATTTAGAGACAGGTCTCACTGAGTTGCTTAGTGCCTCACCATTGCTGAGGCTGGCTTTGAACTCAAGATCCTCCTGCCTCATCCTCCCGAGCCACTGGGATTACAGGTGTGTGCCACCACGCCTGACTCATACCACTTTGTAAGATTCACTTTTATTTTTCTTTTAGTACAGGGGGACTGAACCCAGGAATGCTTTACTAACTTAGTGAGACCTGATCTCACTAAGTTGCTGAGGGTCTCACTAAATTGCTGAGAAGATTCACTTTTCTTCATGAAGTCTAGGGAGCTTGATGCTAGTGTTGATTTCCTTGTTTATCTTTTCTCCCCATTTTTCCTTTAATGTGTAGATTTGAAGTGGTGTTGTGTGAAGTCTAAACCAGTGCTAACTTCCTGAATCTATTTCAGATCTCTATTCCGGCATTCTCAGTAACCCTAATAAAGAAAACCAAAACTGCTCTTCTGGTGCCAAATGCCCTGATTATAGCAACAGTCACAGACAAGGTGAGTACTCCTGCAGAGCGTGAGCACTTTTGCTTTATCCTCCTGTTGCCTTCCAGGATTCTTGCCAAGGACAGAGACCTGAAACCATAAATGTCATCATTCCCACAGTGAAGCTGGAGATTTTCTATAAGACTAATTCTAAAAATTATAGCCTAGGGAAATCATGTTAGATTTCCCCCCACAAAATGATTTATTCTAATGTAATTGTTCCCAATTTTGAATTTCCTAATGACTTAACTATACTTGCTTGACCAAGGTCAAAAAAGTTAAATTCTTTCCCAACTTCCCTTTCCTTAACAATTGTTCAGTCAGACAAAACTGAAATATTCAATTTCTTTAATATAACTAAAAAAAAATAATGACAGCAGCCTTGCTGTTAGGGGAGGCAGGTGACACTGAGGAGTCTCTAGGAGGGGGTTGGCCAGCCTTCTCATAACCAGTTAGGTGCCTCCCCAGAGTCATCCCAAATGCATGAAACCTGTACCTGCTCCACAATTATAGCTTTGGGATCAGTTCCCACCCCTTTTTGCTGCCAGGTGCTTGGACAACCTCTCTTCTATCCAGAAATTCTAGAGCTACTGTTGATTCCTGGGCTATCCCAGACATGTGCAACCAGAAATATTCCCATTCAAGGTGGTAATAATTCATGGGCTAGAGATCACTCAGTGATAGAGAGCTTGCCTGAAGCCCTGGGTTCAATCCCATCACCACAAAGAGAGAGGGTGGAGGAGGGTAAGAGAGAATGGTATTTATTTAGCTTGACAGGAGAGAGGAAATGGAGAAGTTCAGTTACTTGTTTTTTACTTGACATTCTTTTTTAATCTCTTACTTACTATATTTATGAAAACACATAGCTATATTCCACTTCTCACCATACTAGATAGCTTATGGAAAGATAAAAAGAGGCAATTCTGAAGAGCTAGAAAATAAGTTAGTATATCTATTTTGAGATTTTAAAAAATACCAACAGCTAACTGGCATTAGTATCCCTCACACATCAAATGCTTTCTTTGTATTTTCTCATTTATTCCACGCTACCAACCTATGAGGGAAGAATGCTTGAGCAGCTTTCCCCAAAATTACCCACTTGGTAAATATCAAAGCCAAAATTTACAACTGAATCTAATGCCAGAACCCACAGTGTTAACTACTTTGGAATATAATAAATACTTACTTGGAAATGACATCGAGTTTTCTTGATGAAAGAGAGGGGTCATCACAAAGTCATACAAAGGGAATCTGAAAAGATTCAGTTGCTCAGATAGATGGAGAAAAAGTGAGTTTTTATATTTTATGAATATCCCATTTATGGTAATAATTTTCCTTATGTCATTTGTCTCCAGCTTATTTGCCTGGCTCTGATTTTACTCTTTTCCCATAACTCACTTATAAGCAACCACTAGAAAAATCTCCATATTTGTACAGGGAAGAATCTGGAAATGGTGTGAAAAAGAACTGGCCTATTAGAGTTGCTGGGAAGTTTTCAGAGGAAATCTAGGTCAGGGCAGAGAAAGTGGACCCAGGGGAATTGTTAAATACCTTTAAACACAAAAACAAAACTGGAGTGGGAGAGACTTTAAAGAGGATCTCGCAGATACCACTGGTCTTTTCTTAATGTCTATGCCCTTTGCTGTCTGAGCTTTGGGGGACCACTTATGTCAGAATTTTGGAGCCCTACATTTCTTTATTATTCTTAAATTGAGTCTAGAAGTTTTATTGCTATGGGGGAGGTAATACTTGCTTTATTGCTATGGGGGAGGTAATACTTGCTTTATTCCTTGTACTTGCTTTATTATTTATTTAAATGAAGTAAAATTTGAATGTTTGGGTAAGGGCGATGGTTTGTGTCATTTGAAAACAAATATATACAGCTGCTTATTTGAACTCTGAACTCATGCTTCTCATAACGGAGTCTCTGTTAATAGTTATTCTCTTTGGTTTTTCAGTACATATTTGTCTCCTTGCTCTCCAGAGATTCAACTTACAAACTGCTAAAATCTGTGTGTGGGCACTTGGAAGTAAGTGTGACCATCCTGAGTTTCTATAGCTGCCTTTCTTCTCTCTTGACTCTGGTTGCTTATAATTGATCTGGATTTTCATTTTGTTCCAATAATTTCAGAATGTAAGTGTTGGTAGCAGCCCCATTCAGTCTTCTGGTGAAAATTTTTTCCAAGCAGACCGTCCTTCATCTCTGCCCCTGGTAAGTTGCCTACATAACTATCTTCATGCAAAAGAAAGGGAGTGTGTTCCATAATTACTGTGTGCGTACACCATGGCCAGGGTTTGGAAGAGCTTAGGACCTCAGAGTTTGAGGCAGAGCTGAAGCAGCGAGACACATCTCTCTTTCTCTGGAAGAAGAGGGACACACTGGAAACCATAACTTTTTTCTAGTAATTGAAGAGTTCTGTAAAACAAATGAAACATGATAATAAGCTGTCTTAGTGAGTTTGTGGTCACCACAGAAATACATAAGGACTGGCTTTGTTTGCTTGTTTGTTTTTTTCTTTTTCTTTTTTTTTTTTTGCGGGGGTGGTGGAGGGGGGCAAGTGTTCTATGACTGAGCTATATATACCATTAGCATGGTTTTAAAGGGATTTGCAAATCTATTTGAAGCAGGGTATAAGTCAGCCCACAAATGTATTCTATATTCAAAGCACCATACCAGTATATATTATAAGAAAACTGGAAAAATCAAAATTAATTCAGGGCTTCTCTCCCATCAGGAGGTGAGAGTGGGCATCTCTTTTTGCTGAGTAGTAGCCTTGTTTTCCTGCCTCAGACATGTGGAGAGAAAGCTAATTCTTGTCTTCATAGGCTTGACAGCTTAGAAAAGAAAATGAGGCAAACTCAGAAATGATTGAAAGGAAACCATAATGCCTAAGTAACAGGTAGACATTTTTTTGGTTCCTTTAGAATTTGTTGACTGTAGGGTAAATCTCCAGTGGGAAATAACTCCCTTTTGTACAAGGTTTGTACCTCTAATGGAATATAATGTTTCCCCAAAGAGTACAGTGTAATTATTCCCAAATCTGTTATTCTTATATATTTGCATTTAGTGAAGCAGTATGATTCCATAGTTTCAATACCTCCTACAAATCTTCCTGTACAGAACTTTTTTAAGGAGTAGTAGAATTTTTTTTAAGGAGTAGTAGAGTGTTCATATAAAAACTATCACAAGAGTGTTTATAGCAGTATTATTCATGCAGACAAAAAGTAGAAAGAAACCCCTAATGTCCTTCAGCTAACTAATATATTTTTTTAAATGTAGTGTATACATACAGTAGAATATTATTCAGCCATAACAAAGAAATGAAGTGCTGATATGTGCAACCAAATGGGTGGCAAGTGAAAACATAATGCTCAATCAAAGAAGTCAGACACACAAGGTCATGTATTGTATGATTACAGTTACAGATGTTCCTCAACTTATGATGGGATTCCATCCCTATAAACCCATCATAAATTGAAAATATCATAAGTCAAAAATTCATTCACTATGCCTAGCTCATTGAAAGTCAGGGCTTACCAGTGGAGTACACCACAAAGTATCCATTGTTTTCCCTTATGATCACTTGGCTGACCCAGAGCTTCTGCTCTCTGCAACGATCCAGCTTCACAAGAGATTATTATAGAGTATATTACTAGGCTAGAGAAAGATCAAAATTCAAAATTTGACATGTAGTTTCTACTGAATGTGAATTGCTTTCACATTGTCACAAAGTCAAAAACTTGTGAGTCAGGGACCCTCTGCCTCTGAAATGTGTCAAACAGGCAGACCATAGGCACAGAAATTAAGTCAGTGGTTAATAGGGAGTGGGAAGAGAGAGAAATTGGTAGTGACTGCTGGTGGGTATGGGCTTTCTTTGGGGAGGACTATTCTGGAACAAGATAGTGGTGATGGTTGCATAACCTCGTGAATATTCTAAGAACCACTGAATTGCATATTTTAAATTATGTTGTGTGAATTTTATCTCAATTTTTTAAGGATTTATCTTTTACAAAAAGTAATGGGAAGCAGTGCAAAACACAATTAGATGTGATTTGAAATCCAGCAAACCTGGCTTCAGATCCAGGCTCCACCTATCATGTGATGTCATCAGGCAAGTTCTGGCACTGCTCAGTCTTCTCATCCATTAAAATGCCCACATCACCGTGTGGTTAGGAGCAGTAAATGCAATCATGTATGTGAGGAGCTTTGCATACAGCCTGATAACACGATAGGCATTCAATAGATCATGATGAACTTGAAGAGATTTATTTTTTTCAGTTTTCGTTCCCCTATAAATTCTTATGTAAAATACAAATGAATTTTGAGATGACCAAAAGAGGCAAGTTCAAGGCAAAAGGTTGGTGATTTGCTTGCAAGAGGAGTCTCTTCTTCATCTGGCAGCTAACTAAAATGTTAAAAGCTCAGCCTAATTATACTCCTGCTGGGACATTTTAATGATCCCACTTATCTCTGTAGTTCCAAGTACTTTGGAGGAGTCCAAGGAATGCAAACTGAAACATCTCTGCCTTTTCCCTTACTCCTCTATCATCTCCCTATAATTTAAATTTTACATTACTGACCTTATTTTGATCTAGTTGAGGGAAGAAAAAACAGCTGAAACTTTCATTTTATGGTTTACTTTCAAAGTCATTTTTCCTTCTGTTTTTAACATCTTTTAAAAAACTATAATTTAGTAATACCTCTCTGTCTGCATATTCAAACTTGGATTTAGAGCTTTCTATCCACTCTTTTCTCCTCTGTATGTCTATAGCACTTAGTTTTTTCTCATTACAAAGTGCTAATGAGAATTCTTCAGTTTTATACTGGAAGCTTTCCAAATCATTAGCATTCCAGCTTTTTTTTTTTTTTTCTCTAGACATTTGTCTCAAACAAGTTGGCCACTGTTGTGGACAGAATGCTAACTGCCCAGAACAATCTCAGTTTCAGTAACCAGATACTCTGATCTCTTAGGAAAATCCCAGTAGTGTGGGGTAATCCTTCCTTCTTTTCCGTATTTTATGGGTCAGGCCTAATGGAGATGGCCACAAGTCACAAAAGCCTGCCTGTTTAATGAGGAAAAATTGGCCTCTCTTCCTTTCATTGTCTCTCTCAGGATTTCAATGATGAATTCTCAGATGTGGATGGAGTGGTTCGACAGAGAAGTCAAGACATGGAAGGATACAGCAGTTCTGGTTCTCAAACTCCAGAGTCTGAGAACTCTCGAGGTCTGGCAGATCTTTGTTTCTTAACTAAAATTGAATTCCTCACTAAACTCTCTCATTCTCCCCATAGAAAGAGACAAAAAAAAAAAAACCCACCTTGTCGTCCTAGTTAACAGTTGCAAAGGGAATCTGAAAGGGTGCAACTTGAAAGTTTAAAGGGGAAGGAATTGCCTAAGTGGTCAAAGTCCATTTCCCTTTATGCATTTAACAAATGTCTCTTAAATGGACATAATATTAGCATGGTCGAGGAAAATCAGCATGTAGTATTTTCATACTTCTTATTTCAGTGATAGCATTAATTGTTATAGACAAATTGCCCTTGCAAATTGGTGGGGTGACAACAGGCTGTGCTTATATTGTTTTATTACTTGTTTGCTTGAGCATTGGATTTCCATCACCAGCCACTTCACCCAACTTATGAGAAGATCCATTTATGTACTTGGCCATTATATAGATTAAGAGCGCTTTGCTTTGTAGTTGATCCTGTGTTTTAAAATGCATTGGGGAGAAAACTGATCCAGTTCCATTTTGACTTGGTAGATTTCCATGTGACAGAATCCCAGACAGTTCTGAACGTCTCCAAGGCAGAAGCAAAACCAACTCGGGCAGATGCCCATGTCAACAGAACTCCTGAAGGAAAAGTCAAAAGTCTCCCTGCACATGGTAAAAAGCAGAGTTGGGGAAGAGGGGTTGTTTGTTTATTTTGTTTGAAGGGGAGGAGATTTCTGTTTGTAACCTTTAAAATATCTCATTGTCTTACTTGATGACTATATAGTCCCTTCCTTCTCATTGTAGGTCTTTGCATTTTAATTCTCTCTTGTTCATTAAGCAACTAGTACCCAGTTCTGCGTTGTACTCTGGGGGGGACAAAGCTGAATTAGTCTTCATGGAGACCACTTCATTCTTTTGAATACTTTGAGATGATGATCAAAATATTGGTGGTAAATGCAAATCATTGAATTGGTTCTTGTTCACTAATCTTCTAATAACTGGTCACCAGTTATGCTGGCATGAGAGCAAGGATGGTGTTCTATTGTTCTCCATTGATCCCGACTCTACTTGACCCAAAGAAGGCTCTCAGTGAACATGTGTTGGATGAAACATTTTAGAAACAATTGAAACTACTGGTTAAAGTGACAACTAAAAGGCTTCAGTTAATATTTTTCTCTTATGTCTTTTCCCTGGGAATGATCACCTGTCTCCAGGATCTTTTCCCCACTGAGACATTGCCTAATGAAGGAAGTATGCCATGGTGTCAAATTGTTGCTTTTCTGGTTTCCACCCAACAGGTCTGTCAGAAAACATTGGAATTTTGCATAAAGTGAAGTCCCAGAAATGTCCGGCTCTCCACCATATTCTTATATTTTATGCAATTGTGTAAGTAAATGTATTTACTCTGAGTGATTTAAGCAAATGATTCAATTCTCTCAAGGAAAAACCTCTTCACATTGCCAAGAGCCATTGTAAATCTTTGTTGTATTTGTCTCTAAGGGGACCCAAATATTTTGTCTGACAATTTCTGTCCCCTACATTGACATTGTTTTGTTTCTTAAGCATAGGTCATATTTTCATAATGATTGTACCAAATTCAGCAGAGAACTAAGTTCTGAATAGATACCATTCCTTGGAACATTGTTCTATAAATTACAAAGTATCTTTTTCTTGTTGTTTTTCCATCTGTTCCCTGTCCTCTGAAGAAAGGACAAGACATCTTCAAAATGTGAAGAAAAGATAATACATCTTCAAAATGTCTTTTCCCTCTCCTAAAAACACAGGCATTGACTTTTTAAACAGCTTCCAGTCTGTAACCAGTCCTTCTGAAAATAGCATGGTCCAATTCTAAGCTGTTCCTTACAATAAAGAGAACATGCCCAGTCTGGTTTCCAGATAAAGCAAGGGATTTGTGAGTCACTGGGGAGCAGACTAGGCACTCTCTGCCCAGACTCCTCCAGTAGAGGGAGGAGGAACACTGGCTTGATGGTCCAGCTTGGGTCTGACCTTGAACAGTCCTATTAGAATGTCCATCATTTGCAATTTGAGGGACTAGAGCTATAGTCTTTTGTTTGTGTTTTTTGGTGCTGGGGATTGAACCCAGGGCCTTGCGCTTGTGAGACAAGCACTCTACCAACTGAGCTATATCCCCAGGCTAGAGCTATAGTCTTTTTAAGTCTCCTTCTGGCCATGAAGTTCCATGACAAGCATCAACCTATTTTTTAAATGTTTTTATTAGTTGTTGATGGACCTTTATTTTTATTTATTTTATATGTGACGCTGAGAATCGAACGCAGTGCCTCACACATGCTAGGCAGGCACTCTACCACTGAGCCACAACCCCAGCCCCAAGCATCATGATCTTTTGAACACCTCTTTAGCCAAGTTGTTTTAGAAAATGCTTTGCTCCAGCATACAAATTGGCTCTGAGTTTATTGTTTTTTGAATATTAGATCCTAGCCATTAACCTGCTGGAAATTGTTCTTTATCTCTTTCCAGTGCCTGTGCCCTAATCATCTCGACCTTCTACATGAGATACAGAATTAACACTCTGGAGGAGCGACTGGGGTCACTAACGTCCTTCGTGGATACCCACAGTACCGAGTAAGACGCTTCCTCTAGCTGACCTCCGCTGGCTGTTCAGATTAGCATAATAATTGACCCAAGCTTGGCATCCTCCTTAGCAAACACTGAGAATGCATTCTGTATGAAACTTTTAAGGATATAAAAAAGTCAAGAGGTAGGAGGTTCCTAGGAATGAATGACCTAACCCTGCACTGTTCTCGAGTTACTATACTGTTGCCAGTAATATGGCAAGAAACGCACCTAAGTTCACATTGTCTTGCTCTATGATTCCAAGAGGCGATTGTGACCTTGGCCTGTTTATTAACCTATACAAGTTTATCTTCATAAAATGGCAGTGAGTCAGGACATTGTAAAAGAGAAACAATGCAAGTAACTCAGAACATTTCATCATGTCTAAATCTTTAACCAATTTGTTTACAAAACTCCCAACAACTATAGAATCATACGACTAGTAATTAGTTGACTATGTCTATGAAGATTTTTCATTCATTCCTTTTTGACATGTCTGACCAAATAAATCTGTTCAGACATAGTATTTTTTCCTCAAGTAAAATAAAATCATTTTTTCAGGTTAGAAAGCATACTTTTAGCTCGAGTTTTAAAAGTAGAGGTAGTCCTTAACAAATTACCTGCCATATGCAAGAGTCTCTATTAGAATGGATATATACAGATACAAATACAAACAGATTATCTTCATTATATTTTTACCATAATCTGATGAGAGAGTTGTTATTTCCATTTTACAGACGAGAAAACTGAGGCTCAGAAATAATTAGC
The DNA here is from genome assembly GCF_052094955.1 of Ictidomys tridecemlineatus. Taxonomy (NCBI): domain Eukaryota; kingdom Metazoa; phylum Chordata; class Mammalia; order Rodentia; family Sciuridae; genus Ictidomys; species Ictidomys tridecemlineatus. The sequence goes on along the minus strand of NC_135477.1, from coordinate 134,538,645 downwards.
TTAGGGGGCTGGAGCTATGGCTCAGTGGTAGAGCACTTGCCTAACATGTGTGAGGTACTGGGTTCAGTTCTCAGCCCCCCATATAAATAAATGAATAAAATAAAAAGAAATAATTAACTTAATGTCTCACTGTTTATAGTAAAACCAGGATTCAAATGCAGATCTACAAAACTACAAAGATAGGCTTCCCAGTCTATCAGTGGCTCTTAAACCTTAAGATGCCTCAAAATCATCTTCAGGGCTTGTTCAGACAAATTGTGGGATCCATCCAAGAGTTTTTCATGCAATAGGCCTGGGATGGCACTTCCCAATTGATGCTGATGGTGCTGGTCTAGAATCAACACTTTGAGAATTGCTGTGTATACCATTCTAGGGCTTTCTTTACTCTTTAAGTTTCCTAATGACCTTCTGTGGCTTACTATATGCTGGTCTACAGGTTATTTTTGAGCCACAGTTTACATTTGAACCAATATATTATAGAAGCCTAATAAATAGTTTGGAATAGATTCATAATCTGCCCTTACTCTCTCACCTATTCAAATGCTACCAGAATTAGAGGCATAGTGACTCCAGATTATTATAGGCTATTAGTTCACTATTACATAAGAAGAAGTTGGTTCAATTAGAAAAATAGATCTCATGTCCTATTATCATTTAATAATCTTGGTGATAATCAGTGGGAAATTCTACTAACAAACTGAATATTCATTCTACTTTCAAAATAATCAATCCAGGAGGAAATAAGAACCTGAAAAATACCCTCCAAAGGAAAAAAAATCACAAAGATCGCTTGTGACATATGGTCAGGGAACAGCATGGTGGGAAGGTCTGTTGACACAGCCCTGTTCCAGGACCCAAGCTGCCCCAGGTCCTTTGTCCAGAGGGATCCACCTGTGCTGCCAGGCAGCTGAATCCACATGTGAATTTTCCTCTTCCATTGCTGAAGAGCCATCCTTGTGAATCCATGCATATTGCCAGCTTTGTTAGCATGTTAGCAGCCTGTGGTGCTGGCTCTGCTCGTCCCCACATCCCTAGCCCAGGGATGAAAACACCTGCTACTCAGAGTCTCATGTTGGTAAGTCACTTTTCCAGGTCTTAGATCCCTCACCTAAAAAAAATCAGGGATTGAGATCATGTTTCCATGGGTCAAGGATGAAGAATATAGACATCTTTCTTAAGATTTAAATAGTTGTCCATAACTTACCAAGTCCCTCTATCTTAAAAACAGCACCTATGTAAAATAAATTGGACCAGTCACCACCATGCAAAAACTGAACAGCGCCAATTAAATCACAACTAAGAAATGTAGAGTGGATACAGATTATGGTTCTTAACCTGATTGTGAAAATCTCATAAACAGCTTTAGATCATCTCTCTGAGAAAAATGTATTTACTGTACTTCTCCAAATTTCCTATGGTGTTAACAACTAAAGGACCCCAGAGGAAGAGCCATGCCCAAAATAGTCAAATGGTAAATATTGGGCACCTGTTATGATGGATGGTATGACAAGTCTCCAGGAAGGAACCAAAAAATCTCAGACTTGAATGGAAATTTAATTAATGAGATAGACATTTCTAAACTTTCTCCCATTTGAAAAAAAAAAGATCTGTGTATTACTGAGTTAGCAATAAGCCTTACAAATGTATGCTGTGGTAGGGAAAGAAAGGATGTTAGGAGTTGATAAAAGGAGTCTAAGAAACCATGTACTTGAAAATAATGGTCTGATTTTTGTTAGGAAGCCAAGGCACAACTCATTCCCTTGAACAAAAATAGCTTAAAAGATTTTCAGCTGAGCTTGTGAGAATTAATTTCCTAAATACCTAGTCTGGAGGTGGGGATTACTGCAGGGCCTTTCTGATATTAACAAGTGAAATGCTCCCTCTCCTATTATAGCCTAGTTTGCCACTCAAATTGAAAATGGATTCATTCCACTTCTTTCTTTGCCCTCCCTGCTAATAATTTTTCTCTTTGTTTTTATAGACAGATAGCACCATCCAGCCTGGGATCACAAGTACAATTAAATGTGGAAGTCCTCTGCCAAGAACTTTCAGCTAACATAGTGAAGTTAGAAAAGGTGACCCATTTTCTTCATGGTAGTTTCCATCAATTGTCATGGGCCAGGGTTTATACACTCACACAACTCAGTCTGCAGAAAACCTAAATGACCAAACCTGGCAGGGGAGCGGGGGGTGGGGGTTTACAAAGTAAATGTGGAAAAATACTTTTTATTTCCATAATGGATATATATATATATATTTTAGTTGTAGATGGACACAAATCTTTATTTTATTTATTTATTTTTATGTGGTGCTGAGGATCGAACCCAGTGCCTCGTACATGCAAGACATTCACTCTACCACTGAGCCACAACCCCAACCCCCAAGAAACAGGTTTTAATCTCATTTTCCTTTAAATACATGGTTTCCCTTGGTCTTTCTTTTGTTTTCTCCTTGATTAGACATATTCCTCTGTGCCTTAGGGCCCAATGGAAAGTGACCACTGACACTGGGCACGGTAGGGAGTCAACTGAGACAATTGACCAGTCCCACCACCACCCAGGCTGATTCTTGCCATACATAAAATATTGCATTAGGTCACTGTCTATTAGAGAAGGAACAAGTTTCATTACCTTGCTCAAGGTGATACACTAGAAAGTTGACTGGGGACCTACATTTTGAAACTGGTCTGATTGCAAACTTGTGCTTAGAAACTTTCTCTCCTAGGGGCTGGGATTGGGGCTCAGTGGTATAGCATGTGTTCAGCATGTAAGAAGCCCTGGATTCAATCTCTTGGACAAGACAAACAGAGGCATATATCAGTTAATTGATATATTAGTCAAGCAAGCAGCCCTAGGCTTTATTGCTTCTCAGAATCCAGACCTTGACTTTGTAGATGAGGCCACTGATGTACCTCTACCTTTAATAATATCTTCTCAGGGCAAATCTGTCATTAGCTTGTAGCATTCTTGGAAGACTATGGGAGAGTGAACAAGGAGAAACAACATGCTAGAAAAATCCCAGAATTAAACCTAATAAACAGGTCTTTCAGCATTTGTGTCCCTTCCCATTTCTTTCTTTTCTTTTCTTTTCTTTTCTTTTCTTTTCTTTTCTTTTCTTTCTTTCTGTCTTTCTGTCTTTCTTTCTAATCTTAATCCTTAAGGAAAGGTATAGAGTGAAAAATCAAGTGTTTGCTTAGAACTGCTATCATGAATTCTGAGTATTTGGTGGCTTTACATAATAGTGCAGTTCTAGGAAGAAATATGAAATATAAATGAGCAAAGTTATCTTTGCTGTCCTACACTAAATGTTACCTAGCATTTAAGAAACAAGGGTTGAAAGCAAAGGAATTTCCAAACCACTGTTTCAACCAGATAATTCATATTGAGTCATTATATCTCTGGCCAAACTAAGAAACATTTTCTTTTAAATCCCAAATCAACTAGACCAGATGTGGGTTAGATACTAATTTTTTTTTTTCCTTTCTAAAACATCAGGTTCTGAGAATTGAAGATGATTTTTTTTTATTCTGTTGTTTGGGTTTTGTTTATAAAGAAATGCTTACTAATGTTGCCTTTCATGCTGACCTAGAGAACGGGGTGGTATTAGTTTTCACTCTGACATTCAAATGGTATTCTCTGAATAGGAAGCACACTGGATCCTGCTGCTTTCTCCTTCTCACTCTCCTGCCAGGCCTGGCCAGGATGCCACATTCTGTAGAAATGGGACAGAATACAGGAAGACTTGTTCTTAGCAGATCTACAGCTGGCTGGGTCTCTGGTAGGGCTTCAGACCCAGTTCAGCTAGCCAGCTAGGGAGACCTCTCCAGTAGTACCAGTGGAGACCACCTTTGTCCCAAAGCAGAATTAGTGAAAAGGAGATTTGGGTCAAATTGACATTCTGAAAAGCTATAAGTTACATGCATTACTCAAGGGAATCTGAGTAGGAAAAAGTTATCAGGCCACCCCCCTGGTTTTGGATGGGTCTGCCCCCTTCCTCAGAGGCAATTACAATTACACAGCTCAGCCTGGGGTGAAATAGCAGCTCCATGCTATGGAAAAGTGTGAAAGGGGGCTGCTCCTTTTACACGGTACCACTGATTCCTTTTCACACCTTCAAGGATGGGTCATGTCTAAGCCTCATGGTCTTTCCCTGGTTAATACCTCCCAGTTTCTGCTCATAGGATCACTGTTCTTTTCAGTCTTCCTCATTAGAAGTCTAAGAATAATGTCTACCTCCTTCTGCTTTTCGCCTGCACCTGATTGACTAATGTGTTGGCAAACCCTATGAACTTTATCCTCAAATGTCTCCTCAAAGTCTCTTCTCACTGGCTGTATCCTCACCCATTCAGGCCCCTGCTTACCAGTCTGATACTATGAATCTCATTATGAATTTTCTTTGTATTTTCCTAATTACTGCTGAGGTTGACCCTCTCATCTATTTATCAGACATTTGGGTTTTCTTCTACAAATTGTTTGCCTCTTTTGTTTTATTTTTGTGGATTTGGTTTTTTGTTTTGGAGTTTTTTGTTTGTTTTTCGCCCTTAGTAAGTGTGTCTTCACTATTTTGGATATCTATCTTTTGTTTCTTTTTTTTTTTTTTTTTTATCTTCCTACTCCTGTTTTTCCACTTATCCTTGGTCCTAAGGGAGGCAGGGAAGTTAAGAAGCAGGAATATGAGAGAAGGCAATTTTTTTATGAGCAAAGAAATACATAGTTATTTTCTTGATACTAGAAGTGCCATTAATGGTTGGTAGAGTGGTATGGTAGAAAGAGTGTAAATTTTGTTTTTATCACTACTCTGCCACTTTCTGCTTGTGTAACTGGTCATGTTCCTTAACCCCTCTGGTCCTCAATTTCATGTACAGAACTGCCTGTGTGTGGTATTGGGTGGTTAAGGTGAGCAACACATCCAGTTCTTAGAACGTACACATTAGAGACCTTTTCTCTTTTTTTGCCCAAGTATGCCTGAAGGGCATCACAGACCTTTTCAAAAGATATCTTAGTCTATTAGTCCATTTTCTTTTGCTGTAACAGAAGATCACAGACTGGGCAACTTATAAAGAATAAAGGCTTATTCAGCTTATGGTTCAGGAGGTAGGGAGGTAGGTCCAAGGTTGTGGGGCCACATCTAGTGAAAGCCTTCTCGTTGATAGGGACTCTGTGGAGTCCTGAGGTAGCACAAGGGTTCACATGGTGAGACAAGCTTACTAACTTGGGTATCTCTTCCTCCTCCTATAAAGCCCTGCCTCAAAATACTAAACATATGACTTTGGGGATTACGTTTCAACATGAGTGTGAGAGGGGACAAATACCCAGATCATAGGAGAATACGTTCTCTTTTTTTTTTTTTTTTCCTTTGATACATGGAGTTCCTTTCTCCCATCACCATATTGGTTGTTGAGAATTCCTTGCTCTGAATTCTTTAAAATTCTTTTATTCAACAGACATTTAATGCCCATTTTTATGCTTAAAGTCCAAGCATAAGACATGGTCGATCCCTTGGTCAATCCCTATCCCCGTGAAATTTACAGTCTTCTTGGGAATGTTGTGCATAAATTATATCTAATGGGAGTGTTAATGATTATGATGTGGCATTTGCCTAATTAAAACCACCAAAGGGTCCAGGTGTGGTGGCACACTCCTGTAATCCCAGCGGCTTGGGAGGCAGAGACAGTAGGATCTCGAGTTCAAAGTCAGCCTCAGCAACAGTGAAGCACTAAGCAACTCAGTGAGACCCTGTCTTAAATAAATGCAAAATAGGGCTGGTGATGTGGCTCAGTTGTTGGGTGTTCCTGAGATCGATCCCTGGTACAAAAAAAATCAAATGGGTTCTGGAAAGGCCAATTTCCCATGGTCTCACCTAAATGAATTTGGGTGGCACTGGATGTTGTCAGTTCTTTGTTCTTTTTCTTCTACCTCATTTCTCTCAGTCTCTACTGACATTTTCATTTTTGTGCCACTCTTTTTTTTTTCCTCTAGTTTTTTTTTCATTTTTAGATTCGATTGTCAAACAGAATTCTAGTCCTTGAAAAATCATTTGCTTGCCTTATTCACTTTAACCTATGTGTACCTTTTTATTCAAGGTAGAAAATATTGAATCTCAAGTATTATACAGGCCATGGCAAATACACCCTTAAGATACTCCATTCTGTTTACTAACAGAAGTTTCTTTTTTATTTCAAGATACAAAACAACTTACAAAAGCTGCTTGAGAATAGTGACTGACCCACCACATTGCTGGGGCCAACACAATACCTCATGTTTCCCGCCAAGAAGGTGCTCCCCAGGCGTGCTTGTTAAGCGCCCCCTGCTGGCCAGAGGTGCGAGCCGATGAGAATCCAGACCTGTTTGCACTGGGAGGTCTCCAGCTCAGGAAAGGGGAGGGGATGTGTTCTGCTTCTTGTGCAATAAAAGTTGACCTTGTCTTTGAAGAAGTTTTTGCTGCTGCTGCTGCTGCTTCTGCTGCTGCGGCCGCTGCCTGAAGAAAACAGACCCATCTCTGGAGGTCTCAGGAAAGGCCTGGTGGACACTCCCTGGGGTAATTGGGGTTCTGCGATTGCCGTGATTGTGTCAGTAAACACTCCACCCAACACCTGTTAAGTCCTTCCCACCCTCCTTTTGCTCTTACACCCCTCCTAGCCAACCTTCAAACCTAGGGATACATCAAACACCAATGGACCCAATACAGTCCTTTAAAGAATGACCCGAGTCTCCAAAAAGGCAATAAATGTCTCTAAATATTAGACAGGCTTGCTTCAAATAACACCAGTTTCCCCGCCCACTCCCTTCCCCCTTCTGCTGTTGTGTTTTGCTTGAAATCACCTGTGTATCTTAACTTCTTATTCAGTTTTGGTAATAATGTCAAGCAAAGTGGATTAAAATATCCCATTTATGTTTTGCTTTGTTCCTGTAACCAATACTTAATTGGAGTGATTCTCACCCACCACAGATGGTGAATCATGAGGCACAGAGACAGAAATACTAAATTAAACTTATTCTGAAACCAAAACTAACTTTAAACCAAAAGTGTTTAACAATTATTTAATGCAGAATAAAAAATTAATTTTTCATATTGCAGGTCAACTACGTTAGCTTTGAAACAGCAAGGCTGTGATGAATGCAGAAACCCATTCCAACAAGACAATTGTCTTTCTCTGTTGACTAAAATAAATAACTGGTTGCTAACTTTATTTACCATATGGGTTGGCTGGTTTTTACTAATAATTATTTAGGGTACAAGATCTAGAAGTATAAAATATATTCTGTTTCTATCAGCAATGCATTTTATAATCATTTCTATGAAATGTATTTTGTTTAATCAGATAAGCTAAGTGAATTGGTGGCATCATTTGTATTTGTCGGCCTACTGGACAACAACTGAGCCTGGTGCACCACTGGCTTTTAATAAAATACTCGTTGGTTAAAACACCGTGCTCATCCCATGTTTTGTCAGTTTGTAAACAAGGGTAACTAAGATGTGCTGTGCTTTTTAACACTTTCTCTACCTCTACGCTACTACTTTCAACTCACTTCATACTTCTTTTCTTCCAAATACTTATTTCAAAACGCAAAAGCTATTTACATTCTTGAGTTACAGTGGTATTAGGGGAAAAGGTGAATTTTGAAATAAGAAAGCTAATGCTTTTCCAGGTTTGAGTCTACATTTTATGATTTGTGAAACTCAGGAAGTTTGGCCATTTCCCTTTAATTTTTTTTTATGAGACTTAGGGTATCAAAACATAGTGCTATTGTGAGGATTCAATATGATAATGCCTCTAAAATCCATAGCTTTGTTGAGCAAGTAGTGTACTCATAGCAGGTATCACATTCATTATTTTAAAAAATATTTTCATGTCTGACATTCCAGTTTTGTAAAAGTTCATTATCAGTGTTGTATATTCAGAACCCACCAGGGAATCAAGAGTGGGTCAGCCACCTCTGGAGAACAATTTTACAAATGGGTACAGAGCCTTAAAATGTTCCCATTTTACTGTTAATGATCTGCCATCTAGGAATTTACCCTAAAGCAATAATTAGAGATGTAGTCAATGTTTTACATATAAGAATGTTCTTCAAAGCCTTCTGACAACAGAATATTAAATCTAAACATTCAACAGCAGAACAGTTAAATCATGTTGTTATTTAGAATTGTCCTGTCAAAGAAAGGCATTGAAAATAAAACAGAAAATCACATTACAAGCCAGGCACAGTGGCACACACCTGTAATCCCAGGATGAGACAAGACAATGGTGAGTTCAAAGCCAGCCTCAGCAAAAAGCGAGGCCCTAAGCAACTCAGTGAGACCCTGACTCTAAATAAAATACAAAATATGGCTGGGGATGTGTCTCAGTGGCCAAGTGCCCCTGAGTTCAATCCCCAGTACCCCCAAAAAAAGAAAGAAAGTCACATTACAAGAATAAAACTATGGTATGATCCCAATCTTATAAACCCTACATATGTGTGTACACATGAAAACACCTTGTCTTTTTCTAAATTCTACATATTTCCAATAATGAGCAGTCGTCACATTTTTTAAATTAGATAAGATGCTTTAAAAGATTGGATGGTTCTCAGCAAAGAAACAGATCTCACAATTGTCACCACCACAGCATGGCTGCTGGTTCTGCACCTGGAACTTATTCCAACAAGCACTGCAGTTGAGTTGTCCGAAAGGAAAGGATGCTCCATCATTTCTTAGTTGGTATTCTTTTTGCATTGGAAATGCCACTTGCTATTGCTACTGGTTCTCTTTTTCATTACTAGCTTACAAGTCAAAAATCTGGTACAGGTGGATCTAATAGTGGAATCTAGGTCATACACCTGTGCATTAACTATACAGCATGGGAAAGCAAGCATTGGGCTGGTTCAGCCTCTACCACCTGGGTTCAAATGTAGGAGATTATCTTAACACGGGGTTAAGGGGCTTCAAATGCCAAGTAGCCAAATAATGACGAGAGTCCACCAAAATACCTTGCCATTAAACACGTGTATACTTTCTACATGTATGTTTCTACCTTTCTAGAAACAGAAAACAACTTATAAAGAGATTATCAGTTGTAATGCTATTTCTATGCATTCTGGTATCTTAATCTATGATTATGCATATATTATTTTAGTTAATATCAATTGCCAATCTTCCATATTCTGGAAGTACTATTATTATTATGGTTCACCTCTCAAGCTTCATGGGATTTTTTGTTGTTGTTGTTGTTGTTTTGTTTTTTTATGTAGTGAGGATTGAACCCAGGGCCTTGTCCATGTAAGGCAAGCACTCTACCAACCGAGCTATATCCTCAGCCCTCAAGCTTTGTGAAAATTTAAGGTACCTTCCTACATATACTCTACAATGCTCTAAAACATCATCTAGGTATTCATTTATGCAATTCTTTGAAATAAGCCCAGATTCATTTTTAAGAATGTATTTTCCTTGCCTTCCACAACTCATCCTACTTTATAAATTCATAGAATCAGACTGAAATTTTTCTGACTTTAATATGAATTGTCTGCTGTTTTGGTTTATGTATGTTAGTGATGGTGAAATTCAGAAAATGCTTTTTTTGTTCATCAGTGGTCCTAGTGATCTAAGGGACACAGACATTAGCACAATCCATTTGATTTTTCCCTCTTCAGCATTTTTAAGACAAATATTGTACACATCATCAAAGAACCAATAAAAAGATTTTTCACGTAAGAGCTGGGTGGAGCACACCTGCTATCCCAGGAACTCAGGAGTCTGAGGATCACATATTTGAGGTCAGTCTGGACAACTTAGTGAGACCCTGTATCAAAAGGGAAAAAAAAGGGAGGGGGTTGGAGTTATAACTCAGTGGTAAAGTACCACAGGTTCAATCCCAAGTACCACACACACAAAAAAGGTGTATACATCAGTAATAAATTATGCTGTCAGCTGGGGTCATAATGTGAAAAAAAAATCTTTTTATGTGCTTCTTTTAAACCTGTCCCTACTGCTGATAATAATGATGATTTTACCAGATTCTTTAAAAAAAATTTTAAACAGTCGTTCATTATAGCATCTTTGACCCCTGAATTTCTAGTATATCTTTATTGTGACCCAATAAAGCTCTTTATAATATAGGGAGTGGAAGGGTGGGATGAGGACCTGACTATTTACCTCTTACAGTTTCTCTTATCTCTGTATTTCTTTTTTTTTTAATAATTTTTTAGTTGTCAATGGACCTTTATTTTATTTATTTATATGCAGTGCTGAGAATTGAACCCAGTGACTCATATATGCCAGGCAAACACTCTGCCACTGAGTCACAACCCCAAGCCTTATCTCTGTATTTCTAATCCTTTTCTGTCTCCCTCTTTCTGTCTGTACACACATATGCACCCACAGAGCATGCGCTCTCTGCAGAACTCCTGCGATATTCTATTGACAATCTGTAAAATCTTGGTGACAAGAAGAGGTGGGGTGTTTAGGCAATAATAATCACTGCCAATAATAATCACTGATTATGGTAACAAAATGTGGGAAAGAAAAATGACCCCTTGCTTCCCACAAAGTCACTCTTTCAATGGGTCTTGATGAAACATGTAATTCATTCATCTTTAGGTTTTTAAGAATCCTGCCAGAAAATGACCTTGAGTATAAAAACCCTTCTGAACATGGAAGTGGGAGATGATGTCATATAAAGAAGCATGTTCCCTTTGTCCTGCCATCACTGAACCTGTTTTTAAGTATTTTAAAGACAGAAACATGCCTCCTTCTCTCCAGAAAGCTAAAGTAAGCATTGAGAATGTTGCTTAGACAGTTCCTGATTGTCCCTAGGCTACATGTGCATAAACAATTTAGCCATATATTTTTCCTTGTTTTCACCTCCCTCATTCTTGGGCCCCACCCATGCAGTGATCCTATTACTCCTTTGCTCCTTCTTTCAAGGATTATTTTTCCAGTCTGCACATATGTGGGTCACAGTAGGATGTAAACATATTGTCCTCCAAACTCAGCTGGGCTTGCTCACCCCAGCAAGAAATCTCTGTAGTAAGAGTGCAGTGTACACAATGTTTACAGCAGTTGAACTCACCATAGCTAAACTTTGGAACCAGCCTAGATGTCCTTCAATAGATGAATGAATAAAGAAACTGTAGTATATATATATACAATGGAATATTACTCAGCATTAATTTGCAGATAAATGGATAGAGTTGGAAAATATCATGCTAAGCGAAGTAAGCCAATCCCAAAAACTAAAGGCCAAATGTTTTTTCTGATTAGTAGATGCTGATCTATGATGGAGGGCGAGGGGGGGGGGGTGGGAGGGATGGAGGAATTTTGAATTGGGCAAAGGGGAGAGTGTGGAGGGGTTATAAGAGCAGGGAAACTGGTGGAATGATACGGACATCATTACCTAGGTACATGTATGATTACACGAATGGTATATCTCTAGACCCTGTACAATCAGAGAATTGAATTGTTGCACTCTATTTGTGTAGGATGAATTGAAATGCATTCTGCTGTCATATACAACTAAGTAGAACAAATAAAAAATAAATAAATAGAGAAGAAAAAGAGTGCAGTGTGCAGCCAGAGTCACAGGAGAGAGTTTAGTTGGTCAACTACTAAAAGGAATATTGTGCAGTTTTGTTAACTACCACCATTCTAACAGCATTCTGATTTGTTTTACTTCTCACTGATTGTTGTGGTTTGAACTCTTTATGTCCCCTGAAAAACTCATGTTTTTATAGCATGATTCCCAATACTGCAAGGTTCAGAAGTGGGGTGTTTAGGCAATGAGTAGATTGTGGGCACTCTGATCAGTAGTTTAATCTTTTTTAGAGAAAGAGAGGTCCTTGAACTCTCAATCCTCCTGCCTCAGCCTCTGGAGTGGCCTGGATTATAAGTATGTGCCACCACGCCCAACTCATCAGTGGATTAATGCAATTGATGGATAAATAATTTGAATAGAGTACTGAGTAGTGACTGTAAGCAAGTAGTAGTGGCAGAAAGAAGTAGATCACTGAAAACATGTGCTTGGCTCCTCTATGTCTATCTATCTCTGATATAGGACAGATGAAGCTGGACACCTGAGGAATTTTCAGGAAGCAGGTTTATTTAAGCTGCAGAGGTCCAGAGGGTCTACTGCCTAAAATTCTTGGGACCCCGAGTCTGGAAATTCTTTGAACTTTATATCCACTGCTTGGGAACTTTATACCCAATGTTTGGGAAAAGTTACACTTTGTCCCATATGATTAGGCTAGACAGAGGTCTTCTAAGTTTTTAACCAAGAAAACAGAGTATCTTTAATACAGCAATAAACTATTTGAGACAGACTCTATCACACCTTTTGTGTGCAAATCTGGCATTTACAAGAAAGTGGAAGCTTCACACCACACTGAACTCTCTGCAGAACTCCTGTGAAATCCTGTTGATAATCTGTAAAATCTTGGTGACAAGAAGCGTAATCATGGGAAGGGTCTTTGGAGAAACCTAATTATGGTAAGAGTCTTTTGGGTGGGGGTACCTGGTCTGCTTCTTCTCTCTCTCTCCCCCTCCATCCTTCTCACCTCCTCTCTTCCTGGCTGCCATGAGCTAAACAGATTTCCTCCTCCACACCCTTCACACCCTTCAGCCATGATGTTCCCCTCACCTTGCCTTACAGCAATGGAGTTGACCAACCATGGACAGAACCTCTGAACAATGAGCCCAAAGTAAATTTTTCCTCCTCTACGTTGTTCTTGTCAGATATTTTGGTCACAGTGATGAAAAGCTATCACATGTACATATAGCAAACTACACTTGTTTAAAGTATACAGTTTGGGGGCTGGAGTTGTGGCTCAGTGACAGAGTGCTTGCCTTGCACATGTGAGGTTCAGTCTCAGCACCACATAAAAATAAATAAGCAAAATAAAGATATTGTGTTCATCTATAGCCAAAAATAAAAATTATGGAATGAATTTATAAAATACACAAATAAATAAAGTATACAATTTGATCAATTTTGACATAGGTTTTGTATTCATGAAAATTTCATCACCATTAAAACAATAAAAATATCCATCACCTCCCAAAGAAATCCGTTTGTAATCCATTTTTTTGTGCTCCTCTCTGAAATACCATCCCAAGCAATCACTGATCTGCTTTCTGTCTTTGTATATTACAATAGTTTGTATTTTCTAGAATGTTTTATATATATATATAAACCATATATAAACCATATATTATATGGTTACATATATATGTAACCATATAATACATACTGTTGGGGCTGGGGATGTGGCTCAAGTGGTAGCGTGCTCGCCTAGCATGCGTGAGGCACAGGCTTCCATTCTCAGCATCACGTAAAAATAAAATAAAGATATTGTGTCCACTTAAAAATAAAAAATACATACTGTTTTGCCTGGTTTCTTTCATTCATCACAATTATTTTAATACTTATATTTTGTTATATGTTTCAATGATTTGTTCCTTTTAATTGCTTGATAATATTTCATTATATATGCATATATATGTACATACACACACAAACACATATATTATAAATTGTTTATTCATTCATATGTGGATAGACATTGGGGTTGCTTCTAGTTCTAAAAATAAAGCTATTATGGCCATTCTGGTTCAAGTCTTTGTGTGAATATGTACTTTCATTTCCCTTGGGTAAAAAGGAATGGAAAGTCTGGTTCAAATAGCAGGTATATGTTTAAGTTTTTTAAAAAAATGTTGAAGTATTATTCCAAAGTACTCCATTTTGTATTCCTTCCAGCAGTATATGAAAGTACCAATTCCTCCACATCCTTACCAACACATACAATGAGTTTTTTAAATCTTAGACATTCCAATATAGGCATGTTATGGAATCTCATTATAGTTTAGTTTGCATTTCCCTAGTGACAATTGATGTTGAGCTTCTCTTCATGTGTTTATTTGCCATCTGTTTATATTCTTTGTGAAGGGTCAGTTTAAGTTTTGTGCCCTTGTTTTTTTGTTTTTTTTTTTTTAAACAGGACTGTTTTCGTAATACTGAGTTTGAAAGTTCTTTTTTTAAAAATTTTTTTTTAGTATTTTTTTAGTTGTCAGTGGACCTTTATTTATTTATATGCAGTGCTGAGAATCGAACCTAGTACCTCACACATGCTAGGCAAGCGCTCTACCTCTGAGCCATGGCCCCAGTTCTTTACGTTTTCTGGATAAAAGTCCCTTGTCAGATATTTCATTTGGAAATATTTTCTCCCAGACTAGAGTTTGTCTTTTTATTCTGCTTATGTCTTTCAAAGAGAGACTCTACTCTCCTATGCTCTGTTCAGCAAACTCCAGCCACCTGGCTTACTCCGTTTCTGCAAAAAGCCCCATGCCAGAGAAAATTTAACATCCAGAACTGTGAAACAAGCAGAAAGAATTATTCACTTGGTAACAGAAAAAGGAAACAATACTGAGGTGGCAGACCTCGGTTTGGGGGAACTAGAGGGAAGTGGTTAAAACTATTAAAACTTAGAAGCTCAGAGGAGGGATCTCACAGAGCTAAAAGTCAAACCTCTAAAGAAGGGGCACAGCCAGGAGGTCTCAAAGGGGATAAAGTGGATTCTGCCAATGTGGATTCAGCATATAGACGTAAGCTGCCAGTGTCAGGGTGAATTGAGAGTAAGGTGACACTTGCTGGAACAGGAATAAGGCAAGAAGTTCTGAGAAGCAAACAGGAAGAGGGAACCCCTTCCCTCCCACCTTTATAGACTATCTGTCTCCTGCCCCTGTTGGCAGAGTCTAGCAGGGAGCAGCTGGCAGATGGAAACAGTCTGGGCATTAGCATCACAAAATGAAGGGCTTAGAGCCCAGAGTGATAGCTTGATAGGGCCATTACCCACCCTTCTCCTGCTCAGCATTCATGCACATCTTTTATTCATATTTGAAGTCTTACACAACAAGAAACACAACTCCATGTTTCAGTCTAACAAGTACAGCTCTCCTTCCATCAAAGGAAGATTTTTCACACTTTCCTCAAAATGATGAGACACCAAGTCTCAACATCCACTGCATCCATCTCTAGAAGGTAGTTATACTATCCACCTCTCAGCTATGTCAATTTTTCCTCAAATTTGACACTGTGTTAGTCAGCTCCTCATTGCTGTTACCAAAATACCTGACAAGAACAACTTAAGGCCACAGGGTATTTGAGGTCACAGCTTTAGAGATTTGGCCCATGGTTGGTCAACTCCATTGCTCTGGGCCCAAGGTGAGGCAGAACATTATGGCCAAAGGGTGAGGCAAAGAAAAGTTGCTTTCTGCTACCTGGCAGCCAGGAAGGGGTAGGGACATTGCAGGGCAGGCCTTCCAGGGTATGCCCCCAATGACCCACCTCCCCAATGAGAATGGAAGAATTAGGTTACAGCTCTCATGATCTAATCGTTTTGCCTCTGTACATTTCTGCATTAACACAGGAGCTTTTGGGGACACTTCATATCCAAACCTTAACAGACACAAAGCCCAGCAGAGTGGTACATGACTTTAATCCCAGCTGCACAGGAGGGCAACAGAGCAAGACACTATGTCAGAAAAGAATGAAACAGAGGTAGAAAGAGAAAGAAGAAAAGAGAGGAAGGAAAGAAGGGTTTGTCAGATTATCAGGTGTAATGTACAGCAACACACCTATAGTCCCATCTACCTGGAAGGCTGGGATGGGTGGAATCATCTAAGCCCCTGAATTTGAGACTTGCCAAGGAAACATAATAAGAACCTGCTAAAATACAAAACAAACCAAACAATACCAAAAAAAAATTTGGTATACTGCCATAGGAATATTCTGTTTCCTAATTACTAAATTGTAAAGTTAGTACAAAAATTGTACAAAATATTAAAGGGGAAAAAAAGAGAAAAGAAGAAAATAGTTAATACAGACATGTCTATAATATACATGCATACACTGTGCTCATGTACCCATATACACATAAACCAAGAAAAATATTCATCACTGCTATGGTAGTGCTTATTTTCCTAACTAGTCACAAAGTTATATGTTCCTTCTTTTTTTTTTTTTTTTTGACACTGGGTCTTAGTAAATTACTCAGACTGGCCTTGAACTTGTGATCCTCCTGCCTCAGCCTCTCAAGTAGCTGGGGATTATAGGCATGCACTACTGCAGCCAGCTCTATCTTCTTTCTTCCACTTCTCATTTCATCTTCTCTTTGCCCTCAAACAGAACCTCAGCTGGTCACAATTCTTTACTTAATAGGGGTAACACAAAGCTTTATTCCTAAAGGGTCTGAATTTTCATTAGTCTTGTCTTTCTTTCTTTTTCCTTCTTCCTTCCTCCATTCCTTTCTCTTTTCTACTTCCTCCTCTTCCCCCACCCCTCCTCCTCTTCCTTCTTTGGTGTCACTGTAGTTTTGAGTTGCCTATTGACCCAATGACATTAGGAGACCAAAATGGACATTGGGCAGTCTTAGCTTTCAACACAATGGAAACACTTTTTTTTTTATCTCCTCATGTATACATTCCTCCCTTAGGACTCAAAATCTCCAAACAAGCAAAGTTCAAAATTGCAGGGATGGAAAACAAGAAATCTGCAAATGGATTATTTGTTACAATAATGAGAGAATCCATTCCTTGTTCCTGGGCCATGTTTTCTGGCTTCAGGAGAGACACACATATTGATTTCCACTCCATGGCACCTCCTGTGTCCTATAAGGGATGGTCATCAGGAGGCCATGCCACTGTCCTGGTAGGCCAGCAACTTCTGCGTGGAAACCATAGGCACAAGCCTACTGCTACACTTCTTTGGGGAATGAGTCTCTTAATCAGAAGCAACATGTTGCAGTGTGTGGAGTTAAGTCACCATGATGAACAAGACAGAAGCATTATAGGCAAAAAGGCAGATGATATTGAGAAGACATGTGCATTCCAAAAATGAGAATCTCTTTTCTCTCTGCACTGGAAGAGGTCCAATGGAATCATCTCGCCACCAAGTGGCTAGCTGGTTTGCAGGAAATGGCACCATACCTAGGGTCTAGTGACTGCCTGCTGTTAGGTGCTCAGCTGGCTCAGCCCGAGTGAAGAGAGGACTGGGGACTTGAATCAAAGCTTCATAATAATCTACACTTACTCTCTATTCAAAGATTAATGCTCAAATGGGTTATTTAGGATTAAACAGAAAGCAAGGACTCTATCCATCATAGTCTCACTTCCCGAAAAAGCCACAATACTCAGTTTCCATTCTGCCTCCCTGCTGGACTTGTTGAAAAGCTATTTATTTAGTGAAAGCTCAGTTAGGAAGTCAGTCAGAGCCAGACAGCAGTCTGGCAGAGGTTAGGGGGGGAGGCATGAAAATATTTCCTGGATTGCTTGATGATAAATTGTTATTCTGACTACTGTAGGAGAGAACAGTGGTGAATGAGCAATCTGCACATTCTTCCAATTTTTTAAGGCAAATTTCCATTCAAGGGTTAAACTCACCCACGGGAAATTAAGCCATCTCTCACTAAGCTAAGAAATAAGAACAAGAGTCACATGACAACGCTGGGGCTCTGACACAGTTGATCTGGGTAACGTTGCGTGGAGGATGTGATGGGCTGTCGGCTTTACAGACAAGCATATTGTGACCCAATTTGTTTGCCAGGCAGTTGTTCCAGAGAGGTCGTTTACTGACAGAAGAAAATTGAAGGCAGAGTGCTGATTGCACCATCAGAGCCGAGTGGCTGCTGAACTGAATAAAATGCTGTGTAAATCCTGAAGTCACCCTGGAGAAAAGAAAATTAAATAACAGGGAGGAAAAGGGATTAACTCAGCAATGAAACACAAGGTGATTCCTACCTGCCTGTCCACATCCAAAGTGACCTAGTGTGTTAAGCCCAGGAAATTGGTCTCCATCTGGGCTCCAATGGCTTCCCATGACCAGAATCCTATTATCAATCTTGATAAAAGAAGTGAGTAAGCTTTGGGTCAACATGCACATCCTTCGGCGGTCATTGTTTTTTAACTCTTAAGAGAGCCTATCTATTGCATTTTATACCCTTTCATTTGATCCACGGGGCAGTATAGGATATTAATGCTTTCCTCTAACACTATTTTCTTGAGCACTACAACATGAAATTAATCTCAAGGCAGGGTTCTCTTGCAGGCCTTTGACTGTATCGATCCTACTGCCCAAGTGGATTTTCGAGTGAGATTTTATAAGAAACTGGCACTATCTGTGGACTCCTAGAGGGGCTTCAGTCTCCTCAAGGCTACTGATCTTCTTCCTTGTACTTTCCATCTCAGCAATAATCATTAATTCCCAAAAACAAATGATAGGAAAGCAGTTTTCTGAGAGTGGGATGAATTGGGTGGTCATTCAGAACAACCATCAGACCTGGAGCGATTCTCCTTGTAAGACCCTGATTCATTTCTCCTTCTGAGGGGCAGAGATTAGATTGGGAGGGAATCCAAACCACCTCAACTCGTGGCCTCGAGAGGATGGATTTTGGAAATATCCCCTCCCCTGATTTAGCCAGGAAAGAAAAGAACATGAATGGGTTCGATTAGAACCACAATCTTCCATTTTTTACAAAGAACCTAAATGAATATCAAACGTTGGCTAAATTCTGTCTGCGGGGAAAGTGGGCAAATACAAAATAAAGACAGCCGTGAAGCCCTTAAAGCTATAAAATGGCATAAAGCTATGATGTGACAAGGAAACGAAGAAAGCTGGCGCTGCATTTTTCCTAAGACAAGCAACCACGGTGGCTGGATAGGCCTGTGGGCAAGGTTGCCAGCTTTCTGCTTGGTTCTCCTCCAGGTAAATATTTTGACAGCCATACCTGCTACTGAAGTGGATGCACAGAACCAGGTTCATGGTCTTGCTAGAAAAATAAGAGGTTTCCTATTTCTAAATCAATATTTTTATAATCTTTTGTTCTTGTACCTTTGGGCTTTTTACATATGGAAAACTTCCTGACGTTTGAGTAAATTTTCATAAAGCAGTTCATGACATTTAGAAAGGACAAAATATGCCACTCCCATCCGCTGCTTCCAACTTCATAAACAGGGCCTGAGACAGCAAGGTTGAACACTTTCCTGGAAGCCAAGCAGCCACTCTGCTTCCTTTCTGATACAGAAACCTTTCATGGGGGACACTTGCTCTTGCCCACACCTATACTCCATATACCTGGGTTTGAGGAAATGAAAAAGCACGGGCTTAGTTTTTTCTCCCATGAACTTGGTTTTCACTAAATATTGAGGATCCCAGAAACACTCTTTTATTCAGTGTTTGGTGATATTTTTTATTTATTTTATGTTTTCTTGGTCCTCGGCTGTAATAGTAATCACAGCACCAAATAATAACTAGACACTGTGGTTCCCTGGTGAGATGCTCACTTACTCGGCTAGGACGACAATTCTCTCCAAGGTTGAAATATGTGGTGCCATAGTGACCCATTTTCTAGACACTAGAGTCTCACTTACGTTTCAAGCTGTTGCAGGAGTATGGTTCTCAACAGGCCCACCTCAACACATTTTCTACCACCAGTCCCTCATACTGAATCTGATGAGTCCAGGACCGAGGGTTCAGTCTAAAGAGGAATTTCTTGATCAGGCTCTTTCAGTCAGTGCCTCTGTGATTACCCCAGCTGTCTCAAAGGAGTTAGCCCTCCCAGTAAACCAGTGTGGTCCAAGAAATACTGACCACAGAATCCTAGTGAGATAGATGTGTTTGGAAACAGATCCTTAGGTCCCCATCAGCTTTCCTGGATTCAAATCTGTGATAGCACCACTCACTCTAGAGAGTGTACATTGGAAGAAAATAAAATGGTTAAATTCAAACTGGTTCACTGGCCCCTGATGGTAAACTGTGAAGCTCTTTAAAAGTGTAAGGGGGGCTGGGGTTATAGTTGAGTGGCAGAGGGCTGGGGATGTGGCTCAAGCGGTAGCGTGCTCGCCTGGCATGCGTGCGACCAGGGTTCGATCCTCAGCACCACATACAAACAAAGATGTTGTGTCTGCCTAAAAAAAACTAAAAAAAAAATTAATATTAAAAAAAAATTCTAGTTCAGTGGTAGAGCACATGCCTAGCATGTCTGAGACCCTGGGTTCGATCCCCAGCACCACATAAAACGAAATAAACAAAATAAAGATTTTAGGTCCATCTACAACTAAACATATTTAAAAAAAAAAAAGTGTAAGGGAACATGCATTGTGAGCAGAATTCAAGCCCAGGCAATACGTAAATCTCTCCTAGAAAGAGACTTGGTGGGTTTTATTGTTGGTGTTGTTGTTGTTGTTCTTTTCAGATATATATGACAGTAGAATATGTTTTGACCTATTTACATACATAGAATATAACTTCCCATTCCTGCCATTGTACATGATGAGGATCTTCACTGGTCACGTATTCATATGTGAAATAGGAAAATTATGTCTGATTCATTCTACTGTCTTTCCTATGCACATTCCCTCTGTCTTCCCTTCATTTGGTGGGTTTTTAGTATTGGACTTCCTGGCCCTGACTTCCAGAGTTCAAAATCCTATCTAGTAACTTCCTGCTTCTAGCCATCTTTCAAAATACCCCAGACTGCTATAAGTCTACATCTAGAAAACTCGGGTGTATCTACATTCATACATACCCTGAAACATTAAATATATATCACACATCTTATTCATAGATGGCATTTTCCCCCAAGGAACCTCAAAAAGCAAAGAGCCATACAGTAGACACAGTGAATTTTCTGAGGACCAAAAGGAAATAAGAAAGAGCAGCCAACATTACATTATGTTCATGTTTTTCATTCCTTTGGGGCATCCAGATTTCTTTTTAGCCTAAGGATGTGACCCAGGACTGTCTTTATGGTCACACACTATTCTAGTTATTCCAGATTTATTAATGATAAGAACCGCTCTAAACCATCATTGCGACAGACCGTGAATAAAAATGTCAGTGAGGCATGCCAGAGCACATTGCAAGCTGGAAATCTCCTTTGATGAAAACTCGGTAGTGTAGGTCTAAAGGAGACTGTGAACTGAGAGCTTCTCTGGAGAGAAGGGAATCACATTCTCCAACTAAAGGCAGAAGTCTGGAAAGCTCCACATCGTTCTCTCCCAGAACGGGAGGCAGCCAGGTGGCCTGAGTTGCCCCTCATGAGCCCAGTGATGAATGCAGTCAGTTTGTTCTGGTTTATATTCCTTGCTGTTCTTGCAGATATAAAATTTAAATTGACTGCATTCACATCAAAGAAAATACATTTCTTCACAGAATTTAAATGTTAAGCATGCTGAGGTGTTGTCTTCTGGATCAGAAATGAGAATGCACTGAAACAGGAAGTCAAGACCACAACAGGAAGTGGATGTCGAAAGTGTAACTCACTACCTGTGTCTCTCCATTTGAGGAAACAAAGTCCCTCTCCTCCAGCTTGTCCACCTCATCCATTGCAACCTCCTCATGGGTGGGGTATAGGAAGAGGGAATTTGATAATAAAGGTTTGGAGAAGAAAAATAAGTCTCTCAAAATGGAAATGATGCAGCAATTATAAAATAAAACAAGTATCAAAGAAAATACTAATAATGCCTGGCACAGTGCATCAGGAGGCTAAGACAGGAGGATTGCGAGTTTAAGGCTAGCCTTAGCAACTTAGCAAGGCCCTGTCTCAAAATGAAATATAAAAAAAAGGCTAGGATATAGCTCCATGGTAAGTGTCCCTGGGTTCAATACCCAGTACCAGGAAAAGAGAGAGAGAGAGAGAAGGAAAGATAGAAAAAGAAGGGGGAAAAGAAAACTGTGAAAATAACACAAAGACATTATTCAATACAAAAATGCCAGCACTTCAAGATTATGACTAACCTAACACATAACTGATTTTTTAGGAGTATGGCATAGTTTATCCATACCATGACACTTATGAAAGTGACAGATGGGGGGCTGGGGATGTGGCTCAAGCGGTAGCGCGCTCGCCTGGCATGCGTGCGGCCCGGGTTCGATCCTCAGCACCACATACCAACAAAGATGTTGTGTCCGCCAAGAACTAAAAAATAAATATTAAAAATTCTCTCTCTCTAAAAAAAAAAAAAAAGAAAAAAAGAAAGTGACAGATGATGTCTATTGATAATTTTAAAGGAAAGTAGTCATAAACCAGAACCATCCCCAGCAACCTGTGACGTATGGTCAAGCAAGTGATGATTCAAAAACAACATATCCTTCAAGAGAAGTGTGGGAATTCCATGCATGTGGATGTGCACATGCTCAGCAAGCCTTCACACCAGCATTTCTAGTAAGTACTAGCAGCAAGGCCTTGGAATTCTTTGGCGACTTGCTGTTCCAGTGCACAAAAAACACCCACATTTCAAAGATTTAGATCTACCTGACTCCAGTCTGTGTAGCTCACATCTGGGACTGACCTCTCATGTCACTTAGTTCCATATACTTCTTAATTTCTTCTCTTTTAATTTTAAGATCTCTTTAGTCATGTTATTTGGCTTCTAACAAGTAAGACGTTTAAGGTAGTTTTCTGTTATTGGTCATTCTTTCTTCTAATAAGAGAAAATTTTATACGTTTATGGTGGAAACCAAGGTGTTCAGTATATGTATACATTGTGGAAAGGCTAATCAAGCTAATTAACCTTTTTTTTTTTTGGTGTAATGAGAACACTTAAAATCTACCCTTGGCAATTTTCAGATTGTATTCGTCAGCTTTTCACAACTGTGACCAAAAAAACCTGAGAAAATCAACTTAGGAGAGGAAAAGTTTACTTATTTATTTATTTACTTATTTATTTATTTGGGTACTGGGAGTTAAACCCAGGGGGACACTTTACCACTGAGCTACATCTCCAGTGCTTTTTAAATTTTATATGTTGAGATGGAATCTCACTAAGTTGCCTAGGGTGGCCTCAAACTTGCAGTCCTCCTACCTCAACATCCTGAGTTGCTGGGATTATAGGCATACCCCATCACACCCAGCCAGGAGGAAAATGTTAGGATGGCTCACAGTTTCAGAGGTTTTGATCCATGGTCAGCTTGCTCCATGCTATGGGCATGTGGTGAGGCAGACTATCATGGCAGAGAGGGTGTGGTGGAACTCACCTGCTCACATTATGGTGGCTGAGAAACAGAGAGAGAAAGGGAGAGAGGAACTAGGAGCAAGATATACCCTTCTAGGGCAAGCTCCCAGTGGACTCTTTCTTCCAATTAAGCCTCATGTCCTACTGTTTCCATCACTTCCCAATAATGTCACCAAATCGTGACTCCATCAATGGATTAATCCATATGTGAGGTCAGAGCCCTCATGATCCAATTACTTCCCCAAAGCCCCACCTTTGGACAATGCTGCATTGGAGATCAAGCCTTCAACCATGAGCCTTTGGGAGACATTCCATTTCTAAACCATAACACAGGTATACAAAATATCAGAATAGTCACCACGTGGGGCAATGGATCCCTTGAACTAATTCCTCCTGTGAAACTGAAATGTATCCTCTCACCTTCTCTACAATCTCCCCATCCTCCAGGCTCTGATTACTACAATTCTCCTGTCATCTGCTTCTATGTAAACTTTTTTAGATTCCACGTATGGGTGAGATCAAGCAGTACTTGTCTTTCTGTGCCTGACATTTCAAGTAAGATACTGTCCTCCAGGCTCATCCATGTTGTCACAGTGACAGGATTTCCTTCATTCTTAAGGCTGAAAGTAGTCCATTTGGGCATATGTACCAAATCTTCTTTATCCTATCATTTGTTTGTTAATGGACACTTAGGTTGGTTCCATATTCACTATTGTGACTACTATTGCAAAAAACATGGAATGCAACTGTCCCTTCAGTATGTTGGTTTCATTTCCTTTGAATATACAAGCAAAAGTGGAACTGTTGGCTCATATGTCACTTCTATTTTTAATTTTTGGAGGAAGCTATACACTATTTTCTATGATTTCTGTCATTGATTGCTCATTTTATTGACAATTATGGTCAGAGAACACAGAATAATATCATTCCTTTTGGAATTTACTGAGGCATTCTATGTGGCCCCATGCATTTTTTTTTAATATTTAGTTTTTGCTCAGAGTGTATTTACAGTCTCCACTTTTTATTTCCTCGTTGTACCTGGGTTGCCACTTCCATGTCTGTCATTCCTGAATGTATAAATTTTCTGGTGCCTGGAAAGAATTCTCATCATTCACTTCCCAGCCTAGGGCTATTGTGCTGCTTTTCCTACCTTTGTCCCCACATCTCTCAGAGTCTGCTCCTTGCCAAGGTCCTTGCTCACCCACTGAGACCTTTCCTGAGCTTGCACCATAGGCAGTAGCCCTCCAGCCAGCCAGCCTCCCCAGCCTGGAAGCCCATCTTCTGTCCCCAGAGGGCTTTTCAAGGCAACTCTCTGTACTTGGGATTTGCTTACCAGCTGCAAAGGGAAAGTGATTCTCTTCATATATTGCATCAGGTGAAAATAACTCTAAGTTTCAAACTTATTGGGTAACTTGTAGGCAGTTTTAAATCAGACATATTGAAGGGAATCAGAATATGTTACCCCCAAATAGGCCACTTATGCAAAGAATTGTTTTGAGCTGAAGACAATTGAAAAAGAGGAGTCTGCTGAAATAGTTCTCTACCCTTCCTCCAATCTGCCTAAATGTGAGGCATAAATTTCTTTTTGAAGGTGCACCTCTCTGCTCCCTTATCAGGAGGAAAAGAAAATTCTTATCACTGGAAATGCACTGGCTTGAATCTGCATAAACAAATCTTCACAAAAGAACTCTTATCTTACACTGGTTTCTCCATATATTTACTGTCCCACAATTTACTGCTTCTAGAAACTCAAAACCTTTTTCTTTTGCCTTGTCACTTTCCCACAAATGTGCCATTCTTTGATAAAACAGTATATTACCCTTCATACCTGACAGCCTTTGCAGGGGTTTTTCTTTCAGTCCTCCAAAGCCTCCATATGCATATTAAATAAATCTTTTTCTCTTGTTTTTTTTTAATATTTATTTTTTAGTTGTAGTTGGACACAATACATTTATTTTATTTATTTATATGTGGTGCTGAGGATTGAACCCAGGGCCTCGCACATGCTAGGCAAACTCGCTGCCACTGAGCCACAATCCCAGCCCCTTCTCTTGTTAATCTATGTTTTGTCAATTCAATTTGCAGGGCTCCAGACGTGAACTTAAGAAGGCAGAGAAAAGGAATTATTCCCCCTCCTCCATAGGAGAAAGACTGACCCAAGAAAAAGGTCAAGGAAAATGAATTCTGTACTGATCATGTAGTAGTGACTTAGTAAATAGTAGCTGATTTTGCTACTGATTCTTCACTTGGGCACACAGATGTCCAATGGCTACTGCAGGCCAGGTACAAGCAGGATAAATCTTGGCATCTCTGTCTTCATTTTGCATCTGTCTTCTTTGCTAACTTAAACTTTGGGCCCGTTCCTGTCCAACTGTGCACTAAGACATGTTAATCATTTAAGGATTGCTCATCTAAAGTTGGTCATCCTCCTCCTTCAGAGCAGAAGGCACAAAGATAAGAGTAACTAAGAGATTTTTGAGATTTGCATGGACATCCTAATTAACAGATTGTCAGCTGTCAGCTTTGACCATCTCCTGTTCTAGACCACTGGAGCCTAGAAGCCTCAGTCATTGCTCCGAATCTGAAGGAACTAATGCTATCTTGCCTTTCTAACTTCTCCTTTTCTCAGAGTCTTTCTTTTCTGGATTCTCTCTTCCTTGGATTCCAGGAATGACAGGTCTGATCAATAAACATCTTGTGAAAAAAGTCAAAACTAACCTCCGGCAACAGCAACTTTCTTATTGCTGACAAGGTTCTTCATGTCCAAATCTGGAGATAATTATCAACCACACACAGTTCGACCAGTTCTGCTCAACCAGGCATACTTCTTGTTTCTTACCTACATCCTAAAAGTTCTTGTTAGACCCCTGAACACAGGGATGAGGACATTTGGTTCCTACCCACCCACTCCCATCCTTCCCAGTATGGCTAAACTGAATAAATTCCTTTCCTACTTCACAATTACTTTTTCCACTTCATTTTTTGGGTGAGTGGACCTAATCTGTTTGGACTCCTCAAAGTCCCTAGCCCATCTCTGGCCTAAGATTCTGGTAACAATCATACCCTCTGCTTATGATAAAATTAATATAGATTGAGCACTTATGTCAATCAATATCAAGACTATAAAGGATAAAAGAGCTTTATTTAGGGTTTTAAGAATTGCAATCCAGGACACACAAATTTGGGTAAAACTGAAAATGTGTTCTGAAGAGAGAACAAAGGGCTTGGGTTTAAGAAGGCAAAAATCTACAGTGCAGGCCAGCACTGAAGTCCATGAGTTCATGGCTGATTGGTCAACTTAAAGGTATAGCTGCAGGCCGGTGTGAGTTAGTGTAAGTGCAGCCAGTTGGATGATCTCTAGGCAGCATTTTAAAATGTTCTCTTTGACCAACAGATCCCTTCTTAAGAAGAGTTTTCCATGATTTCACACTTATTATGTGTCAAGTCCATCCCTAGTTAGTTTACATCTTTTAATCATTTAATTCTGTAATAGTGGTCCACCTTACACTTTGGGTTTTTTTTATTTATTCTAGTTAGTTATGCATGACTGTAGAATGCATTTTGACATATTTTACACAAATGGAGCACAACTTCTCATTCCTCTGGCTATACATGGTACACTCCAGTAGTGTAATCATACATGTACATAGGGTAATAATGTATATAGGGTAATTCTACCATCCTTCCCATCCCCACAGCCCCACCCTTCTCCTATCCCCTGTGCACAAACCAAAGTTCCTTCATTCTTCCCTATCCCCTTGCCCCAGTAGCATTTGCTTATCAGAGAAAACATTCTGCCTTTGGTTTTGGGGGGGATTGGCTTATTTCTGTTAGCATGATTTTCTCTAGTTCCATCCTCTTACCTCCAAATGCCATCATTTCATTCTTCTTTCAGGATGTGTATATGCACGACATTTTCTTTATCCATTCCTCTATTGAAGGGCATCTAGGTTAGTTCCACAGTTTAGCTGTTATGAATTGAGCTTCTATAAACATTGATGTGGCTGTGTCACTAGTATGTAGTCCTTTGGGTATAAATTGAGGAGTGGGAGAGCTGGGTCAAATGGTGGATCCATTCCAAGTTTTCTGAGGAATCTCCATCCTGCTTTCCATAGTGGTTGCACCAATTTGCATTCCTACCAGCAATATGTGAGTGTACCTTTTCCCCCACATCCTTGACAACACTTATTATTGCTTGTATTCTTGATAATTGCCATTCTGACTTAGAGTGAGATGAAATCCGAGTTTTGATTTGCATTTTTCTAATTGCTAGAGATGATGAACATTTTTTCATATGTTTGTTGATCAATTATATTTCTTCTTCTGTGAAGTCTGTTCAGTTCCTTACCCATTTATTGATTGAGTTATTTGTTTTTTTGGTGTTAAGTTTTTTGAGTTCTTTATATATCCTGGAGATCAGTGCTCATCTGAGGTGCATATGTTAAAGATTTTCTCCCAATATTTAGGCTCTCTTATCATTCATTGATTGTTTCCCTTGCTGAGGAGAAGCTTTTTAGTTTAAATCCATCCCATTTATTGATTCTCAATTTTACCTCTTGCACTTTAGGAATTTTGTTAAGGAAGTCAGGTCCTAAGCCAACATGATGAAGATTTGGGCCTACTTTTTCTTCTATTAGGCACAGGGTCTCTGTTCTAGAGTCTAAGTCTTTGATCCACTTTGAGTTGGTTGTTGTGCAGGGTGGGAGATAGAGGTTTAATTTCATTTTGCTACATATAGATTCCCAATTTTCGCAGCACCATTTGTTGAAGAAGCTATCTTTTCACCTATGTATGTTTTTAGTGCCTTTGTCTAGTATGAGATAACCATATTTATGTGTGTTTGTCTCTGTGTCTTCTATTTTGTACCATTGGTCTGCATTTCTATTTGGTACCAATACCATGCCGTTTTTGTTACTATTGTTCTGTAGTATAGTTTAAAGTCTGGTATTGGGATGCTTCCTGCTTCATTCTTCTTGCTGAGGATTGCTTTGGCTATTCTGGGTCTCTTATTTTCCAAATGAATTTCACAATTGCTTTTTCTAGTTCTATGAGGGATATCATTGGAATTTTAATAGGAATTGCATTAAATCTGAATAACAGTTTCGGTTGCATGGCCATTTTGTCTGTATTAATTCTGCCCATCCAAAAGCATGGAAGGTATTTTCATCTTCTAAGATCTTCAATTTCTTTCTTTAGTTTTCTGTAGTTTTAATTGCAGAGGTCTTTCACCTCTTTTGTTAGATTGATTCCCAAGTGTTTTGTTGTTGTTGTTGTTGTTTTGAGGTTATTGTGAATGGGAGGTGGCTTTCCTAATTTCTCTTGCAGTGGATTCATCACTTATGTATAGAAATGCATTTGATTTATTGACTTTATATCCTATTACTTTGTTGAACTCATTTATTAGTTGTAGAAATTTTCTGGTGGAATGTTTTGGATGTTCTAAATATAGAATCATGTCATTAGCAAATAGTGATAGTTTTTCTTCTTTTCCTATGCATATCCCTTAAATTTCTTTCATCTGTCTGATTTGTCTAGCTAGAGTTTCAAAAATATGTTGAATAAAAGTGGTGAAAGAGAGCATCCCTGTCTTGTTCCAGTTTTTAGAGGGGATGCTTTAAATTTTTCTCCATTTAGAATATGCTGTCTTTGGGCTTAGCATAAATAGCTTTTACAATGTTGAAGTATGTTTCTACTATCCCTAGTTTTTCTAGTGTTTTGAACATAAAGAGGTGCTATATTTTGTCAAATGCTTTCTTTGCATCTATTGAGATAATCATATGATTCTTGTCTTTAAGTCTATTGATGTGATGGATTATGTTTATTGATTTCCATATGTTGAACCAATCTTGCATCCCTGTTACTTTATACTTTGATATAGCCCTTGCTGCTCTGCCACTGCAACTTACTTTTAAAATGAACATGTTTCTTTCTCTTCTTCTCTCCTTGCTCTTCCTAATCTCTTCCCATCCCTAATCTCAGGGAAAACAGGATTACCTTTCTTCCCCATTTTAGGCAGACTTATCTGCCTCTGAGTACACACTCACCACAGGAACAAAGTAATCCAGACTTTGGGGATGGCACCAGAAGGTCTCAGAAATGACTATCTCCCAAGTTAACAATTACAACTTGAATTACAACTCCAACAGAGAAATGGAGAATATAGCCTTTGAATCACTTCTTTAAAAGCCCCCTGTTCCTGCTGATGGGCAAAATCACAGCCTTTGGGACAGGAGTCCCTGTGTTTCTCCTTTGCTGCATGAAATGAACCTTCTTTTTCCTTTTTCTCAAAACTGTGTTCTCATTATTGGATTGGCATCTGGGACAAGAACAGAGCATTCAGCAACATTAGTATACTTATAATAAAAAGTTATTCTTTGTTTATCTAAAATTCAAATTTAACTGAATATTCTGGACTTTGTTTGTTGCTAAATCTGACAATCTCCTATTAGAAGAAATGCCTATGTGAGGGAAAATAGGGAGGGAGCTGGACCAGGCTGGGAGATCCCTCAGACTGACCCAGTGAGGAGTTGGGGCAGAAAGGTTAGATAGAAATATGAAGTTTGAATCAGGGGGACTGGGGACGTGGCTCAGTTGGTAGAGTGCTTGCCTTGTATGCACAAGGCCCTGGGTTCAATCCCCAACACCTCAAAAAAAAAAAAGTTTGAATCAAGCAAACCACACAAAGTTAAAGAGGCAAGAGGCCGTCTTGGAATTGGCTTTCCTTAAAAACTCCTGCCACAGTTGACTAGAAGCAGCCATGAAGTCCTGCGCACACAGTGATAGAGTTCAGAGGTCAGCGACAGGGGCCCTTGGTCGACCACACTCCCCAAAATTTGTAGGTTTATTTATTTTAAATTTTTTTATTATATGTTGTTTTTAGATATACATGACAGTGAAGTATATTTTGACATATAATACATACACGGAGTATAACTTATTCTAATTAGGATCTCATGGTTGTAAAAGAGGTAAACTTTCACTGGTGGTGTATTTATGTATGAATACAGGAACATTATTTCAGATTCATTCTATTGTCTTTAATTGGAGGTTTATAAAGCACACTCTTTTGCCCACACAAATCCATCTTACAGGTGCTAAAACTGAGTCACAGAGAACTTATCAAAAGTCAAGACTATTCAGTAGAGGAGCCAGGATTTGATGCTGTGATCCCAGAAGCCTTGTTCCTGGCCACCATGCTAGGCTCTCTCCTGTCCTCATGTTCAGAAACTGAAGTTCACTAGTATCTTTAACCAAATGATTACATGAGGCACATTTGATGACACAGTGTTTAAGAAAAGGAAGTCCATAATTATTTGATAGATCTTCAGTAAACACAGTCAATATGCTTACAAACCACCAAAATGAGTAGATCAGTTCCCAAGTCAAGAACACCCTGGAAAAAGTTTATATCCAGGATGACTCCTGAGCTCATAATGTGAAATAACTATTACTATTACTATTTCTTTCCAATGGCACAACAAATGATCTTTAATATTTCATCAGGGCCCTCAAATCTTAGAATGTTAAGATGGATTTCCACTATCTGGGACAAAATGAGGCCAAAATAAAAATGAAAAGCCAGATAAATAATCCTGCATCACTGGGTGAAGCATTCCTTATTAGGCTGGAAAACATGTCCCAACATCATAAATTTACTTCCTAAAAATAAACATTCCCAGAAAAAGTTTCCTTTTCAGAGAGGTGTTACCAGGGAAAAACTAAATAAACCCTCTAGTTTGACTTGCTCTTAGTTGGCTTAAAAATCACTAATATTAAGGTCACACAGCTGGGCAACACAATATTAGTCTCTCATCAGTTTTGCTGTAGGTAGTACCTCTGATATATGGGTTATGAAGACAAAATTTGCTGGGCACAGTGGTGCACACCTGCAATCCCAGCAATTTAGGAGACTGAGGCAGGAGGATTGCAAGGTTGAGGGTAGGGTAGGAAACATAGTGAGAACCTATCTCAAAATAAAATTTAAAGGGGCTGAGGGCAGCCAGAATGGCAGTTACCAAGAATACAAGCAGTAATAAGTGTTGGCAAGAATGTAGGGGAATAGGTACACTCACATATTGCTGGTGGAACTGTAAATCGGTACAACCACTTTGGAAAGCAGTGTGGAGATTCCTCAGAAAACTTGGAATGGATCCACCAATTGACCCAGCTATAGTATGGAACTATTCACAATAGCTACAGTATGGAACCAACCTAGATGCCCATCAGTAGAGGAATGGATAAAGAAACTGTGGTATATATACACAATGGAATATTATTCAGCCTTAAAAAAAAAAAGAATGAAATTATGGCCTTTTCAGGTAAATGGATGGAGCTAAGTGAAATAAGCCAATCTCCCCAACCAAAGGCCGAATGTTTTCTCTGATAGGCAGATGCTAATTCCTAAGGATCAGGGGTTTGGGAGGTTAGGGAAGAACAGAATTACTTTAGATCTTTAGGTAGAAGGGAATGAAGGAAGGGGAGGGCATATGGGACTAGGAAGAAGGATAATACAATGAATCAGATATTATTACCCTATTTACATATATAACTATATGACCATTGGGATTCTACATCATGTATACCAGAAGAATGAGAAATTTTTATACTCCATTATATATGATGTATCAAAGTGCATTCTACTGTCATATGTAACTAATTAAAACAAATAAAAAATTAAAAATTTTAACAAAAGGAGCTGGGGATATAAGTAGAGTGCTCCTGGATTCAATCAATCCCCAGTCCCCCACCCCCTCAAAAAAAGATGATAATGATTGCCAAAGTTACTTTTTAGGGACTTGGAGCCCACTTTTGCTGAAACATTTGACTCTTCACTTTGGCGGGCTGATGTGGCATGGAAAGGCTTGGCTCTCTGCCTACATATTGTGTCTGACTCCATTGCTGTCTTAACCTTTGGGTCAAATTCTATTCAGCTCTCCATGTAGACATGTTGAACTTGAAGAAATGATTTGTTTAGAACTATAATAATATAGGGCTAATTTGACCTCCCACTTCCAAGGCTAAAGATACTTCCCAGCCACATAGCCAGAAACACCAGGCTATGAAAGGATTGAAGAGCATCTGAGCTCCTGGAAGATCTCCACTATTCCCAGAAAAGACAGGGATATCCCTCCGCTGTGTTAGCCTCTCTCTCCCTCATTATTTCTTTCCTACCTCTGCAGCACCCTAACTCCTTGGAGTCGAGAAGTTGATTGGCAAGCATGGCCTCCCACTTCTCCATTGTTTGGCCACTGAACAAAGCTTTTATCCCCCCACCCCCTGCTTGTCTCTCAGACATTGTTTTTTCCATGTTATGAACTTGTGGACCTGAGTTTAATAACAGATTGATAGAGAATCAAAACCCCTGGAAAACCCCACACAAGACTGCCCAGCACCTTCCAGTAGGCCTTGGAGAATGATCCAAATGCATCTATCACTTGTTTTCTGGCCCTAGCCCTCAAGGTCAGTGCAGGCTCCTTTAGCCAGGTGACCCTTGTCTAATTCCCTATGAAGCCTGGACTTGTACAACTAGACCTGTTGCCCTGAAACCAAAGATCAGAAACAAAGAGTAAAAATCACTTCTTTTTATGTCAGGGGGGCAGTGGATGGCAGAGCTGGGGATTAAACCCAGGAGCACTCTACCTAACTGCTAAGCTACATCCCCAGTCCTTTTTATATTTTTGTGGGAGACAGGTCTTGCTAAGTTGCCCAGGCTGGCCTCAAACTTATGATCCTCCTGCCTCGGCCTCCCAGGTTGCTGTGTCACTATGCCCCCCTACCCTTACTCCCACACCCCCACCCCCCGCTTCTCAAAATCACTTCTCATTTGAACTGTGTACAGAGAAGTTTCAGGAGGCCCCAACTTCATTTTTTTGTTTTTAAGAAAGGATCTCAACAACAAAGCTATTGTTGGCCAGGTGAGTCATGAACTCTTGAGTGATCCTCCCACTTCAGCCTCCTGAATGCCGAGATTACAAATGCATACCACCACTCCAGGCTTGGTCAGTACCTCCAATTCCTTAATAACTTCTTAGGAGTAAATCCAATTCAATTGTTTTAAGATTCCTGAGGCCAGTTTTTTTTTTAATCCGATTTATTGGTTTTTATTCAGTCCCAAGGGAACTACTTTCAAAAACACATATACAAGGAAGTGGCTGTTGGTAGACAGAAAGTCTAGTATGCTCTGATACAGTGGCATCGAAAGACTCACTAGTAAGAAATAGGCAGAGTTATGAAGAAACAGGTGGTAAAAATGTTGTGGTTTAGTCATGAGGCGTCCTACTTTAAAAAAAATTTTTTTAAAAAAACCTCATGTTAGACAATGCAGAAATGTTCAAAGGTAAAATGATTACCTTATGAGAGCTGTAACCAGGATATGACTCCATTTGATGGGTTAATAACTTGAAAGGACCGTTGTACTGGGTTATAACTGTAGGCAGGTAGGGTGTGGCTGGAGAAAGTAGGTCACTGGGTCATGATTTGGGGGTTTATATTTTGTCCCTGGTATCTTGATCTCTCTGTGCTTCCTGGATGCCGTCATCTGAATAACTGTCCTCCTCCAGGCCCTCCTGCCATGACCATCTGCCTCACCTCAGCCCCAGAGCAATGGAGTCAGCTGACCATGGACTGACACCTCTGAAACCCTGAGTGAGATAGACTTCTCCTCCTCTAAGTTGTTCTTGTCAGGTATTTTCATCACAGTGATGAAATGCCCACTAACACCTATTCCATCAAGAAGACAATGGAGACAATATGCATGTATTTGTAATTAAGAAAAATAGTTTGCATGGCTAGGGATGTATCTCAGTGGGAGACTTCGTGCTTATTTTGCATGAAGTCCTAGGTTCCATCTTGTAAGGGTCCAATGAAGCTTCGGAGAAAGAGACCACACAAGAGACTGGCTTCATGCAATTGGCAAGAGGGAGTTTATTGAACCCAGCATGCTGGGGCTCAAGGCTCACTCAGGAAGGGAGAGCAGCCCAGAGCCCAGAGCAGAGGTCAAGCAGAGCTTAAGTACACTTTTGGGGGAGGGCGGGGGCTTTGCATACATCAAAACAAATCATCATGAGGCGCGGGAAAATTGAACAACAACTCTGAGACATGATTAGTACATTCATTGGCAGGAACAGTCTGGGCAGGGGTGATTGGTCACTCCTAAGCGGGGTACACATTCAAACTGATTGGTTTTGGGGCCTGGATGCCTACGTGCCGAGCTACTCAGAGCCCTTAGATATTAAACAACCAGGGAATCGGTGGAAATTTTTACTGGGCAGTTCCAGTATTGTGCTAACAGCTACAGGGATTACAGGTTCTGAGGGTAGCAGAGGAATTTTAACAATACCTAGTCTTTTACTTTTTAACCCAGGCCTTGCAGTTTAGAAACTTTACAATGCCCAGTCTTTTACACTTTAACTCAGGCTTTGCAGCTTAGAATCAGCTTAGAAATTTTACCTTTACAATCTCATCACCACAAAAACAACTTTTAAAAAAGAAAAATATGTTACAATTTATCCTGTACACATAACTTTTTGTTTTTAAAATTACACATATAATGTAATTAATGTTCCCATGAGACAGAATTCCAACTCTGCCAAGTCTTGGCCACATCCCCTGCCTCACTCCAGACCAACCAGGCTGCCCTCCCGCTTCCTCCTCCTGGAAAAACTGTCAAATTTACCCCACTCCTTCCTGCCCTAAGAGAAATATTTTTTTTCTCTATCCTGTTATGGTCTGTGGCTAGGACCTATCAATTGAACTGAGATAAATTAAGACAATTAAAAGACAAATTAAACCAAGCACAACGGCACACACCTGTAACCCCGGCTACTCTGGAGGCTGAGACAGGAGGATTTCAAGTTCAAGGCCAGTGTGGGCAACTTAGCAAGACCCTATCTCAAAGTAAAACTAAAAAGGGTTGGGGGTGAAGCTCAGTGGTAAAGCACCCCTGGGTACAGCCTCCAGTACTGGGGGGCGGGGAGAGAAATCAGGAGAAAAAGCATTCATATTTTATTGGATGTTAACATATTTATGTGGCATGAAACCCATCATAGAAAGAAATGTAAACTCCAAAGTAGCAGTTAGACCAAGGCCAGAGGCTTGTATTCCGTTTTAAGAAAGAGGGACAAATCGTGGAAAATTGACAAGACAAAGGAAAAGGGGATGGGGTTAAGGGTGGTAAATGATTGAAAAGTGACTGAGAAATAAATAGGAGAAAGTAATGGAAGCGAAAGATTACCTTAGGAAGGTTCATTTGTACACATTCATTTCCACATTGACTCTCCATCTCCAGGGGAACGACTGTCCTCTTCCTGGCCCGGGGAGGGCCCTTCTCACAGGACTTAAAGCCATGCTTTCAGGTAGAAAGAGGGAGGGCAGAGAGAGGACCCTTCCTGCATCTACCATCTCTCAAGTTCCTTCAGCTCAAAGTAATCACCATGCCAAAGCAGCATGTTTTGGGGTGGCGTGTTCTGAGCCCCTCGCTGGCCTCGCCTTTCCTTGCCTGGACACTCAGGTCTTGACATCGCTAACCATTTCCGTCCTCACTTCAGCTGAAATGTCAACTCCTGGGCAAGTGTTTTCCTAGCGTTGCTGTCTAAGACATTCTCCACACCTCTCTTACCTTTTAATTCTGTATCACAACCTTTCCTCCTAATAACACTTTGCTTCAAATATATTAGTGTGGGTTG
Source organism: Ictidomys tridecemlineatus (assembly GCF_052094955.1). Lineage (NCBI taxonomy): Eukaryota > Metazoa > Chordata > Mammalia > Rodentia > Sciuridae > Ictidomys > Ictidomys tridecemlineatus. The sequence goes on along the minus strand of NC_135477.1, from coordinate 134,502,985 downwards.
ATATGGGGTCCATATCTCCTATGGACTGAGGGCAAAGACTGTGCCTGCTTGTTCTCCAAGGCATCCCAGCACTCTGCTCCATATCTAGCACAGAGGGGGCTTCATGTGGAAATAGGTGGGCGCACATAGAGATAAGAATATACATCCAAGTATTAACCAGGGCTGACTCTGGCTAGCGAGACCATGTCTGACAAATTTCTTTTCTTTTGCCTAGCTGTACATTCTCCTTTTGTTTGTTTGTTTGTTTGTTTGTTTTAGTTATAGTTGTACATAAGACCTTTATTTTATTTATCTATTTTTATGTGGTGCTGAGGATTGAACCCATACTAGGCTAGCGCTCTACCCCTGAACCACAACCCCAACCCTCTCCTTGTTTTTTCCCCTCTATTTCATAATAAGAAAATAAGGTATTTGTACATTTTTTAAAAGATGTTTATTAATATTAACAACCTGATGAAATGCTTCTTTAATTTCAAGCAGTCACATGACTGTGAGGAAATTCAAGACTTTCTGATAGGTCCCAAACAAAAGAAGGTTCATTTCTGCCATGATCGCTCCCTTCTTAACTTGACCAAGGAGTTCACTACACTGCACACAAGTCAAAGGGAAGTGGGGGCCTTGAACATGGGTTTCAGGTTCAGCAGAAGCAGGTAAGCAAGCTGCATTTCCCAGCTGTGTTCATGAAGGCAAATAACCCAAACTCTCTGAGCTTTGTTTTCTTTTTATCTATAAATCATTATTTTTTAAATGTCAATTTTCAACGGTTGTTTTATGTATAATATTTTGTTACTGGTATTAATTAAAAATCACAGGATGCCATTGTTTTAGACTAAGCTCTTGCACAGACTAGACTAAAAATCAAAATGGAGTTACTCATGCTAAATTTCTATATCACCATGCTGAAAAGTAAACTGTTTAGCCTTCCAAGAAAAGCATCAAACTTGATTGGCATGATTATGAAGTTTTATCTGCCTTTAATTCTTACAAGAAGTAACCTGAAGTAAACTGATGTCAACCAATCAGTTATTTTTCTATTTTTCTGTCTCCACCTTACAAGGAAATAACTTGGAAATGACTCATTACTTTTTGTTCTTGGGTTCTGCTTTCTTCAGCCTTTCTGTCTATAAGACAAACCTCCTTTGCTCTGCCCATTAGAACACTTTCTCTGTTTTATAGAACGAAGTAGTGCCAGCTTCTAGAGCTGAAAATAAAGCCAATTAAAACCATTGAACTAAGTTATTGTCATTGTGTCCCTCCACACTGGCAATATTCATACTTGCCATTTTAAGAAAAAAGCAAGAAAACTGAAACCTCTTTGGTAGATTGAACTGAATAAAACTGCCAATATTTGACCATTTTTAAATGTAAAGACAAAGTGGCAATTTGATAGGGCACAGCATAATTGGTGGGTTGTTGTTTGTTCTGTTTGAGCTGGGGGGGTTCAGAGGAGAGCACAGCAATGAGACTCTGCTGACAGCAGAGGTACTGTCCAAACCAGTGAAGTGCCCCAAATGGCCCAACCTGATGGGAATCTCCACCTATTCAGGGTCCAGAGGCATTCAGGAGAAAGTATTCTAATTTTAATGTCCCATTGCTCCAAAGAGATTGTTAAAGCTCTCAGTTTCATTGTTGTCTCTGCTAAATGGAAGATTTTATAGGGGGAAACAAGGTATTATTCACTCGAAAATGAGGAAAAAAGAATTTCCCCATGAAAAGTGGCTTCATCTTAAGGTACAGTTCATAGATCGACCCCTCCCCACTGTTTGCGTCACCCAAGCCACCACTCCATTCAAAAAGAATTTCTTTGTTCTTTGGTGGTGAAGAAGGTGAGGAAAACATAGTTTAGGCAATCAGCATTTATAGGAAAGCTCCAGTTTAAGAAATAAAAGCACGCTCCACTGTCAAGTTCATCGTTATTTATATGAGCTAAATTAAGGTAAGTAATTGAGAACTTTAAATCCCTTAAAGGAAACCAAGAAGATTCTGAACACCTCTAACTCACATGGTTTCCTGTGGTCATCTCAGCTACTCTTTTTTTTTTTAGTCCCAGGGATTGAACCCAGAGGTGCTTAACCACTAAGCCACATCCCCAGCCAACCCTTTTTATTTTGAGACAGGGTCTTCCTAAATTGCTTAGGGCTTTACTAAATTGCTAAGATTGGCTTTGAACCTACAATCCTCCTGCCTAGGGCTCTTGAGCCATTGTGATTACAGACAGGCAGCTGCCACTGCACCTCCTACATTTAAATTTTATTCCCAGTCTCTCCCTGGTCTTCATAAACACAAGTGTTAAATCAACACACCTGTTAAAATTAGGTTTGGCTACAAGTAATAAACAAAGCACCAAAATTACAACAGCATGAACTCGATGCCAGAAGGGCGCTTGGGCAGTGTGTGGTCACCAGCCTGTGTCTGGGAGTCTCCAGGGACCCAGCCCACTTTCTCACATGGCCACGCCTCCAGTAAAGGAGCCAGGAAGACGCTGACTTTCCAGCTTCATACCCATCTTAAGAGGGAGACCATGGCTGTAGAGATGAGTAGACTCTTACCATGACCAAATTCTACCAGACATACAAAAACAAACCTCAAGTTCCAAAAAGTTTCCATCCCCTTCCTTATTCATCAAATGTTAATCAACTCTTCATAAATGCAACTATATCAGGTGAAAGCTAGAAACAGGAGAGAACAAATTTGAACCCGATAGACAACGTACAGAGCTTTCATTTAGTGAGTGAAACAACAAAAATAAATAAATAAATAAGTTGTATGTATATACAGAACAAGAAGTTTGAAGTTCAGGCAGATGTGCAGTTCAGGTGGAGATGGTCATAAAAAAAAAACTTTCTGTAATTTTCCTTACTGTTGTTAAGCAATATGTGTTAGGTCGGTGGTGACTTGGTGTCGACTTAGTGGCAACTTAGAACAAAGCAGCCCGCACTGGGAAAAGAACATCAATCAGATGCCAGCGGAAATGCCTGTCAATCAGCCAGATCTCCTGACTAACACCTGTCAATCAGCAGGACCCCCTGGCCAATCCTGGAGTTCAGCCAACTCCCCTGACCAACTCCAAGGGGGCAAGGGACCCTAGAGACACCTTTTCCTGTTCCAAGCCCTTCCCTTCCTGCTGTAAGCCCCATAAAAGTCCAGTCCGGTAGAGCTTCCACGTGGTTTCTCCTCAGATCCTTCTGTCCCCTCTGTGGGTCTGATTGAGTTCTGCCCAGGAGTGATAACTCAATAAAGCCTGTTCAGCGATCCCTTTTAAATCTGCCTCCTTTGGCCGATGCCTGCCTTATCTGATCTGACAATATGCATGAAAAAAAGGAAATAATAACAAACCAGAATTAGACCTTGTATCTGCAATAACAACCCTGAAGCGAATTTCCTGAGTAATTATTTAACTATACTCCTCAGTGCAGCTAGCAGGAGGCTGCTTAAAATGGTAAACAAAGGTTAGCCAGGGGCCCTTCCCTTGAGCAGACAGCTCATTCAGTTAGAAAAGCTCCTTTTGTTACCAGAAGCTACTAAAAAAAAAAAAAATCCAAGCCCTTGAAGTCATTTAAGCAACTCTGAGGGAACAATGATGCTTTCACAGACTTTGAAGAAAGCATTTTACAGAGAAAAATCCTATTGAACAACACATGCCTAAGTTATTATAAAGATGCAGGACTGAGTGAATGTGGTAACTCCAGCCATTTAGTGGGAGAGACACCTCGGTTGTAAAATCTCAGTGGTGTGGTGAAAGCCTGTAATCCCAGACACTGGGGACGCTGAGGCAGGAGGATCACAAGTTCAAGGCCAGCCTGGACAAATTTGCCAATTAGTCTCAAAATAAAATAAAAACTGTGGGACTGTGGCTCAGTGGTAGAGGGTCTCTGGCATCAATCCCCAGTACCACCACCGAAACAAACAAACAAGAACCAACATGTAAAAATGTGGATGTGTAACCGATGTGATTCTGCAATCTGTATTTGGGGTAAAATTGGGAGTTCATAACCCACTTGAATCTAATGTATGAAATATGATATGTCAAGAGCTTTGTAATGTTTTGAACAACCAATTAAAAAAAAAAAAACCCTCCATAGTAGGGCACACTCCCAGCTCCCAGCATGCTTCAGGGGCTTGGGGAAGCCACAAAGCAGAATCCTGGCTAAACCTGCAGCCAGAGTGGCTCTGTGTTTTCTATGAGCAAGAGTAAAATGAAATTCCTCAAGGAGGAAAGGAGGCAAAGTATTCACGAGGAAGTCACCATTAAATGTTAGAGAGGTCAAAAAAATAACAGATAAAATGCAGCCAGACCTAATTTTGAAGACCACGGAGAGAATGGGATTAAAAATGGAAGCGTAGTTGAGATAACCACAGAATCGGTCCAGGGAGAGCTAAACTAACCCACATGGACAGAAACTACTAGAACAGGGGTGGGGGATGTGGCTTAAGCGGTATCGCGCTCGCCTGGCATGCTTGCGGCCGGGGTTCGATCCTCAGCACCACATACAAAGATGTTGTGTCTGCCGAAAACTAAAAAATAAATTAAAAATTTTTTAAAAAATATTACAGTTCAGGGCTGAGAATATAGCTTAGTCAGTAGAGTGCTTATTAAAAAAAAAAGAAAGAAAGAAAGAAAGAAAGAAAGAAAGAAAGAAAGAAAGAAAGAAAGAAAGAAAGAAAGAAAAAGAAAAGAAACTGCTAGAATAATCGCCAGTCCTCCTGCAGGAGGTGGACGGCAGAGGAAGGCAGAAGTAAGCAAAGACCTTGTCCTGGTCTGACTCTTTGCACAAAGCCAACCAAAAAAAATCACCGGCGCCATCATTCATGCCTGTGATCCCAGCAGCTTGAGAGGCTGAGGCAGGAGGATGGCAAATTCAAAGCCGGACTCAACAACTCAGTGAGACCCTGTCTCTAAATAAATTATATAAAAAAGGGCTGGGGACATGGCTCAGTGGTTAAGTTCCCCAGGGTTCAGTCCCTGGTACCAAAAAAATAAAAAACAAAATAAATTTAAAAATCGAGTCATTGCTGTGCCTTCTATGCCCAAAAGCTGTAGAGAATTTCTTTAAAAGCTTATTTTCATCTCAAGAGGTTAAAAATCAGTTGAATATTATTTTGAGCATCTGGAGTTTGGATTTAATTATAGTGATAATGCATAATTGTTTAAGTAGAAACAGATCATTCATTCAAGGAAGGAAAGAAAAGCTTCAATGAATCACGTCCATTCCTCTTAGAGCAATTTAATAGTTTTTAAACTGAATCTTGCTATTGTTTGGATCTGGAATGTCCCCCAAAAAGCTCACATCTTGAAGGCTTCGTCCCCAGTGTGGCAATGTTCAGAGGGGAAACTTTTGGGAAGTGATTGGATCATGGGGCTTTATCTCATCAGTGGATGAAACCATTGATAAGTTCACAATTGAATTATTGGGAGTCAGTGGAACTATAGGAAGAGGGGCTGGCTGGAGAAAGTAGGTCATTGGCAGTATATCCTGAAAATATATACCTTCTTCCTGGCTCCTCCATGGTTTCCTGACCACCATGAAGCAAGAAGCTCTGCTCCACCACATGCTCCCTGCCATGATTTTCTGCCTCTTCTTACGCCCAGAAACAGTGAAACTAAGTGACCATGGACTGAAACCTCTGAAACTATGAGCCAAAATAAATCTTTCCTCCCTAAGTTTATTTATCTCGGGTGTCTTGTTACAACAACTGAGAAACTGATGTGACTCCATTTTTGAGAAACCAGCCTCTACCTCAGAGAAAGCCTGTCCAAGGAACGGAGCATGACCCTTGTCCTTGGAAAAACCCACAGAGCACTCCTAGGCAGATAGCCACCCTGGTGAGTTGTTTGTCTGAAAATAACAGGAGAGATCTGCGGCTGTGACAGGGGTCCCTGACTCAGTTAGGCCAGGTGAGGACCCATAGCAACCCCCTAGCAACCACCAATCAGCATGAGACAGGGAAAATACCTGGGATGCCAGATGATCCTCCCAGTAGTTTATGGTGGTTGGGAAACTATGTAGTTTAGCATGTACACCCCTCGCGGCTTAAACCAATCAGTTCAAACGAATCCCCCTATTGTACTAACCAATCACCCCTACCCAACTTGTTCCCGCCAGTGAATGTGCTAATCAATGTTAAGAGTTGGTGTTTGATTTTCCCGCGGTATGGAATGATTTGCTGTGTGATGTTGTGACGCATAGAGTATCCCCCCAAAAACATAAATCCTCACTGAACAAAGGACTGGGACTCACTCCTCGGAACAACTGCATCAGAAACGGTTGTGAGTCCAGGCTCGAGCTTTCAATAAAGACTCTTGTGTGATTGCATTGGATTCGGCTCCTGGAGGTCTCTTGGGATCCCACGAATCTGGCATAACACAACTAAAAGCTGATTGGCATAAAGCTGCTCATACTAAGAGAGATAGCATAAAACTCACATTTGTTTTCCCAAGTTTACATTACAAAATATCAGTGTGTCCCTGAGACATTGCCCCCTCGTGCTATCCCCAGAAAAGACAGGGCTATGTGTCATCTGGCCCCAAGAAAGGACTCAGAGCTCTGAGTATGTGAGCTTCTCTTAGACCCTATTTGAGAATGTGGCAGAGCCCACCTTCCTAGCTCACAGCGGAATGTCCTCACGTTGCAGCAAGCTCCAATGGCCCACTAAATGGAAGCAAATATCTCTTTATTCCACTCAGGGTCTTCACAATGAAAACCAAACAATCTGAATCTTCAATACACATTTGAGTTCCAGGCAGAATAGGGTTTAAAGACATTCAGAGGAGGTTCTACTGTGCAGCTGTCTATTCACTACAATATGAGATCATTTCCAGCCCAGATTCCTGGGTGTGTAGGGAAACAGAATCTGCTACCCAAAATATGCCACTTTGTCTTGAGGGTTACTTTGAACTGTAAGCAACTGAAAAGAAATAAATATAAGAAAAGCTCTCTGCCCTCCCCATTTTTACTAAAAGCGTGACAGAAATTTGCAGGGATTTCATCTTCTCTTCACCAGGAAGGACAAAAACTAATCACTGGGGACAGCTTTAGATCTTTACCAGCCAGGAGATGGCACCAGAGGAAGCCACATAACACTGTACTCCAATGGCCCACTCAATGGGCCTTTTTCCTCCAGTCGTTTCCCACAATTTGAATCCAGGTCTTCTGACAGCTCTGATCCCATAGAGTAGAATCCACTGAGCCAGGGAATAGAAAACAGAGCACAAGACCCCACAAAAAGCGTCCACATGCTGCTCATGCATCTCTCCTCCTGGTTTCCCACTTCTTTTTCACCAGCACCACTTTGCCCAGGTGGCCCTCCCTTCCCTTCTGCCCATTGACCCTCATGGGTTTCCTGTCTCTGCCAGCCCTATCTCCAGCTGTCCCCTTTGTCCAAAGGCATTTCTTCCTCCTCCTACTCTTTCCCAACCAATCCAGCAATTCTCCTAGATTGGCTGCTTTTAGAAACTGGTTGGGGGTTTTTTTGTTTATTTTTTGGTTTGGGGGGGGTATTTTTTGTTTGTTTTGTTTTTTATTAAGGGACAAATGAGGGATAGATTTGGGGAATGACAAGTGACTGAATAAAGTCTTTTTTAGCAGACAATCAGATAGCATGAGGAGGATATTCCAGCTAGCAGGTGGAAAGTATTTTTAATAAATCCAGTGGTGGAGGCTGCTAGTTTCCTTCTCACAAATAGCCACTGCGCCCTCTCAATAGTAGAACACCAACTCCTGACTCAGTGCGTGGCTTCCTACAATAAAGGCTTGTTTCTCCACCTTTCATTTGGCTGAGTGAGCTGTGTGGTTACCAACAGGGTTTGCCTTATCATGTCCCTCTTCTGGCCACGCCCTGTAGGGGAGAGGCATGCCCTCCCTAACCACCAGCCCAAATACCAGAAGCTGCAGGGCCTTCCTGGACTGTGCACAACATCGTGGGCAACGCTGGATGCGGTGACACACACCTCAGCCACCCTGGATGGTTTACACCTTGCTCTTCAGTAGGAAGCTGTCTTGTCTATTATTTATTATTAGAACAGCTTAAATATATTCCACCTAGAATCTATTTTATTGTACATTGTATTATTTAATGCATACGTATTATTAAAGGTGTATTACTTAATAATTATGTATCATATTATTTAATACAAGACCCCTGCCTGGAAGTTGAAAGCTTATTTCACTCTTCTACCCTTCCTAGCTAAGGACAGTCTTTCTGCCTAGAAGAGCCTAAAGAATAAAGCTTTTGAATCCTTGGGCTGGTAGACTTGAAATGTGAATGAAAGCCTGGATGAAAGAAATAGGAAGCTGGGAAAGACCACATGAGCTGGGTCTCAGCGGTGGCTAAATGAAGTTACAGCCACCACTGAAAGAAACTTGAATTTTGACTTGATACAGTGGGGCACTCCTGTAATCTCAGTGATTCAGGAGGCTGAGGGAAGAGATGGAAAGTTCCAGGCCAACCTGGGCAACTTAGTTTAAGGATGGCCTTAGGCCTTAGCCTAAACTCCATTTTAAACCTCACCCTGATTAGAGCAAGAAGCAAGAAAATCAGGGTGGGGACAACCAGACCAGTTGCTTTAACCTTAGGACAAATGACATCACTGAGAAATCTGGTAGCAGCTGACAGGGATTGAAAGGGTGGTCAGAAGCCCCAAAATTTAGCATAAATGATGGAACAAATGAACAGACCTTCAGCCAGTCGACACCGATGCACACAAGCCTGAGAGCCTGATGAGGACCTGGACTGACATCCCAACTCTTCTCATCTGCCTGATCCTCTGCGTTGTTCTCACTGCTCTCAAACTCTTCAGCAGTCTCTTGACTCGGGTGAGAAAAGGACTTCTCCCAGTGACCACCTCCTCAGCCAGCCATCAGCTCCACCCCAAGAGAAGCCTGCCTGATCCTAAGCCTGATCTGATCACCGCGGTCTGAGTGAGTATGCATCTGCTGGAATTAAAGCCCAAGGCTTGAGACTTCTGATCGGATACTTGAGCTTAGCATGCAGAGGGAATGTCTGTCATGAGCCTGTCATGAGTAAGTGTGTTTGAAGTGCTTAGAATTAAGCTAGAAATATTTGCTGTGCATTGATTATGTCTATTGCAGTGCCTAGCATTAAGGATTGTCATTTTCTTGATTAAGAACCTATAGAGTGAAATTGTATTGAGTGGTTTGAGTGAATAAAGCATTAAAAAGGGCAGAAGTGCAAGGACATTCTTCTTTTTCTCCCCTTCGACTGCATCAGTCGAATCTTTTGCCCATAGACACTTAGCAAGACCCCATTTCGAAATAAAATAAAGGGCTTGTCAGCCTGATGCACAGGCCTGTGATTCCAAGGGTTAGGTAGGCTGAGGCAGAAGGAACAGGAGTTCAAAGCCAGCCTCAGCAATTTAGTGAGACTCTAAGCAAGTTAGTGAGAACTTTTCTCAAAAAAAAAAAAAAATGGCTGGACCGGGCACCATGGTTGTGCAGCCTGTAATCCAAGGAGCTCAGGAGGCTGAGACAGCAGGATGGCAAGTTCAAACCAGCCTCAGCAATGGCGAGGTGCTAAGAAACTCAGTGAGACCTTGTCTCTAAATACAAAGTAGGGCTAGGAATGTGGCTCAGTGGCTGAGTGCCCCTGAATTCAATCCCTGGTACCACCACCTCCCCCCCCCAAAAAAAAGGCTGGGATGTGGTTCAGTGGTTAAGTGCCCCTGAGTTGAATCCCCAGTACCGAAACAAATAAATTAAAAGAGTTCAGTAGAGCACTTACTTACCATGTATGAGGCCCTGGGTTCAATCCCAGTACTGAAAAAAAAAATTTTTTTGTTTGTTTTTTTTGAAAGCTGACTCTCAAACAAAGCACTTAGGCTAATTTTGGTCTACAGGGCACCAGTCATTGACTTCATATTTGGTGCAGTTCATTCCTTTTACAGATGAGAAAGCTGGGGCACAGAGAAGTCAGGTTACTTCTCAAAATCATTCAGAAAACAGGAGGAGACCACAGAGCTTAGAACACAGGTCCCCCTTTAGGAGCTATGGCTGCTCTATCCATACTACTCTGCAGCTAAAGCCACAGGCATCTTGTTCTCTGCTGCCAGGCACACAGGCAGGCAAATAGGAAAAATCAACTACTACTTTGATTCTGACTCAAAAGTCTGCACTTAAAGCAACATCATTTCTTCCTTCTCTACATCTTCTTTTCCTGAAAACTTCAGGCCTTCAGTCATTACATGATTGAGAAGGTTCCCTGTGTGTTCCTGACTTCGCTGGTTGCTTTGTAGTTACACAGGAGAATATCGTTGTTGGTGGGAAATTCGCGCTAAAGTATTTAGGAGTCAGGAGCTATTGGATTAACAAGGATTCTCAAGTCGTTTAGGAAATAAGGTTTATGGACTAGTAATTTTAAATCTGTGGGGTCAAAATAAAATATAACCATGACAAAGTAAAAAGGAAAGGTTGTCAATTAAAGAGAGGAGGAAAAAAAGAGTGGCCAAGAGCTCCACAGTTTCATGTACACTATTCACATTCATAAGGGCGCTAACTCTGAGGCGAGGCTGCCTGGATTCAAATCTCAGCAGCTGTATACTTGGGGAATATCACTTAACCTCTCCAAACCTCAGCTTCCTCTTTAATTAAATAATGATCATTAGGCTGGGTGCAGTGGCACACACCTATAATCCCAGCTTCTCAGGAAGCTGAGGCAGGAAGATCACAAATGGAGGCCAGCCTCAGCAAGTTAGTGAGGCCCTGTCTCAAAATAAAATATAATGGGCTGGAGGTATGGCTTTGTGGTAGAGTGCCCCTAGGTTGAATCTCCAGTACCAAAACACACACACACACACACACACACACACACACACAAAACAAAAAACAAAACAAAAAAGTCAAATAACAAATATCATTATAGAATCTACTTCCTAAGATTGTTATGAAAAATGCATGAGTTCATATTTGTTAAACACTTTGAAAAGTGCCTGGAACTTAGTGTCAAATAAATGTAAAAAGACAGGAAGAATGTCTCTGGAGTTGTCTATAATGGAATAACCTCATGCATGCTCACTCTGGGGAGGAGGGAGTGGAAGGAAAAGAAAACCACTTAACTACATTTCTTAATTGAAAAGAAAAGATAGGAACCTGTAATTATGGGCAAACATTGCTACTTCTCTGACATTAGGGGCTTACATTTTACCCAAGAAGAGTAACTAACAGAAGCTAGGGTGGTCTGTGTAGCTGACAGAAGAGTGGCAGGGTAGAGGTTAGTCACGGTGCCCAAGAGCAAAGAAGCTTATAAAGTGGGGCCCTCAGCTCAAAGTATCTGTCTTCTGACAGTAAAAATTTTTCTCTGGCGACCTCCTGGATACCAGAGTATCAACTCACTTTTCTGCCCAACAGAAGCGTTTGCTCCAACCAACAGCGACATCTACAGGCCAGAACCGTAAGGAAATTTACTAATATCCAAGTCAGCCAGGATTTCTAAAATCCAGGCCCAGTAATAAGCAAAGAGCAAATGGTGAGCAATGGTTAGGCCCATGCTTCTATTTTCAAAGCAGTTTATCTTGGAAAGTAAACAGCCTATGCATAAGGCAGGGGGGATCCCACTTACAATAACTGAAATAATAAGATATATAGGAATAATTTTTTTTCTGGTACCAGCCCTCTTTTTATTTTATTTTTGAGACAGGGTCTTGCTGGGTTTTTCACAGCCTCACTCAGTTGCTGAGGCTGGCTTAGAAATTTCAATCCTTCTGCTTCAGTCTCCCAAGTCTCTGGAATTACAGGCATATGCCACCACTCCCAGCCAGGAATAATCTTAAAAGTTTTTAAGACACTGCATGAAATAAAATTTTGCAAGAAATCTTAAAAATATAAACAAAGTCGGGCTGTGGCTTGTGGCTCAGGGGTAGAGTGCACACCTAGCATGTGTGAGGCAGTGGGTTCAATCCTCAGCACCGCATAAAATAAAATAAAGACACTGTGTCCACCTATGTCTAAAAAATAAATATTTTAAAAAATATATAAACAAAGTACATATCATGTACATGGATTTTTTTTAAACCTGAGCATTTTAAGTTATCACTTGAAAAATGTTTCTAAACCTTATTTATGAAAATAACCAAAATATATAAAACTGTAAAAGTATGTCAAAAACACCCTAATGAGAGTAGAATATATTAATGGAGCCCTTACCTTGTGTCAGGCACAATGCCCTAGACATGTTATTTTCATAATTTTTCTTTTTTTATCCTTAGGGTTGTGTGGAACAGATATTATCTTTCCTATTCAGTGGAAATGTATTAGCTAAGCTGAACATCATCACTGTATCTTAACCTATGAAAACATCACTCCAATTTCCTTTAGGGAAATGATCTGACCTTGATTTCAGCATTAGGGCTATTAATCTAGGTGTTTTCTCTCCTTTAGCCAAGAGGCAGGTAAATTACTTCAAAGTAAATGATTCATGCTATTGCTTGCTCCTTCCTAGGAACTGAGTAGAGAAACAAACAAAGGTTGAAATTCAGTCATGCTAGCTTTGGCAGGAAGGTTGATTATTACCTGCTAGCTAGCCTTAGGGTAAGGAGACAAGCCCAGGAACCATCAGTAGAGCGAGTGGTGTTAGCAGAGGCTTTTGCAGCCACAGCAGAGGGGACACCTGTTAAGATGTGATGTGTTACCAAGGGCTGGCAGGGAGCAAATGGAGAGATGAACAACACCCTGACCTCCCTCCTCTGCTCTGATTTTCTGCAACTGGCCAAACAGGATCAAAATCCACAAGACAAGGGCTAGGGGTGAGCTCAGTGATAGAGTTCTCATCTAGCATGTGTGAAATTCTGTGTTCCATCCCCAGCACGCGCGCACACACAAACACACACATACACACACATAGAGGGAGAGAGAAAGAGAGAGAGAGAGAGAGAGAGAGAGAGAGAGAGAGAGAGAGATATCAGAGGACAAAAACAGCCCAAATGAAGCAATATTTAGAGGTCAGCCCCCAAAGACACCCTGCAGGAGAGAGAATATTGAAGGGGCAAACTTAGTCTGGCCAGCATGCTTTCCAAAACATTCTATTTGTACTAAAGACAGATTTTTTATCTTGTAACAAAGGAGCCAAACTGATATGCCCCATATAATAGATAAGAAGCTCAAAGAATTGCCTGGCATGTGTGAAGCCTGGGTTCAATCCTCAGTTTGCATATAAATAAGTAAAAGATCCATTTACAACTAAAAATATGTATTAAAAAAAAGATAACAAGCTCAAAGAGGTAAGGTTACTTCCTGAAGGTCACATAGATAATATGTGTAGAATTCTAAAACAAATTTAATAAATGTAAAAGCCTGCAAGACTTAAAACACATCCAGTACATGTGTATATATACACAAAACACTGAACAAGAATACACAGCCTAAAAGGAATGCAGTGTGTTATATGAGTCATCATTGGGGAAGAAAAAGCTCATTTGTAAACTGGAGGTAAGAGAATTACTTAGATATTTGAGTGGGAAACAATTTAGATAAATTACAACATAAACCTAAATCCCAAATTGATTCAGAACTAAACTGTCAATATCACAAAATATTTACAGACCTTTATAATAGAAAAATAAACTTTCTCAACATGTTAAATCCAGAATCCTAATCAATGTGAAGATTAAGTCTTTTCCTTTAGATGAGAGAGATTTTTTCCTTCCAATTACTCCCAAAACAACCATTGTTAGGAAACTTCTGCAGGGTGTGCTCCAGCAAAAGAAGAGTATAAAGCAATAGAGAGGAAAAGAAGATCCAAAGAAATATCTGTGCTCATGTTCATTGCAACAAAAGCAACAGCTAAGAAATGGTAACAATCTAAATGGGCATCAGCTGATGAAGAAAAAAAATATAGGGACCATGGAATACTATTCAGCCATAAATAAATGACATTCTGCCAGTTGTGACATGGATAGAATAGGTCATTATGTTAAGTAAAATAAGCAGGCTCAGAAAGACAAGAACCTCATGATCTCATTCATACATAGAATATAAAAAATAAATGATTTCATCAAAGTTGAGAGTAAAATGTTGGTTCAGAGATTGGGAGAATGAGCAGGGGAACAGTAGGGAGAGGGTGATCATTGGGTTATAGTGAGACAGGAGCAAGAAGTTCTGGTGTGCTGTTTTGCACAGTAGGGTGCCATGCATGACATTTATTTCAAAAAGCTATAAGAAAGGATTTGGAATGTTTTTTACATATTTGATTAGATACATTTAACCTATATACATTTAATGTAAATTAGATACATTTAATGTAAATCAATGTATACATGAATCAAAGCACATAGCACCCATTAATATGTAGTTTTTGTTAGGAGCTTAAAAATACAAATTCAAAAATATGGAGGTAAAACAGAAATGATGGGTTGATTAGTTCAGAGAACATAAGCTGCTTTTTATTACAAAGATCCTAGCCCATTTGAATATCTAACTGCATACAAGTATTACTTTGACTTTTAAAAAGACAAAGAATATGTACACCTCCAGTGATATGAACCTCTAATACCAGCAACTCAGGAGGCTGAGACAGGATTGCTTAAGCCTAGGAATTAAAGCCAACCTGGGTAACATAGCAAGACCCCATTTCAGAGAACAAAAATAAAAAAAAATAAATGCAGAGGAAAACATTTGTGACCTAAGTTTCTAAACCAAAATTGGAAAACTATAAATGTTCAAGATTTGACTATATAAAAAATTCAAGACTTCAGTACATCAAAATATATCAGGTTTCTAGAACTGAAGAATGGTAGCCCCACATACCCTAATTTCTTCATTGTCTTCTTTAACCTTAAGACCAACAAATACCACAAATTAAACCAAACATGAGTAGTTATGTGGAAGGGGTGGTAAGCTTGCAGAAGTTACAAACTGCAAAAATGATCAACATTGCAAACATCTCCTGGACCAGGAAAATATGAGAACAAGTGAATCAATAGGTATAAGACAATGTGTGTGTTGGGAACCACAGGAGGTGAAGAGTATGTCTCAGTCTCTTCAGCATTCCCAGGAGATGTTCTTTGGCTGCAGAGCAAGAAAGAAAAGATTAAAGGAGAGGGGAGCGTAAAACATAATGGCATTGCGATTTCCCTTATGTGAAGTCTGCATCATGCGTGCCAGAAGCCAGGTCTTCCGTGTACTTCCTAGGGAACCACAGAGCCACTTCCTATGAGGCCACAAAGCCTGCAGTCTCTCGAGGGACTGCAGTACAGCAAGTTTCTAAGATTGTAAGGGTTTACCAGATCCAAGCATGCTAACCACAGTCCACAACTGCACAATGGGGGCTGGGAACTGCCAGCAGTAGTAGTAGCCAGACACAGGATTTAGGAGGGAGGAGCAGCAGTCACAAAATGTTCAATATAACCAGTAATTAGCAATTCAAGGCTTCTAGTACCTTCAAATACCATAGCAAGCAGTGACACATGCAGATGTACATTTTAATTTCTGTGGCTAAAAATATTACTAAGCAACTTCTATTTAAGTCAGTAAAAAAAGAACAAAGAGGAACAATTCAAAGGCAAAAGTTTTAATGAACATTATGACAAAAAAAATGACTCCTTATTGTGCTCAGAAACATGAGTAGAAAAATTATGTAGCAGCTTCAAAGAGAGCTTTCAGGAATTCAAACCCAACATTACAGACCCCAGTCACCTCTTCTAACCAACATCCAAGAGATGTCATTACAAAGTGGCCACTATAACAACCCCAGCAGGCACACAGGAGGATGGAGAGCTTCCCTCCTAACTGGAGGAAAATTATTAAACATAAAACATTTGAAATCAAAGTGAACACTGATACAGCTTTTATTCTGGAACACTTGTTTTAAAATATGATGCTGGGAAAACAGGTTATAAAGACAGGATATAAAGGATATAAAGACAGGATATGAAGACATCAATCAAAAATAAATCTGCATAATTTCACAAAATGAAAATGGCCTATTGTGATGTCATCATTAAAAGTTATTTATTTATTTTTGGTTGTATATGGATTCAATGCCTTTATTTGTTCTTATGTGGTGCTAAGATCAAACCCAATGCCTCACACTTGAGAGGCAAGTGCTCTACCACTGAGCCACAACTCCAGCCTAAAAGTGTTTTAAAGAATGCTTAACTTTCTTCAGACATAAATGAAATAGGACTAGAATACTTAAACATATCACAAAAAATAAAAAACATAGCAAGATATTTATAGTTAATGACCAAATTGTATGATTTTCTTAAACTAGTGCTTACTCTTAGAAGCATCTCTTTCTCTCTCTCAATATAGGATTCAAGTCTATTTTGAATCTGAAAATATGGAGGGAAATTTGACTTTCAGTAGGACCATTTCATGAGATATTTAAAAGCAATCTTCAGTTCAATAATGGGGAGAAAAAAAATGGGGAGAGGTAGAGGGGAAGAAGGATCTAGAAATGTAGGATTCCAGGTAGGACTGCAACATTATGTATTAAACATTCTCTTGATTAATTTAAAGAATCAAACAGTTCTGAAACTCTTATGTCTCATGCTCCAAGCTCCTAGCAATGGATCTTTCAGAACTTACCTTCTTCTCTTAATAAGCAAGCCCATGTTGCTACTGATTGCTTTAGTTATTTTAGGAAGTGTTGATTTCCTATTACAGAAAATGAAGAACTACTTTCCATCTACCCTCATCTGATTTCTTCCTGCCAACATCCTTTCTCTAGGTTTATCATCTGTACTTGGCTTGATCCATATTTCAATGGTGACAACAGAGCTAGGTAAATATTATTCTCAGCTGAGCATGGAACACATCACGAATACCTTTCATCCCTGGTATATTTATAGTTGTTTTGTGTGTGTATGTGTGTATGTGTGTGTGTGTGCGTATGTGTGTATTTTTTAAGGATAAACAGATCTATACCCAGTCCTTTTTTATCAATAGACCATTATTTTACTTACTTATTTATATGTGGTGCTGATATTGAACCCAGGGCCTCACACATGCCAGGCAAGCGCTCTACCATTGAGCCACAACCCCAGCCCCTTAGTTTTGTATTTGATGGCTTCTAACAGCTAAAGAAAACAGCCTAAGGTAGCATGAGGCATCCAGACATGGTTTCAATACATTCTACGCAGGGATCTTTGGCCTCGGAGCCCTTAGCACAATTTACATTCCCCGTGCAGATCTATCCCAAGTTGACATAAAATAGCAAGAGCCATGACTGGCAATAAATATCATCTGACATTTTAAACATAGCAAGTCATCCCCCAAGAACACTGTGCTAGGGTCCTCAGCATATAAGTAAGGACACATTCCCTTTCAATCATGCCAGAGGGGGGTTTGTTCCACATAGGAATTCCTTTTTTACAGATGACTCATCCTGCTTTTACCATAAAGTCTTCTATTTTGTTCTCTATTTTATCCCATATGTTCCCAGATTACTACCAAGGTGTGTGCTTTCTCTAATTATAAAATGATCATGTACAACTAGTAACAAAAAAAAAAAAAAAATCCATCCAACCTATTTTTTACTAAATATGGTTATGTTGTAAATATTTTGAGTTAAAAAAAAATGAATCTCTTGATTTAGTCAGGGCTTGGAGTGGGGAGTCATAAGATATTAGCCAATGTCATATTCAGGATGATGCATTTATTCAGAGTAAATCTTAATTTTCTTGGTCTTCTTCAGAGTAGCTACAGGAATGCCTAAAAGACCTTACTAAAATAAGGCCAATTGAAAGCAACTTTACTGAAACTTGATTCCTTGAGCCAGCGGAAGGTCTTTACTGTAGTTGATGGTACTAGAGGGAGAAAAATGAACAAAATTAATAACTGGTAGTATATAAATATAATATAGAATACTTTTATGCCATTAAAAAATACAGATCTATTTAGCCAGGCACAAAGGTGTATGCCTATAAACTCAGTTACTCAGGAGGCAGAATGATGACAGATTTGAGGCCAGCCTCAGCAACTTAGCAAAATCCTATCTCAAAAAAAAAAATTTTTTTTTTAATTTAAAAACAAAACAAAGACTAGGTACGTAGCTCAGTGGTTGAGACCTCTGGGTTCAATTCCCAATAATACAAAAACAAACAAACAACTACACACACACACACACACACACACACACACACACACACTAAATTAGTGAAGAAAAAAATTTAGGACACAAAACAATGTTAGTATGGATCCAGTTTTATAAAAGAAAAAGAAACACAAAAGTCTGAAAGACATATTACACATATTACTCATAGCATTTCTTTTGAGCAGGACTCAAGCATATGGAGACTGTATCTTTCTGTATCTCTCAGTAACTTGTATTGAGTTGGATATGATGGCGTATGCCTGTAATCCTAGCAACCAGGGAGGCTGAGGTAAGAGAATCACAAGTTCAAGGCTAGCCTCAGCAATTTAGTGAGGCCCTAAGTTACTTAGTGAGACCCTGTCTCAAAAAATAAATAAATAGGACTGGGAATGTAGCTCAGTGGTGAAATGCTCCTGGGTTCAATCCCCAGGACCACAAAAATAAAAATAATTTAAATAACTTGTATTGAATTATTTATTTTAAAAAAAAAACAAATATTCCCATTTTGATAAAAAGAAAATTTAAGAAAATAAAATAATTTAGAAATTAGAAGCTTCCCTATTAACTACTCACCTGAGAGTCACTGGGTTTCTTTCCCAAGAGGAAAAGTATCCCCACTAAATGGATTCAGAAAAGCTATAGCTAAGTATTTACCTGTCTAGCTCTTTGGGTACACAAGAAAAGCAAATAGCAAAGAATGAAAAGCCAGCAAAGAGGGTGCATGTTTGGGGCTCAACAAGCCAAATCTAAAGCTCCTCAGAAGTCCCAGATAGGAAAGCAGTTACTGAGGCTAAAAGGAGTCATCAGGGAGGAACCCAGCCCAGCCTACTGAGCTGGTGAGAAGCAGAGAGGGACTAGGAAGGGTGCCTCTGGGTTCTTCACCCAGGGCTCTTTCTAAAACATAGCACCACATGCCATGTACATGAGACATCTTGGGGATGGGACTCAAGGCTCAACATGAAGTTCACTTAGGTTTCATATATACCACACACACAGCATGAAGGCCATTTTATGCATTTTTAGTGCACCTGCATTTTTACTTTAACCCATCATAAGGTCAAGAGTGGAATTTTCCACATGTGGCATACTGTAATCACTCAAATTATTTCAGATTTTAGAGCATTTTGGATTAGATGATCAACTTGTTAGGAGAAGATAGCTGTAGAATGATAGAAAAATCAAACCAAGTGAAATTGCACAAAGACAAAACAGAAAGTAGAATTTAACAGCACATGCCCAACATGGCCCCAAAGTCCTCTCTTACCAAGTAGATCGTCTCATGTACTGTTTCCAGGCATCACTACCAGACTCCCTGCCACCACCAGTGTGCTTTTCTCCTCCTACAGAAATACAAAATAAACACACATCTTTGGGCCAGTTTGATATCACCGAGATAAAGATAAAAGGAGACTAGAGCTACCTGACCAGTTATTTAACATTTAGCCCAGAGTATTTCCTCTACAAACAGAGACTAAAATAAACAGAAAGGAAGTAAAATAGAAAATAAAGCATAAGGAATTAAAAAGAAATGGAAATATGTCAAGAGGCTAAAGAACTCTTACAAATATATACCATTAAACTAGATGGATATTGATTTTAGAAATGGTTAAAGCATTTTATTCTGTTTTTGTTGACAGCAATTTCTAAATTGCCACTAATGTTGGACATAACTCTTATGTGTTAGCTTATTTAATCTTTATTGGATTGTAGGGCTACAATGATACTAAATTTTTACTGTCTACTTAGCTTAAGCCCACTCAAACGGTTACATCTGTCTTTTTTTTTTTTTTAGAGAGAGAGAGAATATTCTTAATATTTATTTTTTAGTATTCGGCGGGCACAACATCTTTGTTTGTATGTGGTGCTGAGGATCGAACCCGGGCCGCACGCATGCCAGACGAGCGCGCTACCGCTTGAGCCACATCGCCAGCTACACCATTAAACTAAGGTATTAGAGTAAAAAGGTCTAGATATAGAAAATCTAATTTTATTTTCTTGTATGTATTTATCTAAATATTCAAACTTACACATTAATTATACAGAATGATGGTTAATTTGCAGGAAAATGGACGGAAAACGAAACCATTTTGAGAAAAATAAGCCAGACTCAGGGACAAGTGTCACATGTTTCTCTTACAAGTAGACACTAGAGGGGGAAAGCAGGCAAAAAAAAAAAAAAAAAAAAGCCATAAAAGTAGAAGGAGACCATGGGTACAGAAAGGGAATCAAGGGGAGGGAGGCAGGAATGATGGGGGAGGTATTGAGGAGTGAAGTTTTTCAAATTGCATTTATATATATATATATATATATATATATATATATGAATATGCCACTTGAAAACCACCATTCCGTATAATTAATAGTGAACCCATTAAAGAAACTAACTGAAAGCTTAAAGAATCAATTGAAGAGAGCAAGGCATGAGCTGGAAACAAAAGAGATCAAATGCCCACAGAAGAGTGGACGGACACCTCCGCATCCAGCAACCACAGAGCAGAGGGCAGAGATGAGGGGCCAAACTGAAAACTGAAGCTTCTGTCAAAGTCTTACTCTGAACAGTATTGTAGTGTTAGGTCTAAAAATATAAAAAGAATGCCACTGTACATAAACTCTTACAGATATTAATGCACGTTTGTTTTCCTTCTATTCTGAAAAACAAGGCAACCTGATTGTACTATACTTTGGATCATTTTTAATAAGTAAAACTTAATATACCATTGTTGGGAAGGATTTTTTTTAACCATTACAAAATTTAAGTATCAATAAGCCATGGCTTATTAACAGACAAGAGGATCAAGGCCCAGTAAAGAGAAACAAACTAGTATTTCATCTACTTAAAGAAAATATAGTTAACATTTATTATGCCAACTTTGAAAAAAAAACCAGAATATTTTATGTGAAATTTTCTAATGTTGAAGCAGGGGTTCTTAATAGTTCTGGGGTCTTGGGTATTCTCCCTAGAATACAGATGCTACATTTCAGGGCTTCATGTAACTTGGGTTAAGGGACACTGCTCTAACCCAATGCTGCATCTGGGCAGAAGATGCAGAACTCTGGGTAATAATTTCAAAAATGGTAATAAGCTCTTTCAAGCATGTAAGATCACATATTACATCAGAATGTAAATTATACTTCAGTTTCTGGACCAAACTTTTCTAAAAGCTACTACTGCTTTTCCTTTGCCACCCAACCTGGAAAAGGAGAAATGATTCTCTACATACCAAATGCACCTCCGATCTCTGCCCCACTGGTTGGAATATTGACATTTACAATGCCACAGTCTGAACCTTTAGGTCTGTGCGTAAAACGAGAGGTATGGTGAGAGCAATATATAGGAAATTAAAAACAACACAAACAAAAGCCCAATTAATCAAAGACTCTCAATGCTAAATAATGGATTCATTCTTTTAAAACCCATTCACCACAGAAATCAGACATATAAATGTTAAAAATAAACAAAGTTATACCCAAGCCAACGGAAGATTCTGCCCAAATCTTTAGTAAAAATGCTACTTGAAAGTCCCTGTTTCACTTCATTGTTCCATGCAAAGACCTCTTCTTCAGTCTAAAAGGAGAAGTGTTGGAAGCTGTTAAGACACTACAATGTTCAGGTCAAAGTTCACTGATGTTAAACTCATTTCACGAGATATACCAATGTCATTTTAGTGTACAAATAGAAACCAGTCAACATGTTACTAATTCTATTTTTCTTATAATTTATTTCTTATTTTTTTTTTTCTTTGGGGTGGGGGCGGTTACCAAGGATTGAACTCAGGGACATTCAACCACTGAGTCACATCCCCAGCCCTATTTTGTATTTTTATTTAGAGACAGGATCTCACTGAGTTACTTAGCACTTCACCTCGCTTTTTCTGAGGCTGGCTTTGAACTCTCGATCCTCCTGACTCAGTCTCCCAAACTTCTGGGACTACAGGCATGTGCTGCCATGCCCAGTGTCTCTTATAATTTAGATAATTTTTAATAGTAATATCTTGAAGGATATTTTCCTCCATGATACTTTAAGAAACAAAGATTAGTGTGTTCTTCCATTCAAGCTACTAAGAGTTAATATATATTGAACTCCTATCATGTACAATACACTGATGTATGCACTTAACATTCATTTATTTATTTAATCTCCACCCTATGGGGATTAAACAAGTTTTATATTAACAAGTTTTATATTAACACAAGTTTTATATTATCACCAATTTACAGATTCACCAACTGAAGCCCAATAAAACTAAATGTAAATAATTTGCACAAAAGCTCACAAACACTCTCATTACAAAACATGAAATTATTCTAAGCACTATATTTGAAATAATAATAGATAATTTAAAGATAAAATAAATGCAATCTTATAATTGCAACAAGGTGCAATTCTCACTATATTTTGATAACAGTAGCACATTCAAACCTTGATTCAATCTCTGAAAAAACTAATTCTAAACATTTGTTGGCAAAGCCAGAGCCTGTCTCAGGCCAGGGAATTATCTTTACATGTTAAAACTGCCATCATCTGACCCCTACCCCTGATGGGGTTGATAACTGCATGTCTTCAAATTACCCCCACATCTTCTCATCTTGTCTGCTGACAAGTACCCAGTGCTCAGGCTATGGAATGCTCTAGTCCTCCTGTCAGGAGCAGCTGCCTCTGAGACCCACACAGCTGAGTAAGGTGAAGAGGAATTGAGGGTCACACATCCTACAAACTCAAACACAGGTCCATTATTCATCTCAGCTTCTCTGGTACCTAGCTAGGAATGCTTTATAGTTTTAAAGTGTTCATCTCATAGTTTGTCCTGAACATTTCAATTTCTACTATTTCAAGTGACTTTCTAAAACCTTCTTAAAAGCTGACTGAAATTTAATATACCTTCATTTTCCCTTAGTTTTATCATGTATTTCAACATTAGACTAGAGACACAGAATCTGTTTGTACCTTGAATTTAAAGACATAGAGAATGGGAGCAAAAGTCTCTGTGTGTGCAATGGAGGCATCATGGGCAAGACCCGTCACGATTGTGGGTTCCACATAATTTCCAGGGCGATCCATAACCTCGAGTAGAAAGATGAAATAAAAGGAATAAAACATTTCATTTTCTAGTACTTGGGAGTTAAAGGATGCTTACATTTATGAGGAAAAAAATAAACAGCACTTATAGGTAAATTATTTCTCCAAAACAACCTTCCATCCCAGTGAATATTATTTCTTGCTCCTAACTTAGATGCTCAGAAAAAAAAAAAAAAAAGGAAAGAAAAAGGGAGGAGTTTAAGGAGGAAAGCCATGTCATGTCACAAACAAGTTATGTTAACAAAACTCTGCTGCAAATAGTTATTTTATAATTAATTATAAAATGGGTGATGTATGACCATTGTTTTATAGACTGAATCAGGACTCAAATGTTGAAGTCTTAACACTCAGTGTGACTGTATTTAGAGACTGGACCTTTAAGGAAGTTGTTAAAGTTACTGAAAATAAGTGAAGTCAGCAGGGTCAGGTCCTAATCCAATAGGAATGAGTGTCCTATTGCTTTATAGTTTTAAAGTGTTCATCTCATAGATCAGGAGGAGACACTGGAAATCTCTGTGCCCTCCATTGAAAAAAATCATGTGACAGCAAGAAAGGGCCATTTGCAAGCCAGAAAGAAACTTCACCAGGAACCAACCTGCCAACCCCACCAGCATGTTGATCTTGAACTTCAAGCCTCCTTCTGTGAGAAAATACATTGCTGTTGTTGGAGCTACCCAGTGTGCGGTATTTTGTTATGGCAGCCCTAGTAGATTAATACTGTACAAAACTGAAGTCACCAAAAGAATATAACGTCATAACCAACCTCTGTAAAACCAAGTCCCTAGTCCACCTCCACTTAACTAGTGACTGTCTTTCCTTCTGTGAAATGTTCTGAGGCCCACAGCAAGCTGCTCTGGCTGGGGGGTGGGGGTGTCAATCCTTTAGAGGGTTTCTAAAATTCTTCTCTAAACCTTCAAGCTTATTTTACCAAGAGTCACTTTCTTTTTCTTTTTTTTTAATAATTGGTTCTTTTTAGTTATATGTGACAAGAGTCCATTTTGATATGATTATACAAGCATGAAATATATCTTATTCTAATTAGGACTCTAGTCTTATGGATGTACATGATGGTGAGTATCACTGTGGTGTATTCATATATGTATACCAAGAGTCAACTCTTGATCAAGTGCATGGCAGCTGTATTTGTTATTACAATGCTATATTATATATGTAACTTAAGTAAATTTTACTAAAGAATAAAAGCTATTCCTGTACAGAATGGGTTAAATGCTTTTGAGAAAATCCAAAATAATAAATAATGAATATATATACACATCCCTGCCCATTAAGATGTGGGTGTGTTGATGATAAAACTAGAGAGGAGGATTCTGCTGTCAGACTGCTTTGCAAGACTCAAGTTTCCATGAATTTTAAATAAGTGAGACTCAATTATATAGATAACAGATTAGAGGTGCAGCTTTTGCAGAGATGAAAACAATAAATTCCTATAATCCATGAAGAAAATTTTTTTCTTCATGGATTATAGGAATTTATTGTTTTCAATAAATTAAAATACCTTGGCTCTACATCAAAAGAATCACAAATTAAATGTAGTTCTAAGTGGTTAAGTTAAAATAAAATACTTATGGTTGTATTTTTTATTTCCTGTCTTAACTGAACATCTCAAACGACCACTAAATATGGATTCTTGTGCTGAACACAAAGTCTTCTATTGTGATATAAAAGAAAGGTTTCCTTTCCATACAAGCTCCTCGGGTCCCTACCCAAAGGCCACCAGGACTCTGAGCTTCTTTTTTTTTTTTTTTTTAGTTGTTGATGGACCTTTATGTTATTTATTTGGATGTGGTGCTGAGAATCCAACCCAGTGCCTCACACATGCAAGGCAAGTGCTCTACCACTGAGTCACGACCCCAGCCCCAACTCTGAGCTTCTTGTGCATCATTCCCTGAAACACTCCACATGGTTTCTGTTATCATTTTTTAAAACCTATTTCCCCCTGTAATAGGGACATGGAGAAGGATGTTCAATGTGACCCTTCACCAACTGTCTCAGAGACCTGCTTGTGCCTAAGGGAAAGAGAATAAAAAAGCCATCACTCCTGACCCCAGGGCTCTCATTACCTTGCCCCCATAGACCACTGTGCTCTCATTACCTTGCCCCCATAGACCACTGTGCTCTCATTACCTTGCCCCCATAGACCACTGTGCCTCCTTCTTTCTTTGCTTCTTCCACCGCTCCAAGAAACATGCTCACTGACTGTTTGGTATGGAGTGGCCCATATAGAACATTAGCTGGGGAGAGAAAAGGAATGATCTTCATTTTGCCCTAAATAGCATCACTTTATTATTATACCAGCTTTTCAAAATGAATAGGCTAATAATAATCCCTTCCTGTAGCCTCTCAGTTAAGAGCAGGAGTTGGAAACTTTTTTCTGGACCACAAAGCGAACGTACTCCACTTTGCATACCATATGTGACTCTACAACTATTTGATCTCGCCTTTGTACTGTGAAAATTACTGTAAATGACATAGAAAAAAGCATGGTGGCTATGCAGCAGATACAAAGAGGTGGTGAGCCAAATCTGCTTGCCAACCCTGGCTTTAGAAAAATGGCTATCAATCAGAATACTGCATTAAAAGTTCAGGATCAGAGGCCTAGAAGTGTAGCTTGGTGGTAGAGTGTTTGATTAGCATACACGAGGACCCAGGGTTGATCCACAAACAGTGAAGTGAAGTGAAATTAAATAAAATAAGATTGGTTTACTCATTACAGTGTGAGCACTGCCTAAGAATATCACAATCTCTATAGCTTTCATGAAATTCAAAGGGGAGAACCTGATGCTGCCCTATGTTATGGCTGCTGGAAACAAGAGCATCAAAGATAACCACAGGTCAGAGGAGGGAAGATTTAGGTAGGCCTCTGTGAGAAGGTAGCACTTTATGCAGAGCCAGTTACAGAAAGAGCTGGATGAAGGCCAGAAAGAGCCAGGAATGCTTGAAGAACTCAAGGAAGGTTGGAGAACTGGAGATTAGAGAACAAGGGGGAATGTGGACATAGTTCTGGAGGGAAGGTGGGTAGCTATGAGATCACCAAGACTGGGAACCCATGAAGGAGGGAATCAAAAGGAATCTAGTTTTAGTCTAAGCACAATAAGAAGGCCCTGGAATACTTTAAGCAGAAAAGTGAACACATTTTAAATGATCATTCAGGTTTCTCTGGGGGTCAGCAGTGAAAGTGATAAAGTCAGGTAGGGAACTCTTACAGCCTTCCATGAGAGAACACAGCAGTCGACCTGGACAAGGGTAACAGTAAATGGAGAAAAGCTCATCAAACATCAACCCAGCTGAACAGCACCTCCAAGTCTCACTCTCCAGCATATATTAAATGCCTAGATCCTAACCTAGCAGCACATGTGTCTCATCAAATGCCCAATAATCTCCTTCATATTCCCCCAGGCCTCTAAAAGAAGACAAAAAAAAAAAAAAAAAAACTCAGAAGATCAGAAACACTTTTAACACAAGCTGTTAAAATCTTTAAAAACGGAACCAGATACTCACGGTCCCATGGGTTCCCAACTCGGATCTGTGCGTAGGCCTTTTTAAGTCTATTTACAACATCATCATGGATGTTTTCATGTAAAAACTAAGAGAAGAAAGAAATATTCATGGGAATAGCAAAATGTACAAGTTTTTAAGCAATGAATACTTTTTTTAATAGTATTAATAGCTTTTTAATACTATTAAAATATAGTAATCTCTGAAAACATAAGCAAGCAAAAACATGTGTTTTAAATTACATCATTTCTGATTTTAATATTAACTATATGAAGTTAATAATTTCCTCCAGGTAGATACTAGAATAAAAATCACAAGTTTATCAATTGTCTAAGGACCTATCCAACAAAGTTTCACAAATCCATTATTCCTATATTTGTTTGAAAGCATTTAGAACTTTTTTTTTTTTTTTTTTTTTTTTGCAGTGCTGAGAATTGAACTCAGAGCCTACACATGCTAGGTAAGGCCTCTTCCACTGAGCTGTATCCCCAACCCATAACTTCTTAATCAGAGTCAAGTCCACCTTGAATACAGTGCAACCACAAGTCTCAGCACAATGGCTGGGTCAGGCTGATCTGTGCTGGGTCACCACAGGCACTCAGTCTCAGACAACATAAATCTCCAGCACAAGGTCTTAAATCGGGCAAGGATACCCATGCACTCACTCTGTGTGGGATGTGAACTCTTGCTACATTCCTAGCAGCAGAGGTAAACCTGCCAAGCCGTTCATGCTCTAGGCTAATGTCCCTGTGACAAATGAATTGTCACTTTGAGAACCAATCACAAAGTGGTCTATTATACTGTAAAGGTTTTTCTCTTACACCTCACTGTTGCTATGGAAATCAGTTTGATCAATTATTAATAGCATTCTTTAATATTTAACACTAAATATAAAGCATGGCTATATATATTTGCTCCAAGCCCCAAAGGAAAAATAAAAGTGGGCTGAAGAGAGAAATGAGTGGCTCTCAAGTCATTCCATAATTCATCATTTACTTAAGGATATAATTAGCTACAGGATGCTTCTTTCTTTGTTTTAATGTAATGTTTATGGTAAATCAAATTAATAAATTGTAAATGCTATGAATATCATAGATGTTTTTGAAGAATTCAACTGAATAATGTGATTTTCATTTGCAAAATGCAAGAAAAAGTATGAAAAGTGTGAGAAAGATAAGGATTGAATTTTCATATACCTTTTATCTTGTTCTAATTTAGATTATGCTAATCTTCCACAGAATTTGTTCATACTCATTGTGAATGAGAGCAAAATTCAAAAACAATTCCTTCAGGATTTGATTAGTTTTTTAAAATGGAACAATGGAAAAGCTCAACAATGGAAAAAATAAAAGGAAATATGGTCAGATTTTGTACCACATTAAAGTTTAAACTTTAGAAATCCCACACACTACAAGTAAACCACATCTTATATACATTTATTATTATCTGTCCTATGCATATATATTTGTGTGTGTGTGTGTATATATATATAGATAGATAGATAGATTATATATTTAAAGAAAACACAAAAATAGTCATTTGTTTTCAATAAACCATGTCACATCAAGTCAAATTGAAGACTTGAAGCCAAAAATCAAAACCTTTTAAAATGTTTTTTATAAAAAAATGAGTCTGGGGATGCAGCTCCGTAGTAGAGCTTTGCCTGGCTGCCTATGGCCCTATGGTCAATCTCCAGTACCACAAAAAGATAAAAAAATAAATGAGTGGGAAAAAAAAAAAAAAGTGAGGCTACTTTTTAATTGAGTTTTAGAATTTTTCTAATTTCTAGCTTTTTAAGTGACGCTGTATTTTGTCCATCTTGTCCTACAAGTATGAATAAAAATAGGTCTCACCTTTCAGTGTAATACCCATCAATTTGTTTTGACACCACTGCTAGCTTGGGGTGGGGGAAAAAACTGAGTACCTGGTTGATCAACATCGCCTCAAGCACTAGAGAGCAACAAGCCCGCACATTTGCAATCCATGTCAGCAGAAAATATTTTTCTGGCAATATGTCTACGATACCTATTCAGCATAATTCATTAAAATGTGGTGTATAAGATCAGGAAAATCTCATGCACTACACAGCACACTCACCAGTCGCCTTGCAGTGGTACACCTCTGGCCAGCTGTCCCCACGGCAGCAAAGAGAGCTGATGGAACAACTAAGCTGAGGTCTGCATCCTCAAAAGCTTAGAGAAGCACAAACAACATGCCCATCAGTGCAAGGAAACAGGCAGAGAAGACATCTGCTAAGTGGTCTAAAAGGATGACTTTAAAAAGTAAGAATGCCAAAACCATCATAAAGCAAGAAGGATCACGTTGCTGACATATACACATGTGCTCATTAGGGGTGAAGACACTTTTCTTCTAGAAAAGATTACAGAATAGAGCAATTAGCTCTATGACCTTTACCCAAATACACAGGTAAACTGAGTCTCTCGTTCTCAGCCCATCATCTTTCATCTTCCTCAATTTCTGACACTATCTGAACCTCCTCTATATGGTCATTGTCACTCTTCTGTAATGCGATCATGCTCTTCATCAGCTTTATTTGCCTCCAATCTAAATTCCACAGGCTCTTTTGATGCCAGTGTCCCTGGGTTCATAGACAATTAAAGACCTCCATAAAAAAACATGCTCTGGAAACACCCAAGCACTCACTTGCATTAGTCAATTTCCTGTTGCCATCCTGCAGATGCTTTTCCAAATCATTTTCAAATCATTGAAAAACGTCTGCTTTCTGCTCTACTACATGGAATGATCTTATCTTCCACTTGATGGAAAAATTCACATGGAAAAAGCCCCTTTTGAGCTTCCTCTATTCCTCTGAAGAGATCAATACAAAGTCACTTTCAAATTCTTCTCTATTTTTATCTACTCTCAGAAGAGAAAAAATAGTATAATCTTTATAAGAATAACCCTTCCATTTATATATTTTTTTAATTCCTCCTTTCTTATATCTTCTAGAAACTTACAGCCAGTTCCTCCTTCCATCTTCAATCCTGACCCTCCAATCAAACAGCATTGTCAGACTAGCATTATGGTTAAGAAAGTGGTTTGTGCAAACAGACCAGAGTTCTCATTCATCATTGTTTTTTAGTTGTGTTATTTCAACATTCTTTTTTCCCCAGTACTAGAGATTGAATCCAGAGGTACTACCTCTTCCATTTTACTTTTCATTTTGAGACAGTCTAAGTTACCTAGCTGACCTACAACTTGCCCTCCAGCCCCCAAAGCTGAACACACTCCCTGGCAGGTATCTAGTGTTCACAAGTGCTAACTACATCTAGTGCTCACTAAGTATAATCTCAACTAGATTAGAAGTTCATCTAAAACAAACCCTTTGCCATCTGTTTTTAAATCTGTGATGAACACCACAAATATACAGACACAGAAACATGAAGATAGCAGCAATATAGAAATTACCAAGTTTTCCTTTTTATCACAAAAGCTGTTTCTATTAAGACTCAACGTACTGACTTTCATTACATTGTCCAGAAGTTAGGGTGATTTTCTAATTCCCTTTTGTGCCAAACTCAAATAATGAAAAGAGATGCAAATCATCTCTTGGTCTGCAGGTAAGTGATTAGCAAAAAACACCTGAGGAAGAATGCCCTCCCAACAGGAAACCTCCCACACTCTGCAGAAGATCAGCTACAGAAATTAAAAGGAATCAGCACATCATGCAAGACTGAGTTATTCTGGAACAACATGCAGTTAGTTTTCAGAAAACAAAGAAAAACGTGAAGTAATAATGCCACAGTACAGACAACGGAAATCTCGTGCACAGGTTCCATATCCTGTGTTATATTCTCCAAACATGAATACTTCTCCTACTTAGTTATCTTTGTCTCTAACCTCAGCTTGTATTGTACCTTATAAGTAAAATTTCTACATGGAAATAAGACCCAGCTCACATAACATAGGAAGGATTACTTCCTAAACAAGTTCTGTATGTTCAAATGGCTACTGTGGCTATGTTAAACAGAAAACAAAAAAACTAAAAAAGGGCAGCCTTACCAATAATGGCATTGTTTCCTCCAAGTTCTAACAAACTTCTCCCTTTAAAAATACAAACACAAATTAATTACTATTCAGTATTTACTGCACATTGCTGTATATCTTCAAATTATAGTCTATCTCAATAATTTTCAAATTTTTCTGATGTATAATTATGATAAAATATTACCAACAAATTTCCTCATTTTGATAATTATACCATGCTTACATGAGAGAATGCCTGTATTCTAAAACCCTGAAATATTTAATGATAAAAGGACACAATGTCTTTGACTTATTCCACTAACAGTAACAATAACATGTACGTACTATGTGTGTGAACACACATGTGTACATATATGTTGCTGGAGAGAGAAAGTGATAAAGCAAACTGAGGCAAAATATAAGCAATTAGTGAATCTGGTTAAAGGGTATAAAGAATTCCTTATACTAGTCTTGTAACCTTTAAGTTTGGAATTAAGAGAAAAATAATGTAAAATGGGCCAGTCACTGAGGAAAACAGTATGGCAGTTTCCCAAAAAACTAAACAGAATTTTTATATGATATTAGAAATTCTACTTTAGGGTATATACCAAAAGAAGAGAAAGCAGGGACTCAAACAATTACCCAAGCACCCACGTGCTTAACAGTTTTATTCACAGAGCCAAAAGATAGAAGCAACCCAAGGATCCGTCAACTGCCAAGTGAAGAAAACGTGGTACCCATACATAGAAGAATATTACACAGACTTAAAGAATCCTATCCCACACTACAACATAGATGAACCTCAATGACACTACACCAAGTGAAATGGGCCAGTCACAAAAGGACAAATATAATTTCACTCAGATAATGTTGTAAAGTAATCAAAATCATAAATATAAAAATTTTCCAGGGGCAGGGGAAATTACTGTTTAATGAGAATAAATTTTTAATTTCGCAAGATGAAAAAGTTCAGAGTTGGGGGTGTAGCTCAGTAGCAGAGTGCCTGCACCACATACACAAAACTCTGAGCTTTATTCCCCGAATGGGGGGGGGGGGGAATCACTTTACGGTATTCTATTCTGATGACATACCAAATTTATTTGCCACAGCATAGTACAATTATCAAAATAAGGAAATTTGATGTTAATATTTATCATAATTATACATCAGAAAATTTTAAAAATTATTGAGACAGACTACACATATTACTTTTCCAGTGTTGAGTATATTTATTATTGGTTATTTATTCGATTATCTACTTAGGTCAGGGCCAAAGAGCATGTACATTAGGAATCCTGACACACAATGCCAATTATCCAGAGAAGAAATATAGCAGTATGTGAATGCCACTGTCACTTTACTCTCCCCAGCACACAGATGTGCTGAGGGCCATTACCAAGTAGGAATGACGCATCGAAATTTCCTTGCCAAGCGTACCCCATGCTGCTTAGAGGACATTTGATGGAACATTGCATGCATGCTTTAATAAGGTGACCTTGCTCAAGGACCAAGGCGGATTCGGGTTTAGAGCTGATCAGGTTTGAGGAAGTAACCGGCTCCTTGAGTTTAAGGCGTTGCCAGTTTAAGATAATGGGTTTTAGGGAAGTTGGAAGTTGAAGATTATTGCTGGGATTAGGGTGTTCCTGCTGCTTGTTCCCGTTGAGTTCTCGTGAGATTAAAATGGGATTTGGAGATAGCCTCGTGGAGTAGGTGGTTTGTGCGGGAGACAGAAGAACGCGTTTGCCCCTGGACCTGTGTGGAGGTGGTGTGAGAGCTGGAATAAAGAATTGCTGTTTGAACCTACAAAGCTGTGAGTGCCTCGTGATTCTGGTGCCAAGCCGAGACATTGGCCTTGGCACAGATGTGAGATTTATTTGCCTCGATTTTAAAGCTATATGTACCCTATTGTTCTTTAGAACATAAGTTTCCTCAAATGCACTTTAAAATAATGTTTATTTATTTGTGCTCTCAGAACTGATAGCAGGAGAGTCTGTTGCCACTTTTGTCACTCTCAAATAGTTAAGCATCCAGTGGATATTAATCATGAAGGGACGGGGCTGTTACTGCCAAAAGCCTCTGGGCGCTACCACAGTTCTAGCCTCTACTTTAGTCGTTGATTTAATGACAGCTTACTGGCTACAGCATAGCATTGTGCTAGATGCTAAGAAAAGATGTAAGAAAACCAAATATTCCGTTATAAGATAGTAGCTTCTCCTACCTGGCTACAAGTGATATTTGGCAGAAAAGGGAAAACTGTGTTTTCTACATCCATCCAGTCTTCTGTGAAATGCTCTTTAACTACATTCCTAACCACCAAGCCTTTCCCTAAAAAGTATCTGTACCTTAAGATACACAGACATATTTAACAAGTTATAATCCTACCTACTGATGGTACTACACACATGGACAACAAACACATGCTTTAGAGGGCAGGGAGAAACAGAAGATGAAAGCCTATAGTGGAAGCAATGACACTAATAACAGGTAGCATCTTTTCATGCGTTTACTGGCCATTTGTCTATTCAAATACACCGCCCAGTCTTAAACTGTATTACTGGTCTTTGATATTGTTGAATTTTAAGAGTACTCAATATATTATAGACACAAGTTGCTCATCAAATATATGATTTACAAATATTTCCTGCCATGGGTTGCTCTTTTCACCTTTTTCCTAGTAACCTTTTGCAGCACACAAGTTTTTATTTTGATAAAATCTAATTTTTCTATTTTTATTTTTGCTGCTTGCACTTTAGGTGTCTTATCTAAGTAAGCACTTCCTAGCCCATAGTCACAAAGACTTATTCCTGCTTTCTACTAAAAGTTTAAAGTCTTGAATCTTATGTGTAGGTCTTTATACATTTTTAGTTTGTTTCTATATAAAAGGTGAGGTGAGATAAAAGCCCAACTTCATGCTAATGTACGTAGATATTTAGTTGTCCCAGCATCATTTGTTGAAAGAGATTCTTTCCCCATTGAAAATGTCTTGGCATTCTTATTTAAAAAAAAAAAAAAAAAAAGCCAATCAGCAATCATTGCAAAGGCTTATTTCTGGACTCTCAGTTTTATTCAATTGATCTTTATGTGCATCCTTATGCTGCTACTAATATAGATTACTATTGATTTATGCTCAATTTTTTAATACCTTTATTTTATTTATTTTTATGTGGTACAGAGGATCGAACCCAGGGTCTCGCATGTGCTAGGTGAGCACTCTACCACTGAGCTACAACCCCAGCCCCTGATTTGTACTCAATTTTGAAATCAAGAAGATTGAGTTCTTCAATTTTGTTCTTCATTTGCAAGATCATTTTGGCTATTTGGGGTCCTCTGAATTGCTGTAGGATTTTTAAGATCAATTTGTCAATTGTTACAGAACAAGAAACTGGGATTTTAACAGCAATTACACTGCACCTATGTATCACTCAGGAAAAAAGTCAGATCTTAACAATACTAAATGTTCTATAAAATGAAAACAGGATAACTTTCCATTTATTTAGCTATTTTCCCATTTCTTTCAATGATGCTTTGAGGTACCCTGCATGAAAGACTTAAACTTCAGTTAAATTTACATTTAAGTGTTTTATTATTCTCAATGCTATTATATATGTAATTACTTTCTAAGTTTCACTTTCAGATCATTCATTATTATATAGAAATATGATTTTTATATTGACCTTGTATCCTGAAATTTTGATGATCTTTTTTTTTAAAAAAAAATATTTATTTTTAGTTTAGGTGGACACAATATTTTTATTTTATTTTTACGTAGTACTGAGAATTGAACCCAGTGCCTTATGCATGCTAGGCGAGCGCGCTACCACTTGAGCCACATCTGGAGCCCAATCTTGATGATCCTTAAATACCTTTTTGTAAACTTGTTTTTTAAAAGCAATGCCTAAATAAGAAAATAATAGCTCATTAACTAACTCAAGTCTCCTTTTATGCTGAGTGTGGAATCCAAATTTAGCATAATAGATAAAAATTGGTCAATATACCCCTGAAAAATTCTTAAACCAGCAATAAAGTAGAATACATGATGCTATGTCTGTAAGACCCTTTCAATTTATGTATGCGAATGCAAAGGAGGTGAGCACTCCACGACCTAAGCCCACATTCACTGGTCTTATTTATATTGTGATTTATTTTTTAAGTTGCTAAACATGTCCAGAAGAATTTAAAAGATCCTTTTTTTATATGATTCTACTATTTTCTACTGTAGAAAAAAAGATATATTTCTTCTATATAAATTTGAGATTCCCCTAATATTCAAGTAAAAATTGTACCCTTTTCTTTTATTGGACATTCAAACATAACCAGCTTTTCCTTGACCCTCTGAATGGACAAAACAAAAGCCAACTTTTATATTCCACATCCATACTTCTCAGAGAATTAAAATTCTCATCAGAAATCAACACTTACCAAACCTCTCCTGTACCATAAGCGCCACCTGTTTTCCCACCTGAGTACTTCCAGTGAAGGACAGCAAGTTCACCCGCTCATCTTTGGCCATTGCTGTGCTGCAGGGAAACAGACACGGTTACCCAAGCAGAGAAACCCAGTGATGGCAGTACCTACCAATGCCACAAGAAAACACTGACATGGGCCGCTGGCAAGGCAGTCCATCAAGGCTACAAGGAAGGCCTTCAGGAAAATGAAATACATTTTTCACAAAAGAGGATAACCTGATCTGAGAGCTCTCTGTAAACAGAAATCGTCTACAGGAAGTTGTTAGTTAAATAAGAAAAATCTTCCTGCATCGAGTGGGTGACTGGACAATATCCTTCTAGTATTTCCTTTATGAGCATGTAAGTTGTTTTTCAAATGCACAATCTACTATATAATTCCTTAAGAATTAAAAAATAGTGCCATACACAGTAGCACACACCTATATTCCAGTTACTTGAAAGGCTGAGACAGGAGGATCACAAGTTCAAGGCCAGTCTCAACAATTTAGCAAGACCCTGTCTCAAATTTTAAAAAGGCCTGAGATGTTGCTCAATAGTAAAGTACCTCTGGATTCAATCATCAGTATCAAAAAAAAAAAAAGGATTAAAATCTCAGATGGCTATACGGAAGCATCCAACAGGATCCCTCAAAGAAGCTGATTTAGAAAGGCTGTGCTAGGACTTCCAGTTGCTTTTAAGGAATGGCGATCAGTACTATTGATTTGAATCTCTGTTCATAGATCAGTGCTTCAAAGAGTTCAATTGAGCTAAGCAGGGAAGTTAAGAGCATCAGTCTAGTGCAGGGCTAGACAGCTTGATTCATCTACTCAGACAGGTTTCCTCAGGTTCAGCCCACAAATATGAGCACTGATACTCAAAGTGGTTCTACTTAACATATTCCTATATACACTACTGACCCATTCCAAGGCCAACACGAAGAACTGGACTACAAAAACAAGAGTAAATCAAAGAATACAATACTCATGTTTTAAGTAAAATTTAGATAATATTTCATTATTTATTGTATATGTGGGAGCTGTTTTGCTAATACATTCTCAACTATTTGAACAAAGGACTAACTTACTGCTCCTTTTAAAAATTACCTAGTAAGTAGAAGTATGGTAAAAGTGTCAGAGAGAAATTAACCTTTTAGCCCCAACAGTATGGGTTACAAGGCTTGATTCCCAAGAGACCTCACCTCATCAAAGTCTACGCTGGAAATAACAACCTTTCATCATGGGTCAGAGTAATTATGGCCAATTCTAGCTTAAACAAGCTTTGATATTATACTATATAAATGAAGCCAGACACAAAATATATACGCCAGGCCATATATTATATGCTTCCATTTGTATGAAATATCCCAAACAGGCAAATCCAGAGATAGAAATCCCAGTAGTATTATCAGGGGATGAGAAATGAGGAGATGATGGGTAATGTGGGTTTAGAGTGTGGAGTCTGAGTTTCTGGGCTGATCACTGTTTTGGAATAAGATAATGATGATGGTCCATAACACTGAATATTCTAAAATATTCACACACTTTATTCTGCTTAAGCGGATAACTAGTGAAGTCATCTTTCACATGTGAATGTCTCATCCACAAATTCCTGCATCGCAATTTTATAACTCAAAAAATGCCTAAATATTTTAAAACAAATTAACTGGTAAGTTCTCCCTTACCCCAAGAAGAAACTAAAAATGGAACAGTTCTTGAAAGACTCAAAGTTTCTTTCAAAACACATAAATATGTACGTTCCATTACTGTCTACAAAACAAAAACCATAACATACATATGGAATAAATAAATGACAAGGGATAAACTTCAACAATTTTTTTTAATGCTTCTGAAAGTTTCTTGGCCCATGGGTCACTAGGGTGTAATAATTCCCTATATTAGTGAGCTGGGTTTAATGTAGCGCAGCTTGATAATTAGGTTGGAGGGACTTGGTGAATGTTTATATTTCACCCCTATCCATTCTTCAGGAAAAAAAAAAAAAAAGTGAGATCAACAAGGCTGGATGCTCTTGAGAGAGCTCTACTGTTTTCTATAGCTTCAAAACAATCTATTTACATGAATAAGTTCTTGACCAATGAAATTTCAATAGATTTATGTTTGCAAAGTTTTAAACATTTGGCACAGCAAAACTTGGAAAAAATAGGGGAGAGGCGACATATGTTCAGTTTTTGTCCCCTTTTCTTCCACCTGCTGTTGGAGAGTGATGAGATGCTCATGGAAGAGAAAGGCCTGCCTTTGTACCAGACTGGTGACAGGTGCCACTAGGAGTGGGAAGAGAATAACTCTCACTCCTTTGCCCCAAGAAATATCAACAATCTCCATATTACCTGGTCCATTTCCTGAGTAATTCCAAATTTGGCTCTATAGAAGGACTCTTCCCCAACTCCAGTGCAGCACTGGATTTTGTTATTCTAGTAAAGACAATTTTCATTGATCATCCTGGGGTCCCTCAACAGAAGGATGGTCTCCATCTAATTCACTCACCCGATGTCTGCTCCACCACAAGTCAAGGAACAAATTGCACCAGGCAGCTTGTTGTCCTCTAGAACCTTGGCTATTATCCTAGAAAGAAAGAGCCATTACTAAGACAGAAAATAATTTAGTTTAAGACATATTTTTAAAATTAGGGATGAATTCCAACCATTTCACTCTCCTTTTCCAAGTTTCTCTCCCACCCTTTTAACATTCAGACTAAATTTCTCTTCACATATTATAAAAATAAGGTTTCCAAATACTTATAGGTAGAACTCCTTCTTTCTTTATAAAATAATCTTAAGAAGGAAAAAAAAAAGCATTTTGAACATAAAGAGAAGACTTTATAAAGCATTGCTCAGGCAGTTCAAATAATCATTAAGTATTTTCTGCCAAAGGGCACATGGCAGCCCTACATAGAAAAGCACCCCATCTATTCCAGATTATAGATTTGTAATGATGATTTTATGACCTCATCAGAGCTGACAAGCTCTTAAAAAGGAATAAAATGCTAATAATTTTTTAACCAAAACATGAGATTCCTTTTAAACAGTACTGGGTAAATCAGTGGATTAATACAATCAGTTCTTTTTGTTAGCAGTCTATTAAGCAAAAGAAATAAAAATATTATCTGACTAGAAATCTATACACAGAACTATTAATTTTGTTCAACAGTTATTAAATATAGCTCTAAAATTGGCAGGCTATTTCTTCTCCACTAAAGATGTTTTTATTTTTCTAGGTGATTTAAAAAAAAAATGTCTAGAAGAGTTCAACACTTAAGTCAATATCTGGCATGTTTCCAAAGAAATAAATGACATGATTCTGAATGAGCTGTGTCAACTGCAAAATGATACAAAAATGTTATTACAACCAAAGTTGAAAAAGGTTATCCAAATTCCATGCTTAAATAAATATGACATTTTCACATCATTTAAAAACTCAGGACCTTTCAATCACCCTTTCAAGATTATGCCATACCCAGGAAAAAGAAGGCCACACTCACTTACTTTGTGACAGCAACACTAACGAGGGAAGTTGTTGGAGCCCCTTTCCTAGACATAGTTAAAAAAAAAAAAAAAAAAAAAAAGGAGAGAGAAAGAGAGGAAATTTGATTTTAGGAAAACCACAAATACCTTTTATTATCAAGCAGAAGCAAAAGTCTTTGATAAAGCTCTAATTCTACAAAAATAAATCTAGTAACTGAAATAGAAATCAATCCTTTAGGTGGTGTCTCTGGGGTCTAAGGGTCCACAAAACCTTCATGAACATAACAATGGCACCACTTGACTTTGAACCTACCTGCTTAATATCTGTTGCACTAACCTCTGCCAATTATGGGAACCAAATGAAGCAGAAATCCATTACCTACACAACTAGCTATTTGGACTTAAAGTATGGGTTTCTTTGGCAACATGGTCCAAATCATTAATCCTTGAAACTATGCTTTGTTTTATAGATAGATCTGAGTATATTCAATTGAAGATAGCATTTGATATCACATCTGAAGCACTGGCAGTTTTGCTAAGGACTGAATCCTTAAGCCAGAGAGCCTAACACTAACTCTGGGTAGTTAGCATGAGAATTGAATTACAGTACATGCATTTGAGGTAGAAATGAAGGTGGGAGAGAAAGGGGGACAGTGCTGTACCAAAAAACTAAGTCACATAACCAGTGGCAAAATATGGAATAATTAAAAATCAGTGCTTCCTGACTAGCACACATGACAATGTTAACTGAAAGAGTAAGTATTGAAAACATTTCAATATATTTTAAATGTTTTTAATAGTTCATGAAAATGACCACTTTTATCAGCTTCTTACTGCTGGGCAGGGAAGTGAGCAGATCTTACCAAAGACAGACATTCCCAGTGATCATTGCAATGGCATTATTCCAGCCATACACTGCCACAGGGAAATTGAATGCAGTGATGATTCCAACCAGACCTACAGGATTCCACTGTTCAATAAGTGCATGGCCAGGTCCTGAGATGGGGGAAGATACAGAACATGCTCAAGCACATTGATTTAATGCATATGAATTAATAAGAATAATATCTGAAATCTTTCATTTTCAGAACAAAAGTACATATTCCAGACCAGGAGAAATTCCAGGTGCCTTGTAATGGATCACTTTACACAGCATTGAATATGAGTACTTTTTTTTTTGGTATTGGGGATTGAATTCAGGGGCATGCAACCATTGAGTCACATCCCCAGCCCTATTTTGTATTTTATTTAGAGACAAGATCTCACTGAGTTGCTTAGCACCTTGCTTTTACTGAGGCTGGCTTTGAACTCTCAATCCTCCTGCCCCAACCTCCAGAGCCACTGGGATTACAGGCTTGTGCCACCGTGCCCAGCAACGAGTACATTCTTAATGTAAAACAGAAGTGTTTATCACTATAATATTCTTTATAAACCATAAGGCTACTCATTGTATCTCTGAAACTCACAGGAAGTACATACATCAGGGCAGTTATTGATCCTATCTGGAGACAAGGAAATTTCAGAGAGGTGTTAAGAGGTGCCCTAAGAGATGTGATCACAAAAGACATAACATGACCAGAATACAGAATTTGTGCCTTTTAAGGCTTTTTAATGTTGCCAGTTGAAGTGGGCTTCAATCCTTTTCACATTCGAGACAAGGCGGATCATTTATAGGCTAATGTTGAATGAATATGTTACCAAAGACTTACATTCACTACAGGAAAATTAAAAATACAAATAGAAGTATTTATGTATTAAATACAATCTTTAGGCTGGGACACAGTGGTGCACACCTCTGATCCCAGCTACCCAGCTACCAGCAGTAGGACAAGAAATTTGAGGGCAGCCTAAGTAACTCAGCAAGACTCTGTCTCAAAATTTTAAAAGTGTGGATGGATAGATAGATCTGATTGAAAACGATTATAATTGGTGAGTCAGACACCAAGAGCATCACAGATCAAAAAAGTTTCTTGCTTGCATGTGTATACTTCCCAAATTGACAGTGTACTAACTTTTTAAACTGGAGGAACCTCTTTTAAGTGTTCAATGACATAAAATTAATCTTGAATAGTAAGAATTGTTTTTATACATTTAATTAAGGTCATTAACAATTCACTTAATAAAAGGGCTTCTCTAGCCAGGCATGGTGGCACATACCTATAATCCTAGCAACCAAAGAGGCTCATAAGTACAAGGCCAGCCTCAGCAACTTAGCAAGACCCTATCTTAAGATAAAAAGTAAAATGGGCTAGGGATATAGCTCAGTGATGGGGTGCCCCTAGGTTCAATCCCAAGTACAAAAAAAAATTAAATTAAATTAAAAAGGCTTGGACTCTCTACAAGCAAGGAATTTGTCCAACATTCCAAAAAATTAAACTTTATTGTAAAAAGAATTTTTCTTGATTATAAATGTAATAATACCTAGGAAAATTTTATAAAATACAGAAAATAGTAACACCTCAATAATTCTACCACTTATAGAAATCATCACTAGTATACCCTTGAGCATACTTCAATCCCTTGTACTATCAAAGCAGATGCAGTTACCTGTTTTGGTCCATCAACACTGCAAACATTACCAATGTATAAGCTCTCATTCTCATCAGTAAAACATGATCAAAGTACAAGGCTGGTCTTTGCCCCATAGTTTGTAATAGAAAAAATTAAATATACCCTAAATATCCACCATTTGAAACACAGCTAAATTATAACAACCTTAAAGCAAAATAGTGACCAAAAAATGAAGGAAGCTTCTTACCATATAAATGTGAAACAATTTCCAAGATGTATGAAGTAGGAAAAAAGTACAGAACAGAATGAATAATTTTCCATTTTCAAAAACAACACCACCTATTTACCTGTATGTGAACTAAAGTTCTAAAAAGATACACAAGAAATCAAAAATGTTCACTTTTTCCATGGGTTGTTATAGATAGTGAAACTTTTCATCTTTTACCCTTTTCTGATTTTCTGCTATTCATATTATTTAAATGCAACTATCATTTTGACCCAGTTATCCCACTCCTTAGTTTATACCCAAAGGACTTAAAATCAACACAGTATAGTGATACAGCCACATCAATGTTTATAGCAGCTCAGTTCACAATAGCTAAGCTATGAAACCAGCCTAGATGCCCTTCAATGGATGGACAAAGAAAGTGTGGTATACATACACAATGGAATACTCAGCCACAAAGAGAAATTAAATTATGGCATTTGCCAGTAAATGGATGGAACTGGAGACTATCATGCTAAGTGAAATAAGAAATTCCCAAAAAACTAAAGACCAAATATTCTCTCCCATACACAGATGCTAACACACAATAATGAAGGGGGAAGGAAAGTCAGAAATACTTTGGATTAGACAAAGGGGAATAAAGGGAAGGGAGGGAGATGGGAATAGGAAAGGCAGTAGAATGAATTAGACATAACTTTCCTATGTTCACATGTGAATATACAATCAGTGTAACTCCACATCATGTACAACCACAAGAATGGGAAGTTATACTCCATGTATATATAATATGTCAAAATATATTCTACTATCATGTATAACTAAAAAGAACAAATTTAAAAAATTTTAAAATGAATAAATAAAAATAAGTAAATGCAATCTTTCAATAAAAGTGTGGGGTGAGAAGACAATCTTCATTAACATCTTTAAGACATGCTAATATTCCACCAAAATTAGTTTAATGTTTACCTTAGAATTAGGCATTTAAGTCATTTTTAGTATATTCTATTGATATCTATAATGCACACTTTTTTTTTTTTTTTTTTTTTTGGTACTGGGGATTGAACCTAGAGGCAATTTAGCACTAACCTACATCCCCAGCCCTTTTTATTTATTATTTTTTGTACCATCATAATTATACACTGAGTCACATCCCCAGCCCTTCTTATTTTTTTATATTGAGACAGGATCTCACTAAGTTTCTTAGGGCCTTTCCAAGTTGTTGAGGCTGGCTTTGAACTTGCAATCCTCTTGCCTCAGCCTCCCGAGTCACCAGGATTACAAGCATCCACCACCACAACCAGCTAAACACCTTTATGCATAAATTTTTGTCACATTTTAGATATAGTATTAAAATTGACTTCAAATTTAAGACTCTGGGTGTATTTCCCAATTGATTTCTAGATGTGTTAAAAGTATACCACTCATGTACTCACCACACTGAGTTTTATCTTTGCAACAAATCAAAATGGAATGGGGATGCAGCTCAATGGTAGCACCTGCCTAGCACCCACTTTGTGTGAGGCCCAGGTTCAATTCCCAGCAGGCAGGTCAGGGTGGGGTATTCTGGATCTCTTGTTTTTATTTGCCTTAATTTGCATTTCATAGAAAGATTGAAGACCTATTCACATATTTACATTCCACTTGCAATTCCTTTTTTGCAAATTATTCCCATCCAAAGCATTTCTAGAGTTCTATCAGAGTAGATTCAGCTTAACTGACACATGGCTTACTTTCCGAAGGCAAGATGGGTCCCCCAATCATACGGGACAAGCCAACAGCATAATCACAAATATCCACGTACTCTTGAACTTCTCCCACACCTTCCACCAGGATTTTCCCCATCTCCAAAGACACCTAAAAATTAAAAAGCCAAGCAGGATTTTTCCAACAGAATTAACACTTTAAACATTAAACTGAGGTGGGCAAAAGTAAAACATTATTTCATGTCTATTTTGTGACAGAAACAAACTGAAGAAAGTCTGTTCCTTTTTTCGGCAGAATTTTAAAACTGAAGAATTTTCTTTAATTTTTACTGTCCATCTCATAAATCTTTCCTCTAAAGAAAAGATTCTGAAATGTATAAACTCAAAAATCACAATCATATCAAATATGCATGACAGCTTTATTCTCTACTCCAAGGATTGTATATATACTACAAAACATTACCAGGTTTCCCAGTACTTGGATCTTCTCCCTCAAGGCATCGCCAATCTGCCTTACTATTTCTCCTCTCTTCGGAGCAGGGATCTAAGAAAACAATAGAATTTTAGTGTTCTGACCCAAAGGATAAATTCATGTCTATAACAGTGCTACTTGTACACTGTAGAACAAAATACAATCACACCAAAGAAGACTTTTTGATTACATCAAGACTGTGCTATGACTAAACACAGCAGCTAAAATAAATGCAAGGCACTCATGGGGCTCATATCTACTAGAAGTTGCAGGGGTGAAAAGACAACAAAATATTACAAATTGTTGCAGGGCATGGTGGCACATGCCTATAATCCCAGCAGCTAAGGAGGCTGAGGCAGGAGAATAGTGAGTTCAAAGCCAGCCTTAGCAACTTAATGAGGCCCTAAGCAGCTTAATGAGACCCTGTCTCAAAATGAAAAATAAAAAAGGGCCAGGGATTAGATTAATTCTAGATAGGGAAGAGGGGTGGGAGGGAAAGGGGAGGGGAAGGGGATTAGCAAGGATGGTGGAATGTGATGGACATCATTATACAAAGTACATGTATGAAGACTTGAATTGGGTGTCAACATACCTTATATACAAACAGAGATATGAAAAATTGTGGTATATATGTGTATTAAGAATTGTAATTGGCTGGGGTTGTGGCTCAGCGATAGAGAGCTTGCCTAGCACAGGTGAGGCCCTGGGTTGGATCCTCAGCACCACATACAAATAAATAAAAAAAGATATTGTGTCCAACTAAAAAATAAATTAAAAAAAAAAAAGAATTGTAATGTTGGACTGGAGCTGGGGCTCAGCGGTAGTGCACTTGCCTGGCATGTGTGAGGCACTGGGTTCGATTCTCAGCACCGAATATAAATAAATAAATAAAGGTCTGTCAAAAACTTAGAAAATATATTAAAAAAATTGTAATGCAGAAAAAAGAGTAATGCATAATGGCATAAATTGATGTGAACATACTTTATATACAGAGATACAAAAATTATGCTCTATATTTGTAAAAAGGATTGTAATGCATTCTACTGTTGTCATGTATTTAAAAAATAATAATAATAAACAAAAGGGCCAGGGATGTGGCTCAGTGGTTAAGTGCCCCTGGATTCATCCCTAGTACGAGAGAGAGAGAGAGAGAGAGAGAGAGAGAGAGAGAGAGAGAGAGAGAGAGAGAGAGAGAAATTACAAATTGTCATCAGGGCTATAAAGACAAAGTGGGGAAAAAGATAGTGAAACACAGAAGATACTCATGTATTCTACTCATGTACTCACCACACTGAGTAAATGGACAAGATGCTTTACCTAAAAAGTTCACAGGGAAAATATCTAAGGAGGTAAAACTTAAGCTGAAACCAGAAGAATGGGAGACATTTAGCCACAGGAAGATTCTTCCAGAGAAAGAAAA
Source organism: Ictidomys tridecemlineatus (assembly GCF_052094955.1). NCBI lineage: Eukaryota > Metazoa > Chordata > Mammalia > Rodentia > Sciuridae > Ictidomys > Ictidomys tridecemlineatus. Next base: position 134,458,108 of record NC_135477.1, on the reverse strand, counting down.
AAATGTGTAAGAGGGATCATGGAAAACAAAAAGGGCTGGCTGGAAAGCAGTATAACTAAAACTCTCAGAGGTTTTTAAGGAGTTGAAATCTTACTCCTGGTACAATGCAAAAATCTTTAATTTTTTAAGGCACAGAATAAGATGATTTCCTTTATCTTTCAATATCACTATCTGACAAATAGAAAGTAAATTGAAAGGAAAAGAATAGAAGCAGGGATATACCAGTTAAGAACATATTATAGCTGGGAACAGGGTTTCACACCTGTAATCACAACTACTCAGGAAACTGAAGCAGGAAGATCATAAGTTGCAGGTCAGCCTGGGCAGTTTAGCAACACCCTGTGTCAAAATTTTAAAAAGTCCTGGGCACATAGTTCAAGGGTACAGCACCTGCCTAGCATGAAGACCTGGGTTCCACCCTCAGTAACACACACACACACACACACACACACACACACACACACAAATTACAGTAGCCAGGGCAAAAGATCAAAGTGACTTGGTCTTAACACTACAGCGATACCAAGGGAGACAAAGTGAACTCCAGATCTAATTTTGGAAGTAGAATTGACAGGACACACTAATGGAACAGATCTAAGACAAGTCTAAAAAATACGGAAAATAGAAGAACTAAAGATGACTCTCAGGTCTCTGACTTGAAAATCCAGATAGATCCAAGTGCAACTATTGGACAAGGATGATTTGAGGGGAGGAGCCAGTATTTTGCAGGTCACCCTACTAAAATAAAAGTTTGTCATTTTTATAATACATGCACTCTTTTATAAACAGGAAACAAGAATTTGTAATGTTAAATAAATTAGCACAGCTCCTATATATTTCCTAGCAAAAGCTTGCATTTAATAATGTTTCAACTAGTCAGATATGCTGGCTCATGACTCCCAAGTAATCCCAGCTATTATAGAGGCTAAGGCAGGTAGATGACAAGTTCAAAGCCAGTCAGATCAACTTAACAAGATCTGGGAAGATAGGCACCAACTGTCCTCATCCCTGCACTAATGAAGTCACATGTAGAATGAACATCAAATATAGTCATATGTGGGGAACTGAAAGCATTGAGGAAAAGATTAGGTAAGAATTTGAGAAGCCATGAGTGGTGGTACATACCTATAATCCCAGCACTCAGGAGGCTGAGGTGGGAAAGTCACTTGAGCCCACAGTTTGAGAGCAGCCTATGACATAGCGAGAACTCGTTTCAAAAAAAAAAAAGACCCAAAATCCCAGCGGTTTAAGAGGTGGAGGCAGGAGAATTGCAAGTTCAAAACCAGCCTCAGCAACTTAGCAAGGCACTAAGCAACTCAGTGAGATACTGTCTCTAAATAAAATACAAAAATGGGCTGGGGAGCTGGGCACAGTGGCACATGCCTGTAATCACAGCAGCTCAGGAGGCTGAGGCAGGAGAATCAGGATTTCAAAGCCAGCCTCAGCAAAAGCTAAAAAATTCAGTGGGACCCTATCTCTAAAGAAAATACAAAACAGGGCTGGGGATGTGATTTAGTGATTGAGTACCCCTGAGTTCAATCCCCAGTTCCTCCCCCCAAAACAGATAAAATTACTTTGGGGAAAATAAAAACAGATACCCATGTTAAAAAGCTACCAGTTATCTGGTATTTCTACATTTAGGAGAAAATGGCTCATTAACAGTTCCTGTCCTCAAGGGATGGGAGAGATTCCAACTCTCACCAAAATGAAAGAAAACTAAGGACACACCAGCGATGAAGAGGAGCAAAAACTGGGCCAAAACTGACTCATGAAGCAAAGCAGCAAGTCTCAGTATTCCTGACCACGTTCTCTGTGGTTGGTTTTAGGTCAGAGGAAATCGGTTTTATAAACTGCCTTCCCATATATTCATATTTTGATTTCATTTCCCTTTAAGAAGAGTATTCCCTCTGAAAAAATCCCAGGCTTAAGTAAAGTAAATGAGCCAGGCACAGTGGTGCATGCCTGTAATCCCAGCAGCTCAGAAGGCTGAGGCAGGAGAATCACAAGTTTCAAGCCAGCCTCAGCAATTTAGCAAAGCCCTAAGCAATTTAATGAGACCCTGTATCTATATAAAATACTAAAAAGGAGGCTGGGGACACAGCTCAGTTGGTAGAGTGCTTGCCTCACATGTACAAGGCCCTGGGTTTCATCCCCAGCACCACCACCAAAAAAAATAAAAAAGATTATATATATGGTTGAGGTTGTGGCTAAGCAACCCTGGGTTCAATCTCTGGTACCAAAAAAAAAAAAAAAAAAGAAAAGAAAAACTAAATGAAACAGTAATTTATCCTAACACATGCAAGGCCAGCAGAAAGAAGGCAGCCCCAGGAGGGAGGATCCAAGAGGAAAGCTTGAAGACTGAAGGGCAGCAAACTCTGGTCTATTCTTGTTTGAGGCGTCCATTACCTCTCTAAGTCACTGCCCTACCAGCAAGAGCCCCAGAGGCAGTCTGGAAAAGCTCAGATTCCACCCTAAACTTTGAACTCAGTTGCTTAACTCAAACTCTAACTAGCAGGATCTCCAATAGGCTCTCTTACTATCACCTAGGAAAGTGACCTATTGTCACTTAGCAACCCCACTCTATTAGGAGATCTAAAAAGCATCAGCAGCATGAAAAGGCACATTAGACACAGAGTAGACTACTAATGAGGTCCAACCCAAAAAAGTACAGCACAATATTCAAGAAAGATCTCCAATATGTCAGATACCAACCACCCCCACAAAGAGCAGAGCCTTAAAAGCCAATTCAGGAAAAGATTACACAAACTTCCTGTCCCCCCACCCCAAACTGCTTGTATTTACCCTGGGTAATACACTAGATGCTTCTAGTCAGAAGACAGGTAAAGTTATACCTACATCTACCCAGCTACTCAGGAAGCTGAGGCAAAAAGATCCCAGATTTGAGGTAAGCCTGAGCAACTTAGTAAAACCACCACCACAAAAAAAAAAAAAGTGACATTGCAGTAGCATCCAAAACAATGTATATATAATGAACCCTAAATTATATACTTTAATTAATAATAATGTAGAAATATTGGCTCATCAATAATGCAAGATATTAATATTGCAAAAAACCTGGGAAGAGGAATAAACATGAAATATACACTTTCTGTTCATATTTCTGTAAACCTAAAACCAATCTAAAAATGAAGTATTAATTTTTTTAAAGTATATGTATTAACTTAAAAATTGTATAGTACTTTAGACTGGTATGCAATGATAACACAGGTCACAAAATTTTCCACCTGCCATATATATATGTATGTATAATAATCACAACTATGGAGTAAATATACAAGCCTGGAAGAAAATGCACCAAAACACAATTCAAATGGCCTCTCTGTATTGAGGAGGTTGGGATTCAGGGGTTGGGGGGAAGTACCAGGAACTGAACTCAGGGGCGCTTGACCATTGAGCCACATCCCCAGCCTATTTTGTATTTTTATTTAGTGACAGGGTCTCACGGAGTTACTTAGTGTCTCACTTTTGCTGATGCTGGTTTTGAACTGCTGATTCTCCTTCCTCAGCCTCCCGAGCAACAGGGAGTATGCCATCATGCCTGGCTAAATACGATTATTTTATTATACTTTGGATCTGAAATGTCTTCCAAAGGCTTACATGTTGAAGGCTTGATTCTCAGTTAGTGATGCTATTGGGAGGTGGGAGAAATTTTAGGACTAGAGCCTAGTTAGAGGTAGATCACTGGAGTCATGCCCTTGAAAGAGAAACCTGGGCTCTGTCTCTTTTTCTAATTCTTAACTGCAAGGTGAATAGCTTTGCTCCATCATGTGTTCCCCACCACGATGATCTGACTTACATAAAAAAATGGTGCCAGCAGGCCATGGAATGAAACCTCTGAACCCATAAGCCAAAACAAATCTTTCTTCTTTTTTTTTCAAATATATTTATTGTACTTGTTTTACTTATAGTTGGACACAATACCTTTATTTCACTTATTTATTTTTATGTGGTACTGAGGATCGAACCCAGGGTCTTGCACATGTGAGGCAAGCGCTCTACCACTGAGCCACAACCTCAGCCCCAAATTTTTCTTCTTTTAAGTTGATTTTCTCTAGTATTTTGTCACAGCAAAATAATACTAACAACAAACTTTTTTTTTTTTGGTGGCAGGTGGCATGCCAGGGATTAAACCCAAAGATTCTTGCATGATAAGCAAGTGCTCTGCTGCTAAACTATAACCTCAGCCCTTTTTTAAATTTTAAGATAGGGTTCTGCTAAATTGCCCATGCGGGCCTCAAACTTGAAATCTTTCTCCCTTATCTCCCTATTTGCAGCTGGAATTATAGGTGTGTACCCTCATGCGGAGATCTTTTTTTTTTTTAAATAAGATGTATTATTTCTACAATTAGAAAATGTAATCTTAAATGATACTGTTTGGGACATCACTCAGATATGTGAACTTTACTTAGGAAACTGTTAACTTGTGTAAGTGGTATTTTTCTGCTTATTTTTTATTGCATAAAGTGGAACCCTCAGCCTACTTACATCCAGAATAAAAGTAGAGGAAAGATGTTTTCCATGTTTTGCAGAAAGATGATCTTAGCCGAGGACAACTGTGTATACAACCCAGGAGTCTGCCCCCTCCTACCTGCCAGCCCCAACTCTCTTTGCAATTACTAACTCAGAGAAAACACTGAGGCTCAGCAGTCTCAGTGTCAGCAGCATATGGTTTTATAACACACTGGAACTTGCTATATATCAGACTTTCCTATAAGCACTTTAAGTAATAAACTCAACTCTCAGGACAACCTCAGAAGATGGCATTCATAGCCTCCCCTTTATATGACAAAGCACTCTGAAGATGGAGGGCAGAGGGAAATGGAGAAATCCAAACTATCCCTGCTCTCCTTTACTTTCCCCTCCTCAGGAGCCAGCCCCTACTGGGTCAGTGTGGGCCCGCCCAGACCAGACACGGTTCTCATGTTTGCTAATTTGACCCCTGATAGAGATTTAGACTCTGCCTACAACCCCTTGCCCTGAGATAGAGATGTTGTGGTTGCTCTTGAGGCTAGGCATACTGACCTACTGCATCCTTCCCAGGTCAATCTGGCAGGAGGGACAAAAAGAAACAAATAAGTATTTTTTTAAAAAGATCTTACATTCTTTTTCTACTTGCTTACTTATAACTTCAGAGGATAATATTTGTAGCTCAAGTTCATACTGCATAAATACAAAATTTTAATCCATTTAAAATAACTAATTCAGGGGCTGGGGTTGTAGCTCAGTGGTAAAGCACTTGTCCAGCACATGTGAGGCACTGGGTTCGATTCTCTGCTCCACATTAAAAAAATACGTAAATAATGTATTATAATGTAAATGAATAAAATAATGTAAATGTAAATTAAATAATGTAATGTAATGTAATGTAAATAAAGGTATTGTGTCCATCTACAACTAAAATTTTTTTTAAATAAAAAGATTTTTTTTATTTTTCAAATAAAATTATGCATTCAATGAATGCCAAACACAGAAAATTCTTAGAAATTGAGTGGAGACAAATTGCTGCTCCAATTTCAGCATCACAGCCTCAAGCAGTCTCCTCTCAAGTGAGAGGCAGTGACTTGCTGATCAGATGTTTGTTTATCTCATCACAATTAAGAAAGGACCTCTTCTGTGCTTTAGACCACAAATAACATACTTACATCTGCCCAGACTTTCCAAGCTTCTCTTGCTTTCTTTATAGTTTCTTCATAGTCTGCCACACTGGCCTACATTAAGAATTAGGAGGGCGGAAAAAAAGAATTAGGAGGAGGGAAAAAGGAAACAGTAAAGGAAGGTGATGACCTTCTTCAAGAACACAGAGACATTTTTGGATACAAACTGGAAAGTGTCCGGATATCCCTGAGATATATGATTGAGGATGATTTTTACAGTCCGAGCTTTCAAAATCTGGCCAGAACCCAGGAAGATAGGATGGACTCCAGCTCTGCTTTAAAACCTTGATTTTCAAAGCAAGGTCCACTGGTTTTATCTGAGCAAATCACCTGACCTGTGTTAGAAGCGAAGACCTCGGGCTCCAACCCAGACTTAAGGAATCAGAAACTATATTCTAACAAAAACCCTCAGGAGATAGAGAAGCGTGGTGTTAAATGAAACTCCTTAGTCCTCTCTAGGGTTCACCTTCTCTAGGACATGCCATACCCACCCTAAAAGTAGATAGTCTCTCCCAGATATTCTTTAATGTCAAATGAAACAGAAACACCTTATTCTTTGCATTTGTATATTTGTATTGCTCTTGACCTGCCTAATAGGATTCTATCTCTAAAGAAAGTTTGCAAAAACTCCCTGTGAACAGTTTGAATTTTAAAAGCTTACCTGCCGGACTCTTGCTATTGGTTCATTGTTAGCAGGACAATAGGTTGTAATAACCTAAAAACAAAACCCAAAATAAATGACCATTATTTACAGAAATCACAATTCCTTCCAAATTGAGGGAACAGACTGAAGAAGAAACATGGGGAGAGGGAGCAGATACAATGTCCAAGATAGAATACTTTACATTGTTACAATTAAAATGAGTCAGATTCAGTATAAAGAGAGAGAGAAATTAAGTCTTAAAAGAAACAACCATGAGCTACTGAGATGCAGAAAGCATAGCTGTAAATTTTAACCAACAGGCCTTTGGCCCTTGCCCTTGTAAATGAGGGAACTATGCAAGTACAAGGAAAAAATGGCACAAAATTATGCAGCTCCACCCTGGCTCCACCTCCAGTCCAGCCACTGATACAGCCCTTCTATAAATATTGGACCCCCAGTCCCAGACTGGGCTTCTCACTCTCAAGATAGCCTTCATTGTCCCTTGAATGTGTATCCACTTTCTAAATAAACCTCTGTCTATGCCTTTGTCTGGCTCATGCCAAAAGTCTTTACTGTCACATATGCCAAGAACCCTGCTGGTTCCGAGTTAAATTTCCCTTCCTAACACCCCTATCCGGAGACATGTGGCCCTGTGACAAAACCACTCTACAGCATGGTGGCACACACCTGTAATCCCAGGTACTAAAATCACAAGTTAGAGGTCAGCCTGGGTAACTGAACAAGATCCTCTATCCTCTCTCAACAATTTAAAGGACTGAGGATGTAGTTCAGTGGCAGAGCAATTGCTTCACGTATGTGAGACCCTGGACTTGTCCCAGTACAAAGGTGGGGGGGGGGGGACACAGACTCTACAGAGATAGGCCTTTCATTAGGAACCAACTTTCCCTAAAACCCACCCTTGCCATCTAAATATTAGGTATACAAACAAAGGCCTTAATGTGACAAGTTATTTCAACTCTTTTTCAATTATCAGACCAAACTAACAAAGTTTTACTCATTCCTTCTCTCCCTTATTCCGCCCACCCTCTGGTCTGAATATGAAATAGTAAACTCTAGATGACTATGACCAAAGCCTATGTCCACACAAACTGGAGAGGTTTCAGGTTGATTAGGGGAAAAAAAAAAAAAAAAAAAACAATGTACAATTAAAAGGCCATCAGGAGGGACTGGGGATGTGGCTCAAGCGGTGGCTCAAGCAGTAGCTCAAGCAGTAGCTCGCTTGTCTGACATGTGTGCGGCCCAGGTTCCATCCTCAGCACCACATACAAAGATGTTGTGTCTGCCAAATACTAAAAAATAAATATTAAAAATTCTCTCTATCTCTCCCTCTCTCTCACTGTCTCTCACTCTCTCTTTAAAAAAAAAAAGCCATCAGGAGAGAGTATTTAATGGAAGAGCCTAATGATTAGGAAAAAAAAAAAAAAGAAGAAAACTACCATTGAATGAAATCTGGAGAACAATTAAAATTACCTGCATCTCCTACTGCCACAGATAAATGAAAAATATATTTCCTCTATCAAAGCAGTTTATTTATTAAATAGTCACCTGAACTGAAGGTTACATAACATTTTCCTATAAAAGCTTCCTTTTGTAGGCCACATTTTTTCCAAAAAAAGGGGAGAGGGGAGCAGCATAATAACCTTACCTTTTCATTGCATTCTATAAAACATATTTTTGAAGACTAAAGGTGCCAGGCACGGTGTCAAACTCTGCGTAATAGAGAAATGCTGGAAATCCCATTTTTAAAGAAGTTCACACGTTTTTAGCAAGTAAAACCTTGTCCACCGGAGTTCAGAAAGAGGACATAAACCTGGCACGGTAGTGTACGCCTGTAATTCCAGTCACTTAGGAGGCTGAGGCAGGAGGACCCCAAATTCCATGTCAGCCTCAGCAACTCAGTGAGACCATGTCTCAAAAATAAAAAGGAACTGGAGATATATAGCTCATGGGGGAAATACCCCGGGTTCAATTCCAGTACCAAAAAGAAAAGACCAATAAAAAGGACAACATAAAACTACACCGTTACTTTTTAAGAGCTACAGTCGTGCTCATAATTAAGATCAACTGCTCAGCAAAGTGTGTGGCGTCTCTCACTACAAATCCCAAGCAAGACGCTGCCATAAGGTTTTAAGTATGAGTGGATCTAGCCTCCTACCAGCTCCAAAATGGCTTGGATTCTTCGTGGCACGCAAAGACCTAAAAATCTAAGGATTGTTCTATTTTTGGTTTTGATTTTACTTGTAAAGGCACTCTGTGTAGCTTCAAAACGTCCCATCCAGTACATCCGCCGCCAGGGCCAGCGGGAGTCGGGTAAGGCAGAGCCTGCCCAGCCTCCCCAGCAAACCCCAGCGGCAGAGATTTCTCCAGGGGCCGCATACCTCTCCCTGGCCGCCCCAGCTTCCATTATACACGCCCTCGTTTTCCTCGCGGAGCCCCAGCTCCTTCAGCCAAGTATACTGGGGCTGATTGATCAGCAGAGTGGACATGAAGGCAGCAGGCCTGTTCCAAAGTCCTAGAAGCTTGCTGTTCTTTGCAGCGTTCACACAAAGCGCGCGAGCAAAATGCCACATCCTGAGTCCCGGACGCGTGACGCGCCTGCAGTCTGGAAGGCGGCTGAAATAAGAGTCCCGCCCAGCCTCCGCGAGAGTCCATTGGGCAGGCCTGGGCCCTGCCTCCGAGCACGGCCCCCACAGCGGCCTGCAAGCTCAGGACCTTCTTCCCGCGGAGCTCGGAGTTTAACCCCAGCTTGGAACAACACTAGGCAGCTGAGGGAAGGGCGGGGAGGTTGGCGGGTTGCCACCTGGTGAAAGACTTCAGGAACCGGGACACGTGCTAGGAATTCTGTTCAACAAAATGCTGCCTCTGTAATATACTAGGTTAGAGCAGAGCTTTGACAACTGCAATATGCATTTAATCACTCTGACCATGGTGTTCCGTACCCATTGTGAATCTAGATCTGGTCTGGGGTCTGAAGATTGGCATTTCTAACCACTTCTCAAGTCATGGTGATGTCCCTGGTCCCTGAAGTAGCCTGGGAAGTTTTCTGGTGGGGGGAGGGTAAATTACAAATTAAGTGTCATAATAAATGAAAAATACCAAATTATTGCATTTCCTCCTAGATAAATATCCTGCCTCAGTATACTCTTACTTTTGAAAAACACAGATGTGTTTTGATCAACTACCTTTACATTGTGTCTTCTTTTTTTTTTTTTTTTTTTTTTTCTTTTTCTTTTGCAATATTGAGGGTTGAACCCATGGCCTTGTTGGCATGTTGGGAAAGCGACTTTCACTGAGCTACATCCCCACCAGCCCTATATATCTTCTGCCTTCTAAATGTACTGACTGAATTGGACACACTTTAACCACCTCAATTGAAAATAACAAAGTTTGCACATGGCCAATTCTACTTTTCTAAACAACTTGTCAAATATGTCATAGGGCTGTAATTAAGCATAGGTACAAATGACTTCTACTTAGGATATCCTCAGTGAGGGCTAGCTGTCTTTGTTTTTCAAAGATAGCTGGGCAGGAGGCAGTGTATGACCTGAAAAGATCTGCTGTCTCCCTGAAGGCATTAAATTGTTGAATTACTACCACTCAGGATACCTTATCGATTTCAAAAACTGATTTGTTGATCTATTACTAAGCGACACTGTTGTTCTAGGTAAACTCATATCAATAAGATTCTTTTAAAAAAGAGTAAGAAAGAAAAGAAAAACGAAAAAAAAAACCTGCTACAACCAGAATGCTGTGATATAATTTACAGAGAAAATTGTCTTTTGCAAAGATTAGCTGCTCACATCCTCAACTTGCTACCTTCTCTCTAGTAAAGTAACTACTTGGCGGTGGTGTTGCTGCTGCTGTTTTTTTTTTTTTTTTTGGGGGGGGGGGGTGTTTGTTTGTTTGTTTTTCCTTTTTTTTTTTTTTTTTTTCAGTCAGCACTCTTCCACAGAACTACATTCCCAGCCCTTTTCATTTTATTTTGAGTCAGGATCTAACTAAGTTGCCAAGGCTGGCCTGAAACTTTCAGTTCTCCTGCTTTAGACTCTAAAGAAACTGGGATTACAGGCACCTATCAACACTCTGGGGTCTATCCAGCTGTTTAATGAGCCAGAATCAAAAGAAGAGTTGTTGATTAATAGTATACGATTCCAGCATTTAATGACACTAAACTAAGAAAGCCTCTCCAGTGCTTGAATTTATCTATAGATTCAATGCAATCTCGATCAAAATAACAGAATTGGAAAGTCAACTCCAAAATTTAAATGGAATTGCAAATGTAGTGGCACCCCCTTTCTCCACAGAAAAGTCTCAACTGGGCTTCTCCAGAAATCTTCACCATGGCTGATTTGGGGACTGTCAGCAAAAGAGTTTCTGCAAAAGAGTTCAATGTAGATAAACTTCCTATTTTCGTGTTGCCCTGTTTTACTTGGCCACTGGCCAGGAAGATATCAACACTCCAGGTGCTGGACACCCCCTTACTAGTTTTACATATCCAGTATAGTAATTTATTGAAATATGCAAACAAGGCATCTGGCCTTGAGCTGGGCTTCACAAAGATGTATGTATGTGTGTGTGTGTGTGTATGTGTGTGTGTATGTAAATATATATATATATATATATATATAGTTTTGTTTTTTAAGTTGTTGATGGACCTTTATTTTATCTATTTGTATGTGGTGCTGAGAATAGAACCCAGTGCCTCATGCATGCCAGGCAAGCACGCTACCACTAAGCCACAACCCCAGCCCGTCTATATTTTTAAGATAAGAGAAGTTACCAATTGAGTTCCATGGTAACAGCTGGCAGGGGGAGGAAAGAAAGGGAGAAGATTCTCTCCCCTTCTCAGGTGTTGTCCTTGAAGGGTTAACTTGCCCAAAACAGTGAAAGAAAAAGCTGCTTTTATATAAAATTCTGCAGACTATGAATTTCTGAGACCTTCCCCTTAGATGCTGGGTATAAAACTCTGCAACTACCTGAACTCAGGTTCAGGGGATTGATTGATTACAGCAAAAGCTGTGCCCTCTGAACCTGGCTGCAGCCAAATAAAACTGTTTCCTGCTATCTTCGGTGCCTTGCCTCATCTGTCTCTACAATACAAAGGCTCTAGTATAACCAAAACAATATATATTGTTTTAATTTTGCCAAATTTTAAACATTTTATAACAACTTTACAATTATCATGAGACTATATGGTAAATAAAACCATCAAATTAATATAGTGGTAGACAAAGATCACTGGAACAGGGGGATGGAGGTACAGCTTAGTGGGAGATTATGTGCTTGGAATGTGTGAGGGCTTGGGTTGGTCCCCAAGCACTGAAGGAAAAAAAAATCTGTGGAACAGAATAAAGAACCCCCCAAATAGCACTCATATATATGGTTGGTCAATTTTCAATAAAGATGTCAAGGAAATTCAATGAGTAAAGTGTAGTTCTTTCAATAAATGATGGCATATTAATTGGATATTCACATGCAAAAGAAAGAAAAAACCTTATTTCATACTATATCTAATACTTAATTCAAAACAGACTATACATCTAGAGGTAGGAGATAAAACTAAAACTTCTAAGGAAAAACATAGGAAAAAAATCTTTGCAGTGATAGACTGTTTTGTGCTTTATAGAATATTTAGTTGCATCCCTGGCATCCATGCACTAGATAATATTACTAAAGACTTACGCCAGAGGCCCTGCTTTGGGTGGGTCACAACAAATCAGGAGTGGCCATTCACCCAAAAACCAAACAGAATAAGTAATGGTGAGAAGCAGGAAAGGAACTTTAATCAGGATGGCTGTACCGGAAAGACAACAGGCAGCATTCTCAGCCCTGTTGTCAGGGGTACTGACATGAGCTCCTAGATTATATAGACAAGCAATATGCTTAGTCAAGCAGTCTTGGTCAATCTGTGGTCTATTCCATCATTATCTCAGGATTGGTCAGATGGAGCCTTGTCACTTGTCAGCCGTGATAAGAAAGTTGCCAATGCTTGGGGGGCAGTTTTTTAACACATCTCAAGATGTTTTTTGTTTGTTTAGTTTCGTTTGGTACTGGGGACTGAACCCCAGAACCTCCTCTTTATTTATTCATTATTTTTTTGAGACAGAGTCTCAGTAAACTGCTAAATTACTGAGGTTGGTCTCAAATTTGCAATTCTCCTGCCTCAGCCTCTTGAGTGACTGGGATTACAGGCATTCACCACTGCATGGGACTCGATTCTTATCAATCAGACCTACTGTTTCTGAAATCCAACATGATTCATTCAAAGCAAAGGAGACAGTTGCAAAATGGAGACAAAGATGCCAAGGTTTTTACATTTGCAGGCCCAAGTGAAGAATCAGTGGTTTTAGCAAAAAGCCTCTAAATTCTTTTTAGCATCAAGTTGTGACAATTATTTATTTTTTTTAATTTTGTGGTGCTGAGGATTGAACTTGGGCCTCATAAATGCTAAGCAAATGTTTTACCACCAAGCCACATTCCCAGTCCCCAAGTTGTGACAATTAAAAAACATTTCCTATTATTGTCTGTTGAGTTAAATACTAATCAGTTCCTTGAATAGCTTTCAGGAAGATAAGAAAGTCTCTTAAAAAATGTGGTAACAAAGAAAAGGAGAGGGGGAGCTGGGAACTTTCCTTATCTCCTGTCTTTAGGAGAGAATCTGAAGAGTGACTGTGGTTGTAAAGTAAAGGGATGTACTCATAAACATCTGAAGAAAGCCACCTGTATAGCGAGTATGCAACCTATCACATATAGATGCTCCTGCTTGTAGGTATGGTGTAGACCTGCCGCTGCCAATGAGTGAGTAATAAAATGTCCATAACCTCTCTGCTGAGTCCTCCAAGTTCTTTCTTTGGGACTAGAAAACAGTATTCTAGGGCCTATGTAGCTCTGGGATTGAACATTACCCAATTTCACCTTTCCAGGGGAGAAAAGCAGCTCTCTTAGATGAAAACTGCTGTTATTCAAAGTATTCTTAAGACCAAAAAATTGGACTTTATTAACATTAAAACCTTTTACTTTTCAAATGATACTATTAATAATATGAAAAGATGAACCATGGTGAGAAAATATCATATATATCATATAATAATAGTATATATGAGCTGGGGTTGTGGTTCAGTGGTATAGCACTCAACTAGCACATGTGAGGCCTTGGGTTTGATCCTAGGCACTACATAAAAATAATAAAATAATAAAGGTATTGTGTCCGCCTATAACTAAAAAAATAATAATAATGTATGGTAAAGGGCTTGTCTCCAGAATATATAAGGAATGCTTACAACAATAAAAAGAAAAGGACCTGAGTTTTTAAAAATGGACAAAAAACTTCATTCTTTATCTAAGGAGATACACGGGGTTTGGGATATAACTCAGTGTTAAGAATACTCACCTAGCATTTGTAAGGTCCTGGTTTTAATATTGTTATGCCAGATTCGTGGGACCCCAATAGACCTCCAGGAGCTGAATCCGATGCAAGCACACAAGAGCTTTTATTGCAAGCTCAAGCCTGGACTCACAATCATTAGACGCAGCAGTTCCAGGGAGGGAGTCCTGGTCCTTTGTTCAGTGAGATTTTATAGGTTTTGGGGAGATACTCTATGCATCATAACATCACACAGCAAATCATTCCATACCGAGGGAAAATCAAACAACAACTCTTAACATTGATTAACACATTCAGTGGCGGGAACAAGTTGAGTAGGGGTGATTGGCTAGTACAAGAAAGGGGTTCCTTTGAACTGATTGAACTGATTTAGGGGTGTACGTGCTAAACTACATGGTTTCCCATATGTTATCAACCACTATAAACTACTTGGGGGTCATCTGGCATTCCAGGTATTTTCCCTGTCTCATGCTGATTGGAGGTTGCTAGGGTTGCTATGGGTCCTCACCTAGCCTAACTGAGTCAGGGACACCTGGCGCCACAGACCCCTCTTGTTATTTACAGACAAACAACTCAGCAGGGTGGGTATGTACTTAGGAGTGCTCTGTGGGTTTTTCCAAGGACAAGGGTCACGCCCCCTTCCTTAGGACAGGCCTTGAGGTAGAAGCTGCTGTTATTTATTTATTTTTTAAAAAGGAGTCACATTAGTTTCTCAATATCTTTCTCTCTCTCTCTTTCTCTCTCTCTCTCTCTCTCTCTCTCTCACACACACACACACACATACACACACACACACACATACACAAAAGAAAGAAAATAGATATATAAATGTCAGATAAGCACATGAAAGTGACAAATAACAAAGTTCTTAAGGTTTTTTTCCAAGAAAAGCCTCCAGGCCTTTCACTAATGAGTCTTGCAAAATATGGAACCAGTTTTTTAATAATGAACATGAACTGATGATGTGGTGTATGCCTGTAATCCCAATTAGGTAGGATTTAAAGTAGTTGAGGCAGGAGGATTACAAGGTGATGGCCAGCCTGGGAAATTTAGTGAGATCCTATCTCAAAAAAAAAAAATTGAAAGTGCCCAGGATGTATCTTAATGGTAGAATATTTGCCTAGCATATGTGAAGCCCTGGATTCAGTCTCCAGTAATTCATGCAAAAACACATACACAAGCACAAATGAACATGTATAGAAGAAGCCAGTTATTCTGATCAGTGATGTCGCAAGCTCAAAATCCCCTAGGCAGAATGTAACTCCCCTCTTAAAGGAAACATGCCTTTTATGAAGAGTTATGCCATCCAATCAACAAGCAACCTCTCCCCTATCCCTTTCTATAAATTCCTCCACTAAATTTATACCAACTGATCAAGGAGACAGATTTGAGTTTTTAGCTCTTGGTTTACTTGCCAGTCAGCCACGCAATAAAGCCTTTTCTCTTCACAAAAATGGGATGCCATAATATTGGCGTCTATGTCCTTGGAGCAGTAAGCCCTTGCTCTATAATAAAAAAGATGTTCATCATTACTCATTAGGGAGATGCAAATTAAGACCACAGTGAGATGCTAGTACACATGCACTAAAATGCTTTGATGGCTAATTTTATGTGCCAACTTCACTGGATCACAGCATACCCAGATATCTGGTTAAACATTATTTCTGGATGTGTCTGAGGCTATTCCTGGAAGAGATTAACATTTGAATTGATAGAATAAGTAAAGTAAGTTGGGTGCCCTCCACCACCTGGTGGACACCATCCAATTTATCAGTGATTAAACTCGAGTGAGCACGCGCGCGCGCGCACACACACACACACACACACACACACACACACATACACATAGAGAAAGGGAGAATTCTTTCTCTCTGCCTGCTTGAGCTGACATTGGTCTTCTCCTTCACTCAGACTGGGACTTACACCATCAGCACCCCTGGTTCTCAGTGTTTTAATTTTTCTATTATTTTATTATATATTTATATTATTTCTGTTACCATAAAATACTCAAGGCCTGATGTTTTATAAAGAAGAGAGATTTAGCTGGGTGCAGTGGCACATGCCTGTAATCTCAGCAGCTCAAGAGGCTGAGGCAGAAGGATCTAGAGTTCAAAGCCAGTCCCAGCAATTTAGTGAGGCCCTAAGCAACTCAGCAAGACCTTGTTTCTAAATAAATTATAAAAATGGGCTGAGGAAGTAGCTCAGTGGTAAAGCACCCCTGGGATTGAACATTACCCAATTTCACCTTTCCAGGGGAGAAAAGCAGCTCTCTTAGATGAAAACTGCTGTATTCTTAAGACTGAAAAATTTGTTAATTGGACTTTATTAACATTAAAACCTTTTACTTTTCAAATGATACTATTAATAATATGAAAATATGAACCACGGTGAGAAAAATATCATATACATCATATAATAATAACATATATGGTACCAATAATATATATGGTACCTGGGTTCAATCCCTGGTACCAAAAAATAAAAATAAAATAAAATAGAGATTTATTTAGCTCAAATTCTAGAAGCTCAAGGGCATGGCACCAGCATTGACTTGGCTCTGGTGAGAACCCCCTTGGTTATCTCACATGGTAAATGGTGTCATGGTGGGGGGGATGAGAGAGGGAGAGATCCCATGGCAAGACAAGAAGCCCAGGAGATATTCAAGGGTCAAATTGGAACCATGCTACTGAATTTCCTGAGTCTTCCGCTTACAGAAGGCAGATTGTGGGAAGACGTCTCAGTCTCCATAATCAGGTGAGCCAATTCTCACAATAAATCTCTTCATAATAATCTCTCTCTAAATATATCCTATTGGTTCTCTTTCTCTAAAGATATCTGACTGATACAAATGACTATAATTAAAAAGATTGACAAAACCAAATGCTGGGTAGGATGTGAATCAACTAAAACTCTCACTCACTCATTGCTGATTAAATACAAAATGGTACAAGCACTTTGGAAAACCGTATGTCATTTCTCATAAAGTCATAGATTAATCTCAAAGGCACTATACTAAGTGAAAGAAGCCAAATACAAAGATGACATACTGAATCACTCTATATATGTGATATACTAGAAAAAGCAAAACTATGGTGACAAAAAGCCGATCAGAGGTGGCTAGGAGCCAGAAGATTGGGAGAGATGATTGGTAGCAAAGAAATAGGAGGGAAATTTTTGGTATAGCAGAAGTGTTTATTATCATAACTGTAGTGATGTTTACATGCTTTATTTATTTATCAAAATTCAGTGAATTGGACATATAAAGCTTATAAATTTTGTAAATTATACTTCAGTAAGAAGGTTCTCTTTTAGACAGTTTTTTTTATTTTTTGGGTTTTTTTTCCCACTGTGACAAAACACGTAACAAGAAAACTTAGAGGAGGTGGGGGTTGTGGCTCAGTGGTAGAGCACTTGCTTAGCATGTGTGAGGCACTGGGTTCGATTCTCAGCACCACATATGAGTAAATAAAATAAAGGTCCATCAACAACTAAAAAAAATAAAATTAAAGAAAGAAAAATTAGAGGAGAAAAAGGTTATTTTGAAGATCATGGTTTCAGAGGTCTTAGTCCATAGTCAGCTGACTCCATTCCTTGGGGCCCGAGGTAAGGCAGAACATCATGACAGAAGAGTATGGTAGAGGAAAACACCAGGAAACAGAGATTCCTCTCCCATGGAAGGATATATATATATATATATCTCCATCACAAAAGCATGCACCCAGTGTCCCGCTCCTCTAGCCATACCTTTCCTGCCTACAATTAAAACCCAGTTAATCCCTATGAGGGGATTAATATATTGATTAGGTCAAGGTTCTTAATCATTTCACCTCTAAATTTTTTTGCATTGCCTCACACAAAAGCTTTTGGGGGCACCTTATATCTAAACCATTACAGGTTCTAATTTAAAGATGATTTTTCAAATAAAATACTTTGGAATAACTAGAATAAAATACATCCAACACTATTAAAACTACGAAGGCTGGGGATGTGACTCAAGCGGTAGCACACTCGCCTGGCATGCGTGCGGCTGGGGTTCAATCCTCAGCACCACATACAAACAAAGATGCTGTGTCCGCCAAAAACTAAAAAAAAAAAAAATATTAAAATTTTTTCTCTCTCTCTCTTTAAAAAAAATATTAAAACTATGAAATGTTGCTGAGAGACATGAAATAAGATCTAAATAAATGGATAGCTATACCATGAACATGGATTGGAGATCCAACATTGCTAAGATATCTGTTCTCTCCAAATTGATCTGTAGATACAACAAAATATCAAACATATGCCACTAGATATTTCTTTGGTAAAAATATATACTTTGTGTGTGGGTGAATGGGTGTGGTGGTGAGGATTACCCAGGGATACTTTATCACTGAACTATATCTCCATACCTCCCCATTCTTTTTTAACTTACTAAGGATCTTACTAAGTTGCTGAGGATCGTCTTGAATTTATGAGCTTTCTGCCTCAGCTTACCAAGTTGCTGGGATTATGGGTATGCATCACTGCATCTGATTAGACAGACTAATTCTAAAATTTATATATAAATGCAAAAGACCAGGAAAGGAACCAGGAGGGGTATAGGAGGGACAATAGAATTAACTGGACATAACTTCCCTATTCTTGTATTTATTTACTTTTTAATTTTTTTTGTTGTCAATGGACATTTACTTTATTTATTTATATGTGATGCTGAGAATCGAACGCATGCTAGGCAAGTGCTCTACCACTGAGCCACAACCCCAGACCCTATCCTTGTATTTAAATACACTACCAGAGTAACTCCACATCATGTACAACCACAATAGGATTTTAATTAGAATAAATTATACTCCCTGTATGTGTAATATACCAAAATACATTCCACTGTTACATATGTCTAAAAAGAACAAATAAAAAATAAATAAACGCAAAGGACCTAGAATAGCCAAAGCAAATTTATTTTTATTTATTTTGGTATTGAGGATTTAACACAGGGGTGCTTTGCTATTGAGCTACAACCCCAGTTCTTTTTATTTTCTGAGATAAAGTCTCACAAAGTTGTTGACAATGTTACTAAGATGCTGAGGCTGGCCTCAAACTTGCAATCCTCTTGCTTCAGCCTCCTGAGTGGCTAGGATTACCACCATACCTCACAACACCCCACTAAGAAAAGCAAATTTAGAAGACTAACAACACCTCAATCCAAGTTTACTCTAAGCTACAGTTATTAAAATAGTGTGCTGCTACTAGCTTTAAGATAGAAAAAGAGCAGAACAGAATAGGGAGTTCAAAAATAGACTCAGATGCTCCAATTATTTTGTTTGTTTGTTTGTTGATTGGTTGGTTGATTTGTTTTTTTAGAGCTGGGGATTCAACCCAGGGCCTCATTCATGATAAAGTACATGCTCTACCAACCCTAGCCATCAGATGATTTTTTTTTTCCCAACAAGTAAGTAGCTATCCAATGGGGAAAAGAAAGTATTTTCAATAAATGGTGCTCAGATAACAGATACATATGGAGAAAAAAAGAAAACAATCTCTGTATGTTCCAGAAAACCTGGTTCCAACATATAAGAACCAGTGCTGAGGTGCTAGAAAAACCAAAGAAAGAGGCTGACATCCAGGATTGCACAGAGTGCAGTTTATTGGGAACTTTCTGACAAAAGCATGGTCTTAGGTGGCAGCAAGACCAGTGGATCCCAACAATTGGGTCAAAAGAGGAGGTTTATTTAATAGGACAAAAGAGAATTCATCCAAGTCAGAATGTATTGAGTTTATCACAACCTAATATCAAGGAGATACATTCCTGGTGCTGATGGTACCAGGATCTAGTCATAAAGCCCCATATGTTTTTATGGTTTTATTCATGCTAGGAAACTGAAGGTTACTCAGGGACAAACCATGACAGTAAAATCTCAAGGTGACTTTGGTCTGGTTAAGCTGAATCCTGGTACTATATCACAACATAGACATATTGAGATGGATCAGAATCTCTCTTTTTTTTTTTTTTTCTTACAATGCAGGATGGAACACAAGGCCTTGTGTATGCTAGGCAAATACTCTACCACTAAGCTATGCTGAGCTATACTCTCAGCCACAATAAATTTTTGTTTTTTTCCCTTCTTACTGGGGAATGAACCCAGTAGGTTCTACCACTGAGCTCCACTCTCAGTCCTATTTATTTTATACTAGGGATTAAACCCAAGGTCACTTTATCTTGGAGTTACTTCCCCAGCCACTTTACTTTTTTTTTTTTTTTCCTTTTTGAGATAGGATCTTGCTAAATGGCTGAGGCTGATCAAACTTGCAATCTTCTTGCTTCTGCCCCCAGAAAAGCTGGGATTACAGGCGTGTGCCCACCATGCCAAATTTCTATTTTGGGGGGTTTGGGTTTTTTTTGTTGTTGTTGTTTATTGTTGTTGTGGCTGACACTGAGAATTGAACCCAGGGGCACTTTAAACACTGAGTTACATCGCCAGTATTTTGTATTTTGAAACAGGGTCTCAATAAATTGCTTATGGCGTGCTAAATTGCTAAACTTGCAATCCTCCTGCCTCAGCCTTCCAAGTCCTTAGGATTATAGGCGGAAGCCACTCTAATAAATATTTCTTGATCACCTGCCATGCGCACAAAGTAACTGGGAGAGACATGGCGGGGGAGGTGGGGAGTGAATAAAACAGACTCAAGGGAAAACTCAAGTGCAAATTTAAAAATACAACTATCAGTGCCACGAAGAAAACCATGAGTTCAAGAATGACATTACCCTGTTTTACTTAGGGTGGCTAAAGAAGGTTAAGACCTCTCTGCGGTGAAATTTGATCAAAAACCAGAATACTGTGAGAGAACCATCTTTGTAAGGCGCGGGTGGCCCGGGAGGCCAGTGAGTCCAGGCAGGAGAACAGCAATAGCAAAGGCCTTTAGCCTGGAAAATAAAGGGTGTCCCGAGCAGCACCAAGGGCTGGGGAGAGCGAGCGACTGACCCGCGCCATTGGCCACGTGCCCGGACTGCTGGGGCTTGTTTGCCATGCAGAGAACTAGTGTGAGCAGAGAAGCCCCTAGAGGTCGGAAAGGACTGTGACCTCGGGTTACCGTCTGGTCCCTCACTCCTGCCTAAAGCTACAGGTGGAATGGACTGTGGAGGAGCCAGAACAGAAGCGTGGAGGCTCGCTCAGGGCATCCAGGCAAGGAGTGTGAGGACGCGGGAGGAACCGCAGACGACCGCTTTCCCGCACAGGTTTGTGTTTCCACCAAGACAAAGTCAGGAAAAAAAGTCCTGGAGGCATAGGGCGGGTTCGTTTACCCTGAGCTGCAGGGCGCTTCGCCCCACGGACGCGCTGCAGTCTCCGTCCCACTCCCTCTGGCGCGCGGGGACGCCCGAGCCGCGCCTCCAGGCCTTGGCGCCGCCGCCGGAAGTGCTTTTCTGACCCGCCGCGCCGCGCCGCGCCGCTGGAAGATGGCGCTGGAAGCCAGCGACATGGAAGACGGGCAGCTCTCCGACTCGGATTCCGACATGACGGTCGCAGCCAGCGATAGGCCTCTCCAAGTGCCGGTGAGTACAAATCCGGGCGGCCGAAGAATCCGGGCGCGCGGAGCCCCAGCTGCAAGCTTGGCGCGGGCGGCGGGGAGAGGAGGGAGCGCGACGGCCTCCCGGCGGGCGAGCAGAACCAGGGCTTCGTAGTGGGCGCCGGGCGGCTGGGGGCTGTGGGGTGGTTTGGGTCGGGGACGGTGGCAGCGGCCGCGGGGCGTGCGAACACCAGCCGGCAGCGCGCGGCGAAGCGGAGCCCGAGAGCCGTGTGGCCTCCGAGAAGGGCGTGCAGCGGCTCCGGCCTCTCTTCTCAGCCTTCTGAGCTCTGCTATTTTTCTAAGCTTAACCGGCTTCCCCACTCCAGAGCTGTTAGGTTGGTTGGTTTGGAACCTGGGGACAAAGACCCAGCGTTACCTTTGGTGTTTCTTATTGTCCACGGCAGATTGGGAAACTGAGCTCCAAGAAAGAAGCTCATTGCACACCAGGGGGCCTGGTCTTAAGTCTTCCCACCGAGCCTAGCTTTGTCCTACAGTACCGTGACATTAGGTTTTGTCTTTTCTAAGTGGGAATTTGTTGTGAATCCCCCGGTGCTAGGTAGCTACCTCTTTGAGAGGTCTTTGGTGCCAAGCTGCCAGCGTTCAAATCCCAGCCGCTCCACTGTCTAACCCGCGGGTTATTTAGCTTCACTATTTAGGTGCCGTTATCAGTAGAGTTGTGAAGATTGGATGAAGCATACCGCACACAGTCATGCTCCAGAAGTGTTAGCTTCTGTTATTATTGGAAAGTAGAGAGGCTATCCTCTTACTCACTTAATCACTTCCACCCCCATTTCTAGCATATAGTAGTTGAACAAATACTTAATCGATTTAGTGTTTAGTACAAAAAGCAAAAGTCAAACACAAAGAGTTGGGAGAAATAAGTTCAAATGTTGTTTAGCACAGTAGGGTGACTATAGTTAATGTATATTTCAAAAAAGCTACAAGCAGCCAAGTGCAGCGTTGCATGCCTTAATACCAGCTACTCAGGAGGCTACAAGAAGGATCAAAAATTCAAGGCCGGCCATCTCTAAATTTAAAAAGGCTAGGATGTACTTCAGTGGTAGAGTCCTTGCCTAGCATGTGCAAGATCCTAGGTTCAATCCCCAGTAAAGGGTGGGGGAGAATAACTAGGAGAGGATTTTGAATATTTGACCACAAAGAAATGATCAATATTTGAGTTGAATATGCTAATTACTCTAATCTGAATGTACCCAGAGTATGGGTGTGTCTAGACATCATATTAAACCCCATAAGATTGTACAATTATTATTCTAAAATGAAAAAGTGACTTATTTTGCATCTAAATGTCTTACAAAATTGAAACCAGGATTATTTTGTTTTTTAATCTCTTTCGAGTTGTTTTATATAAATTGGCCTGTGACTTGGTTAACTTAATGCCATGAAATCGGCGGTTTTGAAAGTATTGGTTAGAATTTTTCCTCTTAGGAGTTCACCATCTACTCTAAAAGGAGTACAGTCACAGAACCATCCATATAAGGGAAGTTGTGTCCAAATTTAAGATAGGTATCTTTGGAAATAGATAACAAATCCTGCCACTAACAATTACTGTGTATATCATTTTCACACATTCTGGTCATAACTGAAAAGATTGAAATCTTTTAAAGGTGAGAATTGAAAGCTTTGGTAAATTTCTAGGAAACCTTTTAAAACAAAGTGATGCTTTAGCTGTGGAAATTAAATTTGTGGCTTTAAAATTAGCAGATTTCCTGGGGCACAGTGGTGCACATGAGGCTGAGACAGGAAGATCTCATTCAAAGCCAGCCTCAGCAAAAGTGAGGCGCTAAGGAATTGAGACCCTGTCTCCAAATAAAATACAAAATAGTGCTGGGGTTGTGGCTCAGTGGTCATGTGCCTCTGAGTTCAATCCTTGGTTAACCTGCCATCCCCCATCCCCTCATCAGCAATTTCATGTGGAATTTTGGAAAAGTGGGGACTGGATTGATTTCAGAAATGTCTTTGGAGATGAGTTTTGTTTCAGAATACTTCAGATGAATCTAAATGAGTTTTTAAAAATAACTCATGGTGGGTAGAGTTGCTATGTTTTATGGAATTGACTCTATTTTCTCTCACTTGCAGAAAGTGCTAGATGGGGACAGTGCTGTGAGGTCCTTCCAGAGCACTGCAACAGCCTGTGTACCAGTGTCACATTATCGGACTGTTAAAAGTGTGGATTCAAGTGAAGAGAGTTTTTCTGATTCAGATGATGATAGCTCTCTTTGGAAACGCAAGCGTCAGAAGTGTGTTAATCCTCCTTCCAAATCGGAGCCTTTTCAATTTGACCAGAACAGTGAGAAACCACCTGTTGGTGGGGCAAAGAAAGTTAACAACATATGGGGTGCCGTACTACAGGAACAGAATCAAGATGCAGTGGCCACTGAACTTGGTATCTTGGGAATGGAGGGCACTATTGACAAAAGCAGACAATCTGAAACCTACAATTATTTACTTGCTAAGAAACTTAAAAGGGAATCTCAAGAATGTACAAAAGAACTAGATAAAGAACTAGATGAATATATGCACAGCAGCAAAAATATGGAGTCAAGGGAAGAGGAAAATGGGCAAGGTCATCTGAAAAGGAAACGGCCTGTCAAAGACAGAGTAGGGTACAGACTAGAAATGAACTATAAAGGCCGATATGAGATCACAGAAGAAGATTCTCAAGAGAAAGTGGCTGATGAAATTTCTTTCAGGTAAGCATTTAAATTTGACCTATAAATGAACATTTGACCAGATATCTTCTGTTTACAGGACATAAATGCAAAATGCTTTAATAATGATGTTCCTTTTTGAGACTTTTTTTTAATTTGTGGAATTAACTAGGCTTATTTGATTATCTGAATACATTTATTTTCTTAAATTTGGACAGGCCTGGTAGGATAATTTGTATATACTTTCATGAACTTTTATTTAGTGCTGTATAGCTCTTTAAATAAAACATTTTTGGGCTGGGGATGTAATGAAATGGTGGAGTACCTGCCTAGCATGCACAAAGCCCATTTATTTATTATTTTTATGTGGTACTAAGGATCGAACCCAGAGCCTCACACATGCCAGGCAAGCGCTCTACCACTGAGCCACAACGCAGCCCACCAGAAAACATTTTTTAAACTCATGTATTAAGTGCTCATTTGTGATTCTTATTTTATTGAGATATATTTTACATTTGATAATATTCACTCATTTTCTTTTTTTTTGCGGACACAACATCTTTGTTTGTATGTGGTGCTGAGGATCGAACCCGGGCCGCACGCATGCCAGGCAAGCGCGCTACCTCTTGAGCCACATCCCCAGCCCTCACTCATTTTCAAGTGTTGGAGTTTGGCAATACTTGGGATTGAACCCAAGAGTACTCCACAATTGAGCTGTGTCCCCAGCATTTTTTATTTTGAGACAAGGTCCTACTAAGTTGCCAGTGCTTGTCTTAGCAATGCAATCCTCCTGCCTCAGCCTCCCCAAGTTGCTGGGATTATAGGTGTGTGCTTAATGCCATGAAATAAAGATAAACCTAAAAGTTGGTTTTCCTACTTTTAAAACCTTTCCATAACTCAGTAAGATCTTTCATATTTGTATGTCCATTTACAATTAATCATTGCTCATTTCCAGACAACTACTAATCTATTTTCTGTTTTTACATATGTGCCTTTTCTGGACAAATGGAATCATATATGTGTTCTTATGATTGGTTTCTTTCACTTAGTGAAGTGTTTTTGAGAATGATACATGTTATATAGCAATCAGTACTTAATTCCCTTTTAGATCTGTATATGTCCATGTCCGATGGATATGAATATTTCACTTTTGGCTATCATTAAATACATTTTCATTTCTTTTAGGTAAATACCTAGGAGTAGAATTGCTTAGTGGGTGGTAAATTTATAAGTCATGTGTTTTTCACAAGCTTTGTGTTTTGTTTTTAATTGATTGATTAAACCCAGGGCCTTACACATGCTAGACAATCACTGTACCATTGAGCTACATAACCCAGCCCATTTTTTAATTTTTTATTTTGAGACAAGGTTTCAGTAAATTGCCCAAGCTGGCCTCAAATTTGTAGTATTCCTGCCTCAACCTCCTGAGAAGCTGGATCATAGATGTGTGCCATCATGCCTGGCTTGATCCTATCCAGTTTAAAGCTCCCAGATATCTCTGGAATTAGGAAAACCAACTTTTAGGTTTATCTTTTTTGAACTCAGGCTTATATTCACCTTGCTGCGTGTGTATATATGTATTTTGAAATCTGCCATAATCCAGTAAAGCAAATAAAAATGTCAAGTATAAGACTTGATATGGAACCCTGAAGTTACTGTCTCTTTGCATGACCCCAAATTAGGTGTTTCCATGTCAGTGACTCAGTTAATTATTGAATATTTAGAAAAGCAAATGTTATTAGAATAGGGATTTGATTCTAGTTAAGGGCTATACTGGTGACTAAAGTAGATTTCATCAACAACAAATAAAAGGTTAAATTTACTTTGTTTCTTTTCAGGTTACAAGAACCAAAGAAAGATCTGATAGCCCGAGTAGTGAGAATAATTGGGAACAAAAAGGCAATTGAACTTCTAATGGAAACTGCAGAAGTCGAACAAAATGGTGGCCTTTTTATAATGGTAAGACTGATTCACAGTTTGTATTTTAGAATTGTTTGTCATGTTTTTTTCACCCTAGAAAGTGAACTTCCCTCTTTTGGACCTCTTACTTACCATACATTATTGCAATGTGTTTCAGACAAAATTAACAGTGAGAACTAAATATAAAAGTTTGGCACCCTCTTGTTTTCAATTAATACTTTCCTTACAAAAAAACATAAATTGTAGTCTGTTATTAGGAAGTTGACAACATATCCCTATATGATTCATTAAAGGTAGCACCTAAAATTTTAAGACAGGAGTCTGGTAGGAGTCTAGAAGTGTGAATTTTGAGAACATAGATCTTGAAATACAACTTTGCAACTGCAATTTGGTTTAATTATACGACTGCTTAGAGTCTCAGTTCCCTTAGGTATAAAATGAAGATTAACCTGTGTCAAGATGTGATAGTAGAGATGTCTGTGAAGAAGGGTCCAAGCAGGGTTCTTGGCATATGTGACAGAAAAGAATTTCAGCACAAACCAGACAGAGGCATAAACAGAGGTTTATTTAGGAAGTCGATATACATTCAAGGGAGAATATGGGCTGTGTAAAGTGAGAAATAGCTCTGACTTGGGCTGGGGATCCAATATTTAAGGGCTATATCAGGGGCTGGACCGGAGGTGCATCCAGGGTGAGGGTGCACAATTTTGTGCCAGTTTTCCATACGTTTTCATATTTCCCTCATTTTACAGAGGCGTGATGCTCAAGATTTACAACTATGCTCTCTAACCCTTCAGTGGCTTGTGGGTATTTCCTTTAAGATTCAATATCTATCAATCTGTCTGTCTCTCTCTCTCTCTCTCTCTCTCTCTCTCTCTGTCTCTCTCTGTCTCTCTCTCTCTCTCTGTCTCTCTCTCTCTCTCTCTCTCTGTCTCTCTCTCTCTCTCTCTCTATCTGTCTGTCTCTCTCTCTCTCTCTCTCTCTCTTCTAAATCCCTATCTCAGTAAGGATTTTACAGTGGCACGGGGATTAAACCCAGGACCTCTCAAATTGCCATGTTAAGTGCTCTTGTCCTGAGCTACAACCCCAGCCCTGATTCATGCATTCTTAAATTCACTATTGTTATGTTATAAAGCCCAGACAGATTTACAGTGATCCATTTATATTACAATATCATGGGTGGTGGAGACCAAAAGGAAAAAATCTGAAATAGCTCCTGGGGTAGGGGAGCAATAAAGAAAGTGGAGAAACACTGTTTACTGTTTCAGAATGATGAAAAGAGCACATCTGGCCAGGGCCTGATCACAGGCAGTGGCAGTTCTAGAATGGTTTTGCAGATCTCATTCAATTCAGATTACACCACAGGGTGAAGATCTGAGTGTGAATGGTTTCCCTCTTGTTATTCCTGGTTTGTAATTTATTTTTATCCAGTTCTCACAGCACAAGAGAGTAGATCAATAGTATGCTATGGAAATGAAGAGAAAGAAACAAATTAGAGAGTTAGCAGCATTGGCTGAGGAAATAGCCTGTCAACATAAATTACAGAAGTCAACAACAAAACAAATTTTAATAATCATGAATACACTGACATACCTGTTTATGTCACTATTAAGGTTCTTTGAGGGCTGGGGCTGTAGCTCAGTGGTAGAGCACTTGCCTTGCACGTGTGAGGCACTGGGTTCGATTGTTAGCACCACAGAAAAATAAATAAATAAATAAATATTAAAAATAGGAAAGTTCCTTTCTTCTGCTGGACTGCATTTCTTGTTAAAAGGGACAGGGGTGTTCTTTTATGTAAAGATTGGGTATTTCAATATTGTAATAAAATTTTGTGTTCCATTGAACTAATGGCAAATGTACAAAATGTTAAGAAGGTACAAATTGAGATTCACTTCCTTTTGATACATTCTTTCTTTGAACAATTATTGATTGAGGACTGCCATGTGCCAAGCCTATTCTAGAACAGGAAGCTTATGTTGTAGTTGAGGGTGAGAGGAAAATAGTCTATAAACCACAAATATAATAACTTCAAATGAACCAGAATGTGATATATCCATGGAAAAAGAAATAGATCAAATGGAAGTATAGGAAGTATCTATTAAACGCCAAAATTGATCAAATGGAGGTAATAGAAAGTCACTATTAAATAGGAGTGGTTAGGTTAGAAATTTGAACAAAGACTTGAAGAATGTGAAACAGTACTACAAAAAGAACAGGCCAAGTAGAAGTAACAGCCATGTTAGAAGTGAAAGCTACTTAGCAGACTAGAAATAGGGTAAAGTAAGCTATTGCTTGCTTTGGGTACAAAATTTGATGGAGTGCCAAAAAATTCAGTAATCAAGACAAATGATATTTTAATGCAATATTATCAAAAATTAAAATTAATATACAGAATTTTAAGTGAAGATAGTCTTCAACTTTGTCCTTGGAAGATTCAGTTGTCTCTCATCATCCTAATCTCTTCCTGGTACCTGGTTTGAACAAAGGATCTTTGCAACTAGAGCAGAGTGCTTTAGAGAAGTGGGATATAAGGTCAGAGAGGTAATGTGCAACAAGATCTAGTGGGGCATCATTTGCACCTTAAAGAATTTGGCTTTTATTTTTAATGAAATAGCTATTTATTTATTTATTTATTTATTTATTTATGGGATGGGTACTAGGGATTTCACCCAGGAGGACTTTACCACTGAGTTACATCCACCAGCGCCCCCCCCCCTTTTTTTTGAGACAGGGTTTCACTAAGTTGCTTAGGATCTTGCTCAGTTGCTGAGGCTAGCCTTGAACTTGAGATCCTCCTGTCTCAGCTTCCCCAGTTGCTGGGATCACAGGTGTGTACCATCACATCTGCTATGAAATAGCTCTTAAAGAGTTTTGAATAGATGACATAAGCAATTCTGTTGAGAATAGACTGAAGGGGATGGTGGATAAGGGTGGAAGCAGTAAAGGTGTCTTAAGAGGCTAATAATGCAGGTGAGAGATAATGTGGGTAGGACCACAGTGATAACTCTGGCATGGAAAAAAGTGGTCAGATTCTAGGTGACACCAACAGGATATTCCAACAAATTAGATGGAAAATGTAAGAAAAAGAGAGCCGCAGGGCTGGGATTGTAGTTTAGTGGTAAAGTGGTTGCCTAGCATGTGTGTGGCACTGGGTTCGATTCTCAGCACCATATATAAATAAATAAAATAAAGAGAGTCCCCTTTTTTCCCCCGTAAAAAAGTACCAGGGATTGAACCCAGAGTTACTTAACCACTGAGCTATATCCCCAGTCTTTTTTGTTTTTTTATTTTGAGACAGGGTCTCACTAAGTTGTTTAGGGCCTCAGTAAGTTGCTGAGGCTGGCTTTAAACTTGTGATCCTCCTGTCTTAGCTTCCTGAGCTGCTGGGATTACAGGTGTGCACCACTGTACCTGGCTCTTCATTCTTTTTAAAGTTGCCAATGACTGGTGGCATTATAGTTTTTTATTTCTGTTATATTACATGTGTACCCACACACTCACATATGTTGGTCTCATTATTTGTTGATTTTATATTTGCATATTTGCCTACTTGCTAAAAGTTATTTATAAATTCAAAATCAATATTAGTAGTTTGTTTTTACAGTTATTTATAGATATGCAGAGTGATCAAAAAAAATTGAATTTGCCCAGTGCATACATTCCCAGCCTAAGGTGAATGAGGCAACACTCTGCATCTTTCAACTCTAATTGTGTAAGCAAGAGTCCTTTTCAATGTCTTTTTATTTAGTGCCATGCTTTCCACACTATTGTGCTTCACATTTCTGGTGAGTCAGCTGTTTAAAATGCACCCCCACCCCCACCCTCTCAAGCTGAGCATAGCAGTACATACTGATAATCCCAGCTATTCATAAGCTTGAATCAGGAGAATTGCAAGTTTGAGTCCAGCCTTGGCAACTTAGTGAGACTCTGTCTCAAAATAAAAAAGAAAGGGGGGATGAGTTGTGGTATAGTGGTTAAGCACCCTTGGGATCAATCCCCAGTACCAAAAAAAGCACCCCCATCCCTCAGGGGTAGTGCTGGGTGCTTCTGTGACTTGCCTTACAGGGAAAATATGTGTTAGATAAGCTTCATTTAGGCATGATTTATGTAGTGTGGTCAGCCATGAGTTCAATGTTAATGAATACATTTATTTCTGTGTGTGTATGTGCCATGCTGAGGATTAAACCCAGGGCCTTATGTTTGTTAAACATGCTTTCTACCACTGAGCTATACCTTCAGCTCCAGTAGTATATTTTAAATAAGATGTCTTTATAAACATACTCAAATATGACAAAGCTACATGTTGATCCATTGACAAACAGGTTGTGTCAGTGGCTTGCACAAACAACCACTTATTTTCTCTCTATTTCATTATTTGCTAATTCAGTGTTTGGAGCAACTTGAAAGAATATAACTACCATGAATAGTGAGAAGCATGCAATGGGTGGCATATTCCTGTAATCCCAGTGATTTAGGAGGTTAGGTCAGGAGTATCACAAGTTCAAGATGAGCCTCAGCAATTTAGGCCCTTAGCAACTTAGCAAGACTCTTAACTCAAGTTAAAAAATTAAAAAGGCTAAGGATGTGACTCGGTGATAAAGTTTCCTGGGTTCAGTCCCCCAGTACTTAAAAAAAAGGTAAAAAAGCAACTGTTTTTCTCTATGTATCCTATCATTATGTATACTTAAATCTTTAATTAATTAATCATAGTGTAAGACATGAGGTATTAATAAATTTTCCTATATGGCTCAGATTGGAGATACTATTATATATTAAATTCTCAAATATTTGACTCTATTTCTGGATTTTCTATTCTATTACATTTATCCTTTTAGTTTTATTACCACTCTATTAATTATTGAAGTTTTATGATATATTTTAATATCAGAATATGGACCGATTTGTCCAGATGGCAGATAAAAGCAGAAAATCCAGTCATTTTAAGAGTCAGAATTAGGGGCTGGGGATGTGGCTCAAGCGGTAGCATGCTCGCCTGGTATGCGCACGCCCCTGGGTTCGATCCTCAGTACCACGTACAGATAAAGGTGTTGTGTCCGCCGAAAACTAAGAAATAAATATTTTTTTAAAAAATTCTCTCTCTCTCTCTCTCTCTCTCTCTCTCTCTCTCTCTCTCTCTCTCTCTCTCTCTCTCTCTCTCCACTTGTCTCTTAAAAGATACATTGGTTGGGCTGGGGATGTGGCTCAAGCGGTAGCGCGCTCGCCTGGCATGCGTGCGGCCCGGGTTCGATCCTCAGCACCACATACCAACAAAGATGTTGTGTCCGCCGAGAACTAGAAAATAAATAATAAAAATTCTCTCTCTCTCTCTCTCTCACTCTCCTCTCTCACTCTCTCTTTAAAAAAAAAAAAAAAAAGATACATTGGCTATTCCTTGGACAAGTCTAGTTTGAGGACTGGGGACGGAAACTCACTTGTAGAGCACTTGTGACACATTCAAGGCCATGAGTTCAGTTCCTAGCACTGAAAAAAAAAAAAGAAGAAAAGGAAAGAAAAGTCGTATGTAGTTCACAGTTTGTTTTGTTTATTTTTTGTAGAATGGTAGCCGAAGAAGAACACCAGGTGGAGTTTTTCTGAATCTCCTAAAAAACACCCCAAGTATCAGTGAAGAACAAATTAAGGTAATGATAATGTTCTTGGCTTTGAAGCTCCATTGTGATTTCACCTCTGCTCACTCAGCCTCTGGGTTTGCTTTCCAACTTCATCACCTGCTCTGCCTTAAATGGACCAATTTTGTCATTGTACATTTTGTGAAGGCTTGCCTCCTCTTTTTCTTCCCTTTCAGAGCCAAGATCGAGATTTTTAGTCCTGTTCTCTTAGCATGTAATTATTTTTCCAATCATCCTAAAATTTTTTATTAATGGACATTTTTAAACATGCAGAATAGATGGAGTAATAAGATTAATGCCCATATATTCTCTACCAAAATGACATTGATGGTTGATGTTTCATGTCCATCCCCTCCCAGTACTAGGACTGGAACACAGAGCATTGTACATCTGAGATACATCCCCAGCCCTTTTTAAAATATGTAATTTTGAAGCCAAGTGTGAATGTGCACACCTATGATCCCAGCAACAGAGGAAGCTGAGGCAGGAGGATCCCAAGTGTGAGGTCAGCCTCTGAAACTTAGGCTCTGTCTGAACATAAAAAATGAAAAGGGCTGGAAATATGGCTCAGTGATAAAGAGCACTGAATTCAATCCCCAGTGCCAGAAGAAAAATTTTGAGTTTAAGTTGCCCAGCCTGGTCTCTAATTAGTGATATTCCTGCCTCAACTTTCCAAGTCACTGAGATAACAGGTATGCAATGCCATGGCTGTCTTATTTTGACATTCCTGCTTTACCTATTGAATTTCTTTTTGTTTCATTTGGAAATAAGTAGCAAACATCATGATGTTCAGCCTCATTATTTCAACAACCATGTCCTAAGATCCAATATTGAGACCTTGTTCCAATTTTCTGAGTTGTCCTAATAATTTATTTTATATTTTCCACCTCAACCAGGATCCAATATAGGTTTCCATGTTCCAGTTATCATATAGGTTTTTTTATATATTTTTTTTTTAATTGTTGGTGGACCTTTATTTTATTTATTTGTATGTAGTGCTGAGAATTGAACTCAGTGCTTCATGCATGTGCACTACCACTGAGCCACAACCTCAGCCCCTCGTATGTTTTGTTGGATTTTTTTTTTTTTTTTTAAGAGAGAGTGTGAGAAATTTTTAGTATTTATTTTTTAGTTATCAGCGGACACATCTTTGTTTGTATGTGGTGCTGAGGATCGAACCCGGGCCACACACATGCCAGGCAAACGGCGCTACCGCTTGAGCCACATCCCCAGCCCTGTTTTGTTGTTTTTAATCCCGCATTTTCCTCCCTTGTCATTTAAAACCTTTTGAATGATGGTTATTTAATAGAATGTTAGTTTATCCTATTAATGTTCTGGTGATTATCTCCTTGTGACTTTTTTTCCATTTTTTCCTCCATCTTTTGATATTTCTTATGAACTGGAAGGTGTTTTGTTTTGGTTTTGTTTGTTTGGTTTTTGGTACCAGGGATAGAACAGTGGCACTTAACCACCAAGCCACATTCCCAACCCTTTTTTGTTAGAGACAGGGTCTCACTGAGTTGCCTAGGGCCTCAGCCTCCTGAACTACTGGGATTACAGGCATGTGCCAGCAAGACAGCTTGAAGGTATTCTTGACAATTTTTGTGTTCCTGAGAATTCGTTATGTGAGTATTATTATACATTGGGGGGTTTTCAGAATTCAAAATTTGATATTATTTAATTTTTTAATTATGGAACATGATTTGCTTTTATCATTTATGGTTTTATTTGTTTTTGTTTGAGTGAACTTGTAATTACTTCAGTTTTTAGAAAATAACAAAGTTCATAAATAAATAAAAGTTTAGTTGTCATTTTTTAAAGGCACAGCCTAACAGTCTCCCTTTATAAAACAGTATGTAGTCAGGTTCTTTACTTGATGAATATGGGATGCAAAAATATTTCCCTTAGATTTTCTTTTGTCAGCATTTATTGTGAGAGTATGTTGCAACAATATTTCTTTGGGCCATTCCCTGCTTTATTCTATTAAATCCATAGCCTGTAGGAATGAAGTTCCTTTTTAGAAAGGATTGCCATCTTTGAAGGGAAAGGGGAACTTTATAAAATTACTGTATTGCCAAGCAGTATTCTACTTGACATTTTTTCTGTGAAGATGCTTACTGTGCTTCCACATAAAATGAAAATACTTCAGGAAGCTTATTATTATCTTTATACTTGACAAGTACACTCTTAAAAAATGCCAAATTATTAAACTTTTGTGAAGGCGGTATAAATAGATTTTTAAGGATATAGATCTGAGCCAGACATGGTAGCACATGCTTATAATCTCAGAAGCAGAGGCTGAGGCAGGAGGACTGCAAGTTCAAGGCCAACCTCAGCAACTTAGTGAGACCCTGTCTCAAAATAGAAAATAAAAAGGACTAGGGATGTAACTCACTGCTTAAGTGCCCCTAGGTTCAATCCCTGGTACTAGGGGAAAAAAGAAAAGAAAAAGAATATAGATTTGGAGAAATTATATGAGTTCAGACCTTCCCCCCAACCCCACCATGTCAGAGGTGGAACCCAGGGCCTCACATGCCAGGCAAACACTCTACCGCTTAGCTGAGCTACATGCACCCCCCCAGTCTTGAGTTTAGACCTTGTACTTTCTCATGTTAGCTCTGTAATCTTTCGCCTTTTTTTTTTTTTTTCTCTCTGAAAAAAGAGATAGTATACCTACCTCATAAAGTTTTTGTGAGGATAAAATTAGTTAATGTGTGAAGTTTTTAGCATGACTGGCATATAAAAATATTCACTTAGTAAATGATAGCTAGCCTACTTTTGAATTCACCTTTGTAGCTCTTCTGTTCTTTTTCTTATCCTCTTTCTGAACACTCATTCTGAACTTTTTCCTTTATCCCCTTTATTGCAAAGTTCTTTACTCCTTCCTTTGCTAATATGTGCTACTTGTAACTATTTAGCATAAATTTTAGGAGTGAGTCCCCTTTATCTCACCATTCTCCATAGTACTTTTTATAAATAAGGCATTCGTACTTTGTGTACTTTAGAGAATGATAGGGACAGACTTGGATACAAATTTTAGGAGTCCTTTCCCAGAGGATAATAGGGTTTCAGAAGTGTATCCATCTATACCAACTTCCTTTTAAACCTTCCCTGTCTTACTGTAGTTCATTTGGCCTTCTCTTTAAATCCATGATCTAATTTGATTTCTCTTTATCTCTGCATAGTTATCTGTATCAAATTTCCCACATTATTTTTTTTCTTTTTCATATAATATTTTATTATTTTGTTCTGTGCATTGAATCCAGGGACATTCATTCTACCACTGAGCTACATCCTCAACCTCTCCTCCTTTTTTGGGTAGGGGGTGCTGGAGATTGAACTCAAGGGCACTCGACCACTGAGCCACACCCCCAGCCCTGATTTGTTTTTTTTTGTTGTTGTTGTTTTTTGTTTTTTGGGGTGGGGGGTACTGGAGATTGAACTCAGGAGCACTGGAGCACTGAGCCACATCCCAGCCCTATCTTTGTGTTTTATTTAGAGACAGGGTCTCACTGAGTTGCTTAGTGCCTAGTTGTTGCTGGGGCACCACTGGGATTATAGACATGCACCACTGCACCTGGTTTTTTATTCTGAGATAGGGTTTTGCTAAATTGCCCAGACTGTCCATGAATTTGCAATATGCTGCCTCAGCCTTTTGAGTCTCTGGGATTAGAGGCATGTGCAGTGGCTCACGGTTTGATTTCTTAGCATGAACATTACATAAGTTAGAATGACATTTCAAAGTTAGTAAATCTTTATTCCAAAGGCTTCTGTTTTGTTGTGATCAATTACATTTTACTTAAACTCGAAACAACATGATTTTTGTATTATATCTTTTCATTTAGAAAACCTGACTGTAGACTTGATATGTTCAGGTGGAATAAGTATGATTCATTAAATCCAACACGAGATTGGATTTGAATTATAGCTTCAATCTTTACTTGCAGTCAATACTTACTTAAGATGCTAGACTATGTCTGATAAAGTTTTTCTTTTTTATTATAGGATATTTTCTACATCGAAAATCAAAAGGAATATGAAAATAAAAAAGCTGCTAGGAAAAGGAGGACACAAATATTGGGTAAAAAGATGAAACAAGCCATTAAAAGTTTGAATTTTCAAGAAGAAGATGATACATCACGAGAAACTTTTGCAAGTGACACAAATGAGGCCCTGGCCTCTCTTGATGAGCCACAGGAAGGACATGGTGAAACCAAGTTGGATGCAGAGGAGGCCATTGAGGTTGATCATTCTCACGATTTGGACATCTTTTAAGAACATTTTGGACATTTTGAGGAATAGACCTTTCTAAAATAACATTGTAATAACCCATTTTTATTGAGATTGCTTTGTTTTACTTGCACTGATAAACATGAGAATCAGGAGAAAAGAGAACTGTTTCTTGTTTTAAATAAAAATTAATATATGTGGAGAGATGAATACAATTGATAGAAACATTTAAAGATGGCTTATGTCTGACACTATACAGTATATTACATAGGATTTAATTTTCTCTGTTGCATGTGCTAATTATTAAGAGTATTTTACTAGTTGATAATTGGTTTTGTCCAGGTCATTGTAACACACCACTCAAAAATCTAATTTCTTTTTCTGATTTGTCTGTGGTAAATTATGCTTTGGTTTCAAAACATTCCATTAAAAGATCCAGATGGGACACACATAATTAAGCTGTTACAAATGCATTCAAATTTGTTTTTTTCTATATTGTAAGAACTCTTAGGCAGTTTTAAGGATAGAGACTTAAAAAAGGTTTATATTGAAGGCTCTTCCCTCTTGTTTATGCAGAAGCAAATAAATATCAGAAGCTTTTCAAAGAAGTATTGGTTGTGAATTTGGTGGGTTGTTTGTTGGGTTTTATTTTGTTTCATTCATTTGTTTGTTTTAGGGATTTGTGGTACTCGAGAAAGATACCAGGGATGCTCTATCACTGAGCTACAGCCCCAACCCTTTATTTCTTTATTTTAGAACAGGGTCTTGCTAAGTTGCTAAGGCTGGCCTGGAACTTGTGATCCTCTTGCCTCAGCCTCCCCAGTAGCTGGGACGACAGGCATGCACCGCCGCACCCAACATTGTTGTTTTTTTTTAATTGATTTTATTTATTTTTTTTAAATACATGACAGTGGAGTGCATTACAATTCTTATTACACATATAGAGCACAATTTTTCCTATCTTTGTATATAAAGTATGTTCATGCCAATTCATGACCAACATTGTTTTTGACTTATTAATTAACTTGGTCATATACTAGATACTGAATGTGATCCATACCTGTGTGACATTATGGACATTTTTTAAATTCCCAGTAGTTGCCTACCTAAGACTGTTTTACCTTATATTATGAAAGTTAGGTATTTAAAATGTCATATCTGCATGAAGTTTCAAATAACTTGTTTTTATTAAAGACGAAAGTAGTTACACTTAAAATGTTCCAAGTCTTAAATAATTTACAAAATATCTTAAGCAAAACTGTGCTTAACAAGTAGATTTTATTAAGCAAAAATGAATAATTCAACAGTTATAAACTGTTCCTTACAATGTACTTGAAGTCTTTCAGTATCTGAAAAATAGTCTTTGCAGTTAGATCTTAGAGGGAAGTGGTTATTGGATGTTTTTTATTTATAAACAATGCAAAAATAAAATTAGTTTTATTATTTGGTGCCAGAGTTTGAACTCAGGGCTTTGCACATGCCAACCATGAGCTTTCACCTCTGAGCTACACTTCCAGCTCTGACATTTTTTAATTTCAAATACTCTTCATAAAATTGATATAACCACCATAAGGATGGGATCCTAATTAGAATAACTCATGCTCCACATATGTATAGTATGTTAGAATATACTACTGTCACATATATACAAAAAACGCAAATAAAAGTAATATGTAAAAAAAAATTGGTATAACCAAGGGAAGAAAAATATTCTAAATATGTAACTGAATATTGTTCCTGAAATCATTCATGAGGGGTGATCCAACACCACCCACCATCACACACCTTGCACATGGCAAGCGCTCCTCCTCTGGGCTACATCCCCAGCACTGAGAGGTGACTTTAAAGATGTAGTATTTTCTGCCACATAATATACAGTAAATATTGGTATTTTTTTTTCTACTGAAAGTTATAGTTTTTAAAGGGCACTGATGCCTAAGGCTGTTTGTCTTCATGAAAATTTCCCTTATATCCACTGTACCAGTTCATTTATCAGTATTTGCTTCTTTAACATTTGAAACCACACAGATATCTGATATGGGTAGCATCCTACTGTCATGTAGAAACAAATGCTTCCATTTTTAAGGTTTTTTACATTTATCAATTTTACTCTTCTCTAAACTTTTCTGAAAGAAAGAGTCCAAACTTCCCATATATGTATTCATTTTATACTCCCACAAAACCAGTGTATCTCACTATAATTCTTCCTGTATATTTTTCTTGCTAGTCTGTAGGATTTACACTAATAACATTCTGCCTCTGTCATAGTAATTGAAGTACTTATCTTCACTTGTGACTTTATTATAGAGTTTTATAGTCTGAAATATTCTGCAATATCACAAGATAAAATGAGTTGGTGGGATTTAAACTTGATTTACACTGAAAGTGTGTCTTAAGTAATAGGTGATAAAACAAATGGAACATTTATCAATGATGATGTGCAGTATGTAAGGAGGAAAATTAGCCAAAAGCAAATAGAAAATGTTAATATGACTTAGATTTAGCAAGTGTATTTCCAATACGTGTCAAATTTGCAATATATCTGCAAGCATTACCAGTTTTAAAGTTAACGTCTTTCCCAAGAAGGGAGATTAAAATAAAATAAAATTACCACTGAAAGTAGCTCTGAGCTTGGCCCTCTCAGCTGTTTATGTTAACTTCTAAAGTTTGCTATGAAATTGACAAGACATTGTTACATCAGAGGCAGTAGTTCCATTAGATTAGGTCAGTGAATTGGGTTCTAGATGAGAATTCTGTCACTGCTGGCAGTGATGGCTTCAGGAAAAGACAGTGATCTGACCTTATCCAATGACTGCTCTGATGAGAATTCATATAATCCTGCTAATAAGTGAGGACTTAAGGGTTCTGAGGGGTTTTGACTTCTGATTTGTTCCACAGTCTGGGAGCTACATAAATGACAATAACTGTTTCTCCTTCACATTGATACAGAAAATTTTATGTTCCAGAGGGAAATATCATACATGTGCAGTGAAAGCCTGATCACATATAAATTTAGAAGCCAAGTTAGTTTCTGGGTCTGGGGATGGGGTGGTATTTGTTTCTGCCACTGGCCAGAGATTTCCTTTAGACAAGAGTAGGCCTGAGGCAAATTATGGTACAACAGTACACTGCCTGCTGTCTTTTTTTTTTAACTTTTCTTTTTTCTTTTCTTCTCTTTTCTTTTGGTGTGTGTGTGTGTGTGTGTGTGTGTGTGTGTGTGTGTGTGTCTTTTTTTTTTTTTTTTAATATTTATTTTTTAGTTCTCGGCGGACACAACATCTTTTGTTTGTATGTGGTGCTGAGGATCGAACCTGGGCCGCACGCATGCCAGGCGAGCGCTCTACCGCTTGAGCCACATCTCCAGCCCTGCCTGCTGTCTTAAAATCAGGTTATGTGGGGACTGAGGATGTAGCTCAGTGACACAGCATTTACCTGGCATGTAGGAAGCTCTAGATTCCAGCCCCAGCACTGCCCCAAAAGAAAAAAAGGGGGGAAAAAACACATCTGGTTATATGGACATTGTGTGCAGACGATAAAGGACTGCATGCAGCTGGAGGTACCCAACCCTGACTTGATCTTGGTGATAATGTGGGGCTTTAAAGAACTGATGGCCTATTAGGTGAGCCTGAATAGCACAGTTCTCTGTCCTGCAGCTTCAAGGGTCCAAACACCATGGACACAATCACCTCAATTCCTTGGAATGATGCCAAAACAACAAACTCACAAGACATTCCTTTTTCTTGCTTTCTTAATCTTCAGGTATGATGAGATTCATTTGCCACGGTTTTCATTAAAGCAAGGGATGATCCCAGCACGTTATGTCATGCCTTGGAAAGAAAATATGGAATTCAGGAATGTGAATCTGAAGGTATTTTCTCACAAATATTCATCATTTACAAGCTTATACCATTGAATATAATCTGTAAGATATATATGACTATACAAAAATGATTTTGATGCGCTTTCACATAAATTTGAAAGTAAACGTTTAGGCAATACAATAATGCAAATATAAACAAAATAGGCATACAAAAGGATCTCAGAACCTCCACATGATGCTAACTGGCAGTGTTAAGCCTATTAGAAGCAGGTGCCATTAGTATTAAAGCTACATCAGGGGCTGGGGTTGTGCTTCAGTAGCAGAGCACCTACCTCACACATGTGAGGCAATGGATTCAATCCTCAGCACCACATAAAAATAAATAAACAAAGATATTGCATCTGTCTATAAAATTTTTTGAAAAAAGCTATATCATACATGTATAGAACATATAGGTTTTAAGTCACACTGAATGTTCAAGTAGAGAGTCATGGGAACAGTTGGTCTAGACTTGAAGATTGCCCATTGGTGTTTTTTTTTTTTTTTTTTTTTTAAGACAGAGTGAGAGAGAGAGAATTTTAATATTTATTTTTTAGTTTTAGGCGGACACAACATCTTTGTTTGTATGTGGTGCTGAGAATCGAACCCGGGCCGCGAGCGCGCTACCGCTTGAGCCACATCCCCAGCCCCCATTCAGTGTTCTTAATCAGTACTTCTAAAACCTTTTTCAACTTTGGATTGAGCATATTTACTTATGAAATGGTAATTTTTGTTTTTATACTGGGGATTGAACTCAGGAGCACTCAACCACTGAGCCACATCCCCAGCCCTATTTTTTATTTGGAGACAGGGTCTTACTGAGTTGCTTAGCATCCCACCATTGCTGAGGCTGGCTTTGAACTCGTCATCCTCCTGCCTCAGCCTCCCCAGCCCTGGGATGACAGGCATTCGCCACCATGCCCAGCAGTAAGTTGGGTTTTCTTTTAAGAGAGAATAGAATATATTGTAATAATCAGACTATGAGAGGAAACTTCAAATAAGGATACATAAAAGAAAATGTGTTTGTATAAATAATTTGCAAATTCTAATTGGCTAAATGATTAATGTTGAATAAGAATATATTTTTCCAAGACAGAGATTTTTTATAAACTACAAATATTTATGTTAAATATATCGTAAGATATGGTTCAATTGTTTTCTTATTAAATGCACATGAACAATGTTATAAATGGGGCTGCATTTGCCCTGGGATGATGATTTTATATGTATTTTTATCTGATAGTTTTGAAAACAAAAATCTGAGGAAATAATGACTCAAGTATTAAACTTAAATACAAAATTCATATATGTTTATTATTAAGACTTACTATGGTCTTAATGTTTGACTATATTTAATGTAATTTAGTGACTTACCAAGGAATTTTTAATGTCCTATATAACTTTAGCCTAGTGACAGTATTAGTAGGACCTGTCTTTTTCATTTAATAGAACTACAATGTATACATTTTATGAATTAAAATTAGTAAGAAAAATTTTGTTTTGGATGCATCAAAGCATTTTTTTTTCTTGTGTGTGTTTGTTGGTTGGTGCTGCAGACTGATCCTAGGGCCTTTTCCCCACTAAGCACATGCTCTGTCACTGAGCTACTCTCCTAGCTTGATCTTCTTATTTAGAGCAATAATCCTATATAATTTTTCAGAACTATTTCATTTTTGCAATTTAAAGTATTCCCAACAATTTTAAACACATAATTAGTGACTGGGAACTGGTACATACTACCTTATAGAATTACCATGAAACTTAATTAAATGAAGTGAATTTGGCCATACTGAGTAAATTCTAGGTTATTATTTTCTTTTCCTATTTATTCTCACCATTTTTCCTTAGATGATAATGCACATACAGACACACAAACACACACACTTAACAACTCAGAAGTGATAACACAATGTTCCAGAAACAGGGCTGCACTCCAAAGCCAGGCCAGAATGCTATTCTTCAATATTGAGACATCAAAAGCAGATGTACACTTCAGTCAATAACCTATTGCTGTTATTTATCCAGCAACAATTATAACAA
Organism: Ictidomys tridecemlineatus; assembly: GCF_052094955.1. Lineage (NCBI taxonomy): Eukaryota > Metazoa > Chordata > Mammalia > Rodentia > Sciuridae > Ictidomys > Ictidomys tridecemlineatus. The sequence goes on along the minus strand of NC_135477.1, from coordinate 134,416,495 downwards.
CAGCATCAAACTTTATATCAATTTAATACCTCGTAATGGGCAAAAGCATTTTCATTCACATAAGTTGCTTTTCTTTTTCCTGTTTTTTTTCCCCAGTGCTGGGGTTGAACACAGGGCTTTAAGCAGATCAGGCAAGTACTCTACTGCTGAATTACACCCAGCCTTCCTTCACATGTGTTTTGTTCAATGTTCAAAGAATCCTTTTTTTAAATTTTAACCCCTTTTTTGTAGACAATCCTTTTATTTATGATTTTTAAAAAGTATGGTTACCTCATTTTCAATTAAACAAAGCAAGAGGGATATTTAATGTCCTGGAAGAAATAATTGGGATTCAGATGTTCTCAATATGTTCCAAAGTTAGGATAAACTTTTAAGGGATACTTTTAAATCCTGTGTTTATGTTTATATATATATATATATATGACGGTGGAATGCATTATAATTCTTAATACACATATAGAGCACAATTTTTCATATCTCTGGTTGTATACAAAGTATATTCACACCAATTCTTGTCTTCATACATGTACTTTGGACAATAATGATCATCACATTCCACCATCATTTATAATCCCATGCCCTCTCCCTTCCCCTCCAACCCCTCTGCCCTATATAGAGTTCCTTTATTCCTCCCATGCTCCCTCTCCCTACCCTACTATGGATCAGCCTCCTTATATCAAAGAAAACATTTGGCATTTGGTTTTTTGGGATTGGCTAACTTCACTTATCTTCTCTAACTTCATCCATTTACCTGGAAATGCCATGATTTTATTCTCCTTTATTGCTGAGTAATATTCTTTTGTGTATATATGCCACATTTTTTTATCCATTCATCTATTGAAGGGCATCTAGGTTGGTTCCACAGTTTAGCTATTGTGAATTGTGCTGCTATAAACATTGATGTGTCTGTGTCCCTGTAGTATGCTGTTTTTAAGTCCTTTGGGTATAGACCGAGGAGAGGGATAGCTGGGTCAAATGGTGGTTCCATTCCCAGATTTCCAAGAAATCTCCATACTGCTTTCCATAGTGGTTATACCAATTTGCAATCCCACCAGCAGTGTATGAGTGTATCTTTTTCCCCATATCCTCGCCAACATTTATTGTTTGTCTTCATACGAACTGCTATTCTGACTGGAATGAGATGAAATTTTAGAATTTTTTTTCTTTTTTATTTTTAAGAGAGAGAGTTTTCGGCTGACACAACATCTTTGTTTGTATGTGGTGCTGAGGATCGAACCTGGGCCGCACGCATGCCAGGCGAGCGCACTACCGCTTGAGCCACATCTCCAGCCCTAGAATGGTTTTGATTTGTATTTCTCTAATTGTTAGAGATGATGAACATTTTTTTCATATATTTGTTGATTAATTATATATCATCTTCTGAGAAGTATCTATTCATGTCCTTGGCCCATTTATTGATTGGGTTATTTGTTTGTTTGTTTGTTTTTTGGTGTTTAGCTTTTTGAATTTTTTATATATCCTAGAGATTAGTGCTGTATCTGATGTTTGAGGGTTTGTAAAGATTTGCTCCCAAGATGTGGGCTCTCTATTCACCTCACAGATTGTTTCTTTTGCTGAGAAGAAACTTTTTAGTTTGAGTCCATCCCATTTATTGATTCTTGATTTTAATTCTTGCACTATAGGAGTCTTATTAAGGAAGTTGGTACCTAATCCCACATGATGAAGATTAGGGCCTACTTTTTCTTCTTTTAGACGCAGAATCTCGTTATATTCCTAAGTCCTTGATCCATTTTGAGTTGAGTTTTGTGCATGGTGAGAGAGAAGGGTTTAATTTCATTTTGTTGCATATGGATTTCCAGTTTTCCCAGTACCATTTGTTGAAGAGGATATCTTTTCTCTAATGCATGTTTTTGGCACCTTTGTCTAATATAAGATAACTATAATTATATGAGTTAGTCTCTGTGTACTCTATTCTGTACCATGGGTCTACCAATCTGTTTTGGTGCCAATATCATTCTATTTTTGTTACTATTGCTCTGTAGTATAGTTCAAGGTCTGGTGGTATAGTGATGCTACCTGCTTCACTCTTCCTTCTAAGGATTGCCTTAGCTATTCTGGATCTCTTATTTTTCCAGATGAATTTCATGACTGCTTTTTCTATTTCTATGAGGAATGTCATTGGGATTTTAATTGGAATGGCATTAAATATGTATAGTGCTTTTGGAAGTATGGTCATTTTGATAATATTAATTCTGCCTATCTAAGAGCAAGGTAGATCTTTCCATCTTCTAAGGTCTTCTTTGACTTTTTTTTTTTTTTTTTGGTGGTGCTGGGAATTGAACCCAGGACCTTGTGCATGCAATGCAAGCACCCTACCAATTGAGCTATATCTCCAGTCCCCTTGATATTTTCATTTTATATTTGAGAAAACTAAGTCTGAGGTGAGTGGCATGTGACCTGTACAAGGTCACGTAAGTAGTGAAGCTGAAGTTTAATGATCTGACTCCAGGCTTACCTACCACCTGTATAATCTTCAGTCCTCCTGGCTCATCCTGGTAGTCAGGTTAATAACAAGTCACAGAGCTCTGCTTTTAGAAGAGATATTACTCTGTCCATCAGATAGTTAGAAAAATGATCAGAACAATTTCATCTTGATATAACAAGAAAATGATGGGGCTGGGGATGTGGCTCAAGCGGTAGCATGTTCGCCTGGCATGTGTGCGGCCTGGGTTCGATCCTCAGCACCACATACAAACAAAGATGTTGTGTCCACCGAAAACTAAAAAATAAATATTAAAAAATTCTCTGTGTCTCTATCACTCTCTCTTAAAAAAAAAAAAAAGAAAGAAAGAAAATGATGTTTGATGTGATATTAAGCAGAGGTTTTTTTTTTTTTTTTTCTTTTAGAAAGCAGAAGCATGTGGGATCCATACTGGACCACTAGAAGACTCTCTCTTTTTGGATCACAGTGAAAGGCTTTGCCACGGGGAAGATCGCACAATTGTCTTGAAGAAAGGCCCACCAGAAATAAAAATTACAGATATGCCTTTGCATTCACCTCTCTCTAAATACCAAAGCACTGTGATCTCCCATGGCTTTAGAAGGCGACTAGTCTGATCAGAGGAATTAAGTGATAAAACTGGCTGGGATAGCAGATGTGTGATAGAGTGCATGAACATGGCTCTGGGTTAGATTCCCAGCACCACCAAAAAAAATAAAAATAAAGTGATAAAGTGTTTCAATCCCTTATTCTCCACCTCCCTTTGATAAGTGTTTAAGGTACTGTACGTCGTTTGTATTTCATCTACAACTTTAATATTTTTAAAGATCATAAATCAATAATGTGATTTGCAAATTACTATGGGATAGGAAGGAGAACTGCTTTCATTTATACTAATTTAATATCAAGCAGGTAAAGAACAGCAGACTGGTCTAGTACCAATGTCTGACCTCATCATGTTCCTCTACCTTTATCATCTTCTCTATTTTTTTTTTTTTAAAGAGAGAGTGAGAGAGGGGGACAGAGAGAGAGAGAGAGAATTTTAACATTTATTTATTTTTTTCTTAGTTCTCGGCGGACACAACATCTTTGTTGGTATGTGGTGCTGCTGAGGATCGAACCCTGGCCGCACGCATGCTAGGCGAGCGCGCTACCGCTTGAGCCACATCCCCAGCCCCATCTTCTCTATTTTTCATCCCCTCTAACTCAATTGTAGTGTCAGATGAGCTGAGTTGAAATAGAGTTGCAGGATGTGGAATTATTTTTGCTATTTTACTGTCTGCCCCCACCACCCTTTTTCACAACCCACCCCTCCAACACACACACTTAAGGCTCTGGACCATTGTTATTAATCATCATGGTAATTAGAAGTGTTTGGCAGACAGCTCAATCATACATCATACAGTTTTAGCTGAGAGAGATATATTTGCAGCCAGATAAGGAGGTATATACCTATGATTCCAGCTATGTGGGCGGAGGCAGGAAAATCACAAGTCACAAGTCAGAGGCCAGCATAGGCAGCAGAGGTCCTATGTCAAATAATGACAATACAGAGATGTACTTTATGTATCTGTTCAGTATATATGAGTGTCAATTTGCTACAGTAATTTATTCACATAATTTAAAAGTAAACCCATAGTGGACATGGTGGTACTGTCCCTATAACATCAACTACTTGCGGGGAGAGAATTGAGCAAGAAGTTCACAAGTACAAGGACAACCTGAACATCTTAGACCCTGTCTCAAAATAAAAAGGACTGGAAATGTAGCTCAGGGGTAGAACAACCTTGGGTTCCGTCCCCAGTACTACAAAAATAAATATTAAATAAAGCGACTCTCGACAACGACCAGCACTGACGAGATAAGCTGGATTCAAAAAGCTGGCTGCAACATTAAGCTAAGAAAACAGCAAAGAAATCACACAGCACATGGACTTGAGTTTCTCAGATGAAGGGTGGGACTGCTCTGTGACCTTAGGGTCAGCTTTCACACTGGAAGGTGCTGGAAAAAGAGTGTGTACCCAGAATCTATTTTTATAGAGGGGACACACAAAGGAGATTTGATAGAATGTTCTTCATCAGATAAGGCAGGGATAAGGTTTCAAAGGTGGAGTCCTGCTTCTTGGTGTCCTGTGGCCAGCAGATTGATTGACATCTTTGCAAGACACACCCATCTCAGGTGCTGTGTGGGATCACAGGCAGAGGGAGAGGAGTGGCACACTTGTACCGCAAAGCCCAATCAGTGTGCAATGCCAGACCTGTCCCCTCATATAGCTCCAATGCACATAGCTCACACACACAGTTCATAGATGGCTCAGGACAGGCAACCATAGGTAAAACAGTACAGCCATTTTACCTAGACAGAGAACTCCATAGAGTGGTTTCTCAAAAAATTAAGCAGAATTTCCACATGACTCAGCAATTTCACTCCTCATGTCATGGGCAGATTTGAAAGTTAAGTCGGATTGATCTCATGCTCAGATATCTCACCCTGTGCAGAATTAGCGCCCCTTTCCTCATGAGCCCACTCACATAGATGCTGACACCCCCACCCACTTGCACTCTGACCACAATATCTTTAAACTATGGAGCAGACGTTAGCTTACTTCCTGAATGGGTACAAAAAGGCGCCAATTCTAAGACTGTGCTTGCCTCTCCTGCCCCCTCTTTTGTGGTTTTCTGATTTTTAAGTGCCCCCCTAGCCTGTGTTCAGTGTCTTCGGCTGAAGAACTGTCTGTTTTCTGCTCCTTGGCCCTGGCCAGAATAAATCCTTTGTCTTTCCTTCAAAAAGACCTGGAGTTGTATTTGGGATTTTGGAATAGAGCCTTAACATTCAATAATACTGAAAGCAGGGACACACAAATCTTTGTATTTGATGCTCACAGCGTTATTCACAATAGTAAAAAGGTAGAACAGCCCAATGTCATCAACTGGTAAAAACTGGTTTGTACATCTGATGGAAATCTTTCAACCATAAAAAAAGAATGCTCTTCTGATGCATGCTACCACATGGAGAAGCCTGAAAAAACATCATGCTAACTAAAATAATCCTCACACCCACTTCTGTCTGTGTCACTGAGGTATAAAAGGCCAGGCAGTGGAGAGTAGGGAAGGGACAATCAAGATCGCCAAGAGGCCAAGCACAGGACAGCCATTTTAATATGCCCTGACATGTTGTAAGACAGTTCTTGTTTCTCAGAAAGGGCCTAAATCTGCATCATGCCGAAAACAACTGCATAATCTATAATCCAGCCCATGCCAGGCTAGGGATAATTAAAATATTAAAAAAATCAATCAAGAGGAGCTTATCAACTTCTCCTTATGTGCCTTTAGAGGAGGAGCACTGCAAGACTTAAGTGCACTCTTGCCTTTTCCAGGTGCACTGTACCGGGAGTTCTGAATCTCTCTCTCATTTTCCTTTTTTAATAAAATTTGGCTGGCTGCCTTACCTCAATGCTGTTCATTGTGCTCATTCTTCTATTCTGTGATGCGTGAACCTGATCCTGACTCTGCCAATAACATCACCACGTCAAAGACACATCCGAGGCCGGGCACAGTGGTGCACACCTGTAATCCCTGTTAGGTTGGTTTGAGGTGATTAATCAACCTGCTGGGGATGGGGCGGGGGGACACATATCAGGCACCGACAGAACCGCTGTCAACCAGTGGGATCTCCAGGCCAATCCTGGATCTTAGCCAGCTCCCCTGACTTACCCCAATAGGACAAGGGACTCTAAAAAACCCTTTTCCTGTCCCAAGCCCTCCCTTCCTGCCCTAAGCCCAATAAAAATCCCAGTTCAGTCCAACCTTGGTGCGATTCTCTTAGACCCACTCTGCTGGTCTGAGAGCTCTGCCTGGGAGTGAAATCTCAATAAAGCCTCCTTCAGAGGCCTTTTTAAATCTGTAAGGTCGAGGCGGCCTGACCTTACAATCCCAGCAGCTTGGGAGGCTGAGGCAGGAGGATCACGAGATCAGAACCAGCCTTAGCAAAAGCTAAGGCACTAAACAACTCAGTGAGACTCTGTCTCTAAATAAAATACAAAATAGGGGTGGGGATGTGGCTCAGTAGTTGAGTGCCTCTGAGTTTAACCTCTAGTATCAAAAAAGAAGAAGAAGGAGAAAGGAGAAAGGAGAAAGGAGAAAGGAGAGGGGAAGGGGAAGGGGAAGGGGACACAGTAGTGGTTGCAAGGAAAAGGATCTTCACCAGGAATACACTGCTGGCCCCTCGGTCTTGGACTTCTCAAACCCCCAAACTATGAAAAGCAAATGTTTTTTGATACACTTTTATGGTATTTTGTTATAGCAGCTCAAGATGGCTAAGACACCAGTGCTTCTTGTGTGGATTGAGATAAGCTTCTGCAGTCAATTTCTTTCAGTGTGAAGAACTTCCTTTACTGTTTTTTTTAGGGCTTGACTGCTAGCCACAAATCCAGTCTTTGTCTATCTAGAAAATATTTATTTCACCATCATTTTTGAAAAAAGCTCTTGTAGATGTAGAATTTATTTTTGTTTGTTTGTTGCTGAGCACTTTGAATCTGTTATCTCATTGCCTTCTGGCTGCCATTTTTCTGCCTAGTCAGCTGTTAATTTTAACTCTGGTGTTCCCTTGTGATATATTGTTTTCTCAGGGCTTCTTGCCTCTGATTTCCACCGATTTTATTATGAAACTGCTTGTGGGTGTCTTTGTGTTCATCCTATTCGGAGTTCTCTTGGATATATAGGCTATTGTTTTTCAATAAATCTGTCAAGGTTTCAAACATTATGTGACCAATTTTTTCTTTTTTTTTATTGGTTGTTCAAAACATTACAAAGCTCTTGACATATCATATTTCATACATTAGATTCAAGTGGGTTATGAACTCCCATTTTTACCCCAAATACAGATTGCAGAATCACATCGGTTACACATCCACATTTTTACATGATGCCATATTAGTGACTGTTGTATTCTGCTACCTTTCCTACCCCCTACAATACCCCCTCCTCTCCCCTCCCATCTTCTCTCTCTACCCCATCTACTACAATTCATTTCTCTCCTTGTTTTTTCCCCATTCCCCTCACAACCACTTATATGTAATTTTGTGTAACAATGAGTGTTTCCTTCCATTTCCATGCAATTTCCCTTTTCTCTCCCTTTCCCTCCCACCTCATGTCTCTGTTTAATGTTAGTCTTTTCCTCCTGCTCTTCCTCCCTGCTCTGTTCTTAGTTGCTCTCTTTATATCAAAGAAGACATTTGACATTTGTTTTTTAGGGATTGGCTAGCTTCACTTAGCATAATCTGCTCTAATGCCATCCATTTCCCTGCAAATGCCATGATTTTGTCGTTTTTTAGTGCTGCGTAATACTCCATTGTGTATAAATGCCACATTTTTTTATCCATTCATCTATTGAAGGGCATCTGGGTTGGTTCCACAGTCTAGCTATTGTGAATTGTGCTGCTATGAACATTGATGTGGCAGTATCCCTGTAGTACGCTCTTTTAAGGTCTTCAGGGAATAGTCGGAGAAGAGCAATAGCTGGGTCAAATGGTGGATCTATTCCCAGCTTTCCCAGGAATCTCCATACAGCTTTCCAAATTGGCCGCACCAATTTGCAGTCCCACCAGCAATGTATAAGAGTACCCTTTTCCCCACATCCTCGCCAGCACTTGTTGTTGTTTGACTTCCTAATGGCTGCCAATCTTACTGGAGTGAGATGGTATCTTAGGGTGGTTTTGATTTGCATTTCTCTGACTGCTAGCGATAGTGAGCATTTTTTCATGTACTTGTTGATTGACTGTATGTCCTCCTCTGAGAAGTGTCTGTTCAGGTCTTTGGCCCATTTGTTGATTGGGTTATTTGTTTTCTTATTGTTTAATCTTTTGAGTTCTTTGTATACTCTGGATACTAGGGCTCTATCTGAAGTGTGAGGAGTAAAAATTTGTTCCCAGGATGTAGGCTCCCTATTAACCTCTCATATTGTTTCTCTTGCTGAGAAAAAACTTTTTAGTTTGAGTAAGTCCCATTTGTTGATTTTAGTTATTAATTCTTGTGCTATGGGTGTCCTATTAAGGAATTTGGAGCCCGACCCTACAATATGTAGATCGGAGCCAACTTTTTCTTCTATCAGACGCCGTGTCTCTGATTTGATATCAAGCTCCTTGATCCATTTTGAGTTAACTTTTGTGCATGGCGAGAGAAAGGGATTCAGTTTCATTTTGTTGCATATGGATTTCCAGTTTTCCCAGCACCATTTGTTGAAGATGCTATCCTTCCTCCATTGCATGCTTTTAGCCCCTTTATCGAATATAAGATAGTTGTAGTTTTGTGGATTTGGTGACCAATTTTTTCTTCTCATTTCTTTCTCTCCCATCTTTCTGGTACTCTCCTCACATGTATGTTGATGAACTTAAAGTGTCCCACATTTCTCTGAAGCTCTGTTCATTCCTCTTTTTCCTCTCTGTTCTTCATATTGCATAAGTACAATCAATCTGTCTTCAAATTTGCTGCTTTTTCCCTCTATTAGCTTAAATACATGGTTGAGCGCCCCCCCCCGTGAATTTCTCAGTTATTGTATTTTTTCAATTCAAGAATTTCTATTTCTTAATATTTCTCGTTATTGATATTCTCTATAAGATGTAATTTTCATCACACATTACTTTTTTCACTTACTGGGTTACCAGTTTATTATAAAAAGACTACATCACTGAGGAGCAACCAGATGGAAGACGTCCAGGGGAGGTATGAAGAAAGGGACGTGGAACTTTGTGCCTTCTCCAGGTAGGCCACTGCCCAGCACTGCCTTGTGCTCAGCAACCTGAAGCTTCTTTCCCCCCCCTTCCTCCCACTCTGGGGATTTATATCCCTATTCCTGTTTATTTTATTTTGAAACAAGGTCTAAGTTGCCTAGACTGCCTCAGCCTCCTGAGCAGCTGGGATGGTAGGCGTGCGCCACTACAGTCAGCTGGAACTACTTCTAGTTATAGTTTTCAAAACATATTGTAAGTGCTCCTTTGAAGATTTTGCTAAAACCGACATCTGGCAGTTTCTGCTGCCTGCTTTTTTTTTTTTTTTTTTCCCTGATGTAGAAATTGTACTTCCTTATTCTTTGCCTATCTGATAATATTTTGTTGGCAACTGGCTATTTTAGAAAATATATTGTAGCAACTGTAGCTACTGGCTCCCTCTATCTCCAGCCTACTCTGGGGTATTTGATTGTTATTTGCTTGTTTATTTATTTAGTGACAGGCTGGATTGTTTCACTGAAACCTAATCTCTCCAGGGCCCATTCCCAGCCCCACTCCCACACCCAGTGTTAAGCCTCCCAAGCTAATTCTCAGGGGCTCAGCCTTGGATATGGCCACACTCAGTCTCTGGGGAGGTGGTTGGCAGGATTCTCTTTGTTATCCTGTTTCCTGACCACACCTAGCTGTTAAACTCCACTAATTGCAGGCTGACTGCTCTTTTGTTTCCAACTTTGCTCTAGGAAATAAAATTGCTTCAGAAACCACTGGCATCAGAGTTGAATTCTTGAAAAGATAGTTCCCAAAGTCTCTGAGATTTTTTTCTGACCTCTGGAGGGATTCTTTTACCTGTCTCTTTCCCTGGTTTACCCAGGTAAACTAGCCACCTACGATTTAGCTTGTATCTCCAATGGTTCTACCAATCTCTCAATTCTCTTTCTCCACAACCTCCATTGTTAGTTTTCACTTTTTTTTTTCTTTTTTTTTTTTTTTGAGACAGGGGTGTCTCATTGTATTGGCCAGTTTGGTCTCCAACTCATGAGGTCAAATCATCTTCCCATATTGACCTCTAAATAGTCCTTTGTTTTGTTTGTGTGTGTGTGTGTATGTATGTGTATGTATGCATGGGAGGCAAGCACTCTACCAACTGAGCTATATCCTTAGACCCTGTTTATTTTGTTGTTATTGTTGTTTGTTTGTTTGGGGTACTAGGGATTGAACCCAGGCACTTGTTCATACTAGGCAAGTGCTGTACACCCCCAGTCCTTAGTTCCTTGTTTTTTTGAGAGTATCCTCAAGCTTAAACTTCTGCCCAGACACCATTGCAGAAGAGTTATGAGAAGAAACGGTCTTATGAAGTTATGAGAAGCATCTGTCTTATGACCTACTTTACTCAGAAAAAAATCTTTAAGCTCTGGGTCTGGAGTTTGGAGTGAGGACAATGGCACACTTCTTTCCAAGTGACAGCCCCCACTAGGAGCTGATGAGCACTTAGTGGATATGAGGATAATGTTGTAATCTTCTCAGCTTGCCTCTCCCGTCATGGAACCACCACATTATGACCTTGGCAAAAGAAGTCTGGGTCACAGTACTTTCAGTGGCACTATGTCCAAGGTAGAGCTTCCATTCCATGGATTGGATATGAGTAAAAACAAGGGAAGCCACCCCTTGTCCACAGTTGCCTAGCATTCAGCATTAGGGACGAGTGGCCAGCATGTGCCACCACCAACACCCTGCCCTGGGAGTCTCTAAAGAGCTCCCGAGTGAGCTGGGTACAGTGATGCACGCTTGTAATCCCAGCGACTCAGGAGACTGAGACATGAGGATCACGAGTTCAGAACCAACCTTAGCAAAAGCTAAGGTGCTAAGCAAATCAGTGACACCCTGTCTCTAAATAAAATACAAAATAGGCTGGGGATGTGGCTCAGTGATCAAGTGCCTCTGAGTTCAATTCCTGATACCCCCCCCCCAAAAAAAAGAACAATTTAGTGCCAGGTGCAGGGACCTGCACACCTGTAAACTCAGAGGCTCAGGAGGCTGAGGTGGAAAGGTCTCGAGTTCAAAGCCAAAATAAGCAAATTATTGAGGCCCTAAGCAAATCAGTGAGACAGTGTTTATAAATAATAAATAAATAAATAAGGGCTGGGATGTGGCTCAGTGGTTAAGCACCTCTGCTTTCAATCCCCAGTACCAAAAAAGAAGAAGAAGAAGAAGAAGAAGAAGAAGAAGAAGAAGAAGAAGAAGAAGAAGAAGAAGAAGAAGAAGAAGAAGAAGAAGAAGTTAAAGTAAGAAAAGTATCTTTTGACTCATAGCTTCAGGGTTCAGTCCATGGTTGGATGATTCCATTTGCTCAGGGCCTGAGATGAGATAGAACACTTGGCAAAAGGGTGGGGTACAGGAAAGCTGCCAGCAAAGCGGAGGAGGGAGAGGGAGGGAGAGACAGGGAGCCATGGAAGAGGGCAAGGGGATGCATGTGAGAAGCCAGGGACAAGACACAGAGCCCAAATGCATTTCTCCTGGCCCCAGCGGCCTACTTCCTTCAGCCATACCCCACCTGCCACTTGGTGGCGACTTAGTGGCAACTTACAACAAAGCAGCCCGCATAGGGAAAAGAACATCTATCAGATGCTGGCGGAAATGCCTGTCAATCAGCCAGATCTCCTGACTAACACCTGTCAATCAGCAGGACCCCCTGGCCAATCCTGGAGTTCAGCCAACTCCCCTGACCAACTCCAAGGGGGCAAGGGACCCTAGAAACACCTTTTCCTGTCCCAAGCCCTTCCCTTCCTGCTGTAAGCCCCATAAAAGTCCAGTCCGGCCGAGCTTCCGCCCGGTTTCTCCTCAGACCCTTCTCCTGTCCCCTCTGTGGGTCTGATCGAGTTCCGCCTGGGAGTGATATCTCAATAAAGCCTGTTCAGAGATCCCCTTTAAATCTGCCTCCTTTGGTCGCTGCCTGCCCCGCCTGATCTGACATCTACCACCTAGTAATCCGTTCAAATTATTAATCTATCAAATGGATTAATCCACTGATGAGATTAAAGTTGTTATGGTTTAGACATTACATATCCCTCTCAAATTTCCTGTGTTCGTGTAGAAATGTTCAAAGGCTAAACGACTGGATTACAGGAACTATGACCTAATCGTTGTTTGAATGGATTAAGTGAGAGGCAACTGTAGGCAGGGAGGGTATGGCTGCAGGAGATGGGTCCCTGGGGGAACGTCCTGGAAAGGGTTCCTCTTGCCCAAGGCCCCTTTTCCTTTCTCTCACTGCTTCCTGGCTGCCATGAGATGAGCCCTGCTCCTCCACCACACCCTTCTGCCATGATGTTCTGCCTCTTCTTGGGCCCAGAGCAATGGATTCGGCTTGAAACTCCTGAAACCATGAGGCAAAATAAACTTTTATTCCTCTAAATTGTTCTTGTCAGATGTTTTGCTCACCATGACAAAAAACTAACACAAGCTCTCAAGAATCCAGTCATTCCCCCTCCCAACATTCTTGTGCTACCTGACACATGAGCTCTTTGGGGGACATTTTAAAATTCAAACCATAACACACAGCACCTGACATTCCAGCCTTACGTTTTTGAAAGTAGTTCTAGAGATTCTTATTGTCCTTTAGATCCAACCTCTTTAGAGAACATAAAGCCCAGTCAGAAGAATTAGGAAAAACACTATAAAAATATTGTCTCCTCCTATGCAAGTACTAGAACCTGAATAAAGGTACACGAGAAAGAAAAACAGTGAAATATAATTTATGCAATTATGCTACTCTATCCCCAAAATCATTCCCAGAATTGAGAAATAACTGGAGTTCCCATAGGATAGTTACTTTACACATCTAATTTAAGAAACAAAAAAAGCTGGTCGTCCTGAGTTCCTAAAAGCTATTTAGGATAAGTAGAAGATTTTTACTTCTTATAATCTCTTAATACTACTTTCCCTCCAAAATAGAACTGAGCCAATTAACCCACTTTCTTCTGAGACTAAACATTCCCAGGACTCCACTCCTGCTAAGACTCTTTCCACTATTTTCTCTTCCATTCAAAATAGGCAAATTTGACTGGTAATGAGATAATTTCTAGCAAGATCTTCAAGATAATTTAGAGATGATTTTTATGTTTCTACCACTCAACTAGAGTTTAAAATCCAAGATGACAGTTGAGGTACAATTTCACAGGAGTAAGGAATAGGAATGTCACATAACATCTTAAAGAACCTAAGTTTTATATTGGGGAATGAAATCATACCTTTATATTGTGATCATATACAAAACCAACTATGATTTCCACTATTATGTATTAATTATAATGCAGCAATTACAAAAAAAAAAAAAAAAAGAACCCAGGACTTCTAAAAAGGAATAACTGAGGGCTGGGGATATAGCTCAGTTGATAGAGTGCTTGCCTTGCAGGCACAAGGCCCTGGGTTCAATCCCCAAAACCACAAAATAAATAAATAAAAAATAAAGAAATAAAAAGGAATAACTTGAGCTCCAGGAGCTGATCTGATTTGGATCTTTGTTCATTTCTGGAAATTAATGAGAAAAAAGTCCTGAAGAGTTGAATTGGACATTGTATGGCGCTGATTCCTGACACAGGAGAAACTTCTATGGTTCTAAAGGTTCATGTGATGGATGATGGTCCCCAATGTAGCAATATTAAGTTGTGGGCCTAATGGGAAGTCCTTAGATCACTGGGGATATGCCCTCAGAAGACATTAAGATAATTCTTATTGGACCCCAGAGTTCAATTTGTAAGAACAAGTTATTATAAAATCTGAGCCTGACTCCTGAATTGCTCTTTAGTTTCTTGTCATTTGATGTGATCTCATCCCCACTCATGCTCCTACCATGATGCCATTTCCAGTAGACCCTCACCAGAAGCTGAATCAATGGGGATGTCTGAGCTTGGACTTTCAGCCTTCAAATCCATGAGTTAAAATAAACCTGCTTCACATGTTAGGCAAGTGCTCTGTCACTTAGCCACCCCCCCACACTGAAGTTCTTTTCTTTATAAAGCTACCTAGTCTCAGGTATATTGTTATAGCTACAAAAAACAGACAACTCATTCACCTTTCTGTGAGATCTGACTCAGCAACAGCTTTATTATCCTAAAATATCAATTTTTCATTCTCTTTCTCAATTTTCCCAAAGTTTCTATGATGCTCAAATTATTTCCTAATGAGTGATTCTCTTTCAGATTGTTCCTTGCTTAAAGTTACTCCCCTGTATGAAAGCACTATTGAATTTATACTGTTGGTCTACTCCTTTCAGAGCTTCCTTTCTACACCATGAGTTAGTTTTGTTTGTTTGAGACAGGGCCTCTCTAAATGGCCCAGTCTGTCCTTGAACTTGAAATCTCCTGACTCAGCTCCTGAGTTGTTGAGATTACAGGAAGATGCCACTGCACCCAGCCTGTGAGCTAGGTTGAGATTTTATTTTTTTTTCCTGATATTTATTTTTTAGTTTTAGGTGGACACAATATCTTTATTTTATTTTTATGTGGTGTTGAGGATTGAACTCAGCGCCCCGCACATGCCAGGCAAGTGTGCTACCGCGTGAGCCACATCCCCAGCCCTAGGTTGAGATTTTAAATCCTCCCAGGAGAACATAATATCATGTTGCATTTTAGCCCAAATAAGTTGGTCTTGGTGATTGTGAGTCCTTAGGATTCTCTTTCTCTCTCTCTCTCTCTCTTTATTGATTTCATTTTGTTAAACACATGACAGCGGAATGCATTATAATTCTTATTACACATATAGAGCACAATTTTTCATATCTTTGTATATAAAGTATGTTCACACCAATTCATGCCTTTATACATGTACTTTTTTTTTGGAGTTACAATTCTTAATACACATATATACCACAATTTTTCATATCTCTGTTTGTATATAAAGTATTTTGACATCCATTCGTGTCTCCATACTTGCACTTTGAATAATGATGTCCATCACATTCCACCGCCCTTGCTAATCCCGTCCCCTCCCTTTCCCTCCCACCCCTCTTCCCTATCTAGAATTCATCTAATCCTCCCATGCTCCCCCTCCCTACCCTACTATGAGTCATCCTCCTTATATCAGAGAAAATATTTGGCATTTGGTTTTTGGGGATTGGCTAACTTCATTTAGCATTATCTTCTCCAACACCATCCATTTATCTGCAAATGCCATGATTTTATTCTTTTTTATTGCTGAGTAAAATTCTATTGTGTATATATGCCACATTTTTTTATCCATTCATCCACTGAAGGGCATCTAGGTTGGCTCCACAGGTTAGCTATTGTGAATTGTGCTGCTATAAACATTGATGTGACTGTGTCACTGTAGTATGCTGTTTTTAAGTCCTTTGGGTATAGTCCAAGGAGAAGGATAGCTGAGTCAAATGGTGGTTCCATTCCCAGATTTCCAAGGAATCTTCATACTGCTTTCCATACTGGCTGCACCAATTTGCAGTCCCACCAGCAATGTATGAGTGTACCTTTTTCCCCACATCCTCACCAACACTTATTGTTTGTCTTCATAATAGCTGCCATTCTGACTGGAGTGAGATGAAATCTCAGTTTTGATTTGCATTTCTCTGATTGCTAGAGATGATGAGCATTTTTTAATATATATTTGTTGATTAATTATATAACCTCTTCTAAGAAGTGTCTTTGTTGTTGTTGTTGTTGTTGTTGTTTTAGTATTTATTTTTTAGTTTTCGGCGGACACAACATCTTTGTTTGTATGTGGTGCTGAGGATTGAACTCCAGCCGCAAGCATGCCAGGCTAGCGTGCTACCTACTGCTTGAGCCACATCCCCAGCCCTAAGAAGTGTCTGTTCAGGTCCTTGGCCCATTAGTTGATTGAGTTATTTATTTTTTCGGTGCTTAGCTTTTTGAGTTCTTTATATACACCCTAGAGATTAGTGCTCTATCTGATGTGTGAGGGGTAAAAATTTGCTCCCAGGATGTAGGCTCTCTGTTCACCTCACAGATTGTTTGTTGTTGTTGTTTGCTTGTTTATTTATTTGTTTTTGCTGAGAAGAAACTTTTAAGTTTGATTCCCATTTATTGATTCTTGGTTTTAATTCTTGCACTATAAAGAGTCTTATTAAGGAAGTTGGGTCCTAATCCCACATAATGAAGATTAGGGTCTACTTTTTCTTCTATTACACACAGAGTCTCTGGTTTAATCCTTAGGTCTGTGATCCACTTTGAGTTTTGTGCATGGTGAGAGAGAGGGGTTTAATTTCATTTTGTTGCATATGGATTTCCAGTTTTTCCAGCACCATTTGTTGAAGAGGCTATCTTTTCTCCACTGCATGTTTTTGGCACCTTTGTCTAATATAAGATAATTGTAATTTTGGGGGTTAGTCTCTGTGTCCTCTATTCTGTACCATTGGTCTAGCAGTCTGTTTTGGTGCCAATACCATGCTGTTTCTGTTACTATTGCTCTGTAGTATAGTTTAAGGTCTGGTATTATAAAGGTAAAATTTCTAAGCTGACTCTAAACTGCAAGAGTCTGAGTTAAAGTGTAAAAGACTGGGGATTGTAAGGTTTCTAAATTGAAAGGCTTGGGCTAAAAATAATAATAATAGGCCAAGTATTGTTAAAATTCCTCTGCTACCCCCAGAACCTGTAATCTCTGTAGTTGTTAGAACAATACCTGAACTTCCCAGTAAATATTTCCATTGATTCCCTGGTTGTTTATTAGCTAAGGGCTCCAAATAGCTTGGTAGGTAAACATCCAGGCCACAAAACCAATCAGTATAAATGTGTACCCCGCTCAGGGGTGACCAATCACCCCTGCCCAGACTGTTCCCGTCAATAAATGTACTAATCATGGCTCAGGGTTGTTGTTCAATTTTCCCGTGCCTCAAGATGATTTGTTCTGATGTATGCAAAGCCCCCCACCCTCTCCAAAAAGTGTACTTAAGCTCTGTTTGACCTCTGCTCTGGGCTCTGGGCTGCTCTCCCTTCCTGAGTGAGCCTTGAGCCCCAGCATGCTGGTTCAATAAAACTTCCCCCTGCAATTGCATGAGGCTGGTCTCTTGTGTGGTCTCTCCCTCCGACGCTCCTCCGGACCCTTACAGTATAGCTATGCCACCTGCTTCACTCTTCCTACTAAGGATTGCTTGTTTGTCTCAGCTATTCTGGGTCTCTTATTTTTCCAGGTGAATTTCATGACTGCTTTTTCTATTTCTATGAGGAACGCCATTGAGATTTTGATCAGAATTGCATTAAATCTGTATAGTGATTTTGGAAGTATGGTCATTTTGATAATATTAATTCTGCTTATCCAAGAGCAGGGTGGATCTTTCCATCTTCTAAGGTCTTCTTTGATTTCTCTCTTTAGGGTTCTGTAGTTTTCACTCAGGATTCTCAAAGAAAAAAATGCCAATGGATATGGTTTTCACATACTGAATTTCACATATTGGTGATCATATTTGACCATTACTAATTTGGTTCCTGTCAGGCTGAGGGGCCACCTGGAGCAGGTAAGCAGGTACACAGGTATACTTCATATGGGGCAACTGGTAGAGAAGGTGAGCTGGAATCTAAGTCATGCTGTGTGCATGGGGCCCTGGCAAACAGGGATCAGTACAAATGCAGTAGTGAGCTGGTGTGGTGGTACACATCTATAATCTCAGGTACTCAGGAGAATGAGTCAAGAGGATTACAAGTTCCAAGACAGCCTCAGCAACTTATCAAGGGCCTAAGCAACTTAGTGAGCCCCTGTATCAAAATGAAAAATAAAAAGGACTGAGGATGTGGCTCAGCAGTAAAGGATATCTGGGTTCAATCCCCCCATACCCCCCCCCAAAAAAAAGAAGACAACGACAATGTTGGTTAGAACACTGAAGGACAAAGTCAGGATTTACTCAGCTTTGTGGATAACAATAATGTACACGGCCAGAAACAATCCTGAAAGCAAGCACACCAAAATTTTTCTAGCATGATTTCTGAGTGATAGAGTTATGGATGATTTGTATTTACATCTCTGCACTATTACAAACCACCTACAGCAAACAGGCATTTTATCAGCAGGAAAGAAGGGATGCTTACCCCTCCCACAGAAACTGTTTCTCGTGTACAAAGTGTGTTCCTCCCTCTGTGCTTCAACTCAGTTCCAAATCCAACAGAAATGCCCACTCCTGTGAGACCTGTTTCATACTCTTTTCTCTACTTGACATTTCCAAGTTAGTTACTTGCTTAATAATTCCTCTTTTTAACCAGAAGAGGTCTCTGTTGCATTGCTTAAGATTTTTTCTTTTTTAAAATAAATGTGTTATTTTTGTTTTTGTGTTTTTCATATATATATATGTTTCTTTAGAGACATTATGATATTATACAAGATAAAAATTCACCAGTGCCGGGCTGGGGTTTTGGCTCCGTGGTAGAGTGCTTGCCTGGCATGTGTGAAGCCACTGGGTTCTATTCTCAGCATCACATATAAATAAATAAAAATAATGGTCATTGACAGTTTTAGAAAATATTTTTAAAAATTCATCAGTGCCTTTGTAACTAACAAGTTTTCAAGTTGAGTATGTCATCAATAAATGGAATCAATCCTCTGGACTGCTCTCCTTAATAGCTCTACGTTGAACCAGAGGAATTTTAACCAATATGTAAAAAATTGAAGGTAAAACAAAGAGAAAAGAAAGGAGAACAACCAATAAAAAAAAAAAAAGAATAAATTTAAGTAGGAAAACATAACTTTTCCAGGAACAAATTAAGAACCCTCAGTACAACACTTAATTTCCAAAAACATGGACTTTGAAGTTAAACTTACCGAAGTTTGAACTTTGACTCTACTACGCACTTTGCAACTTCAAGCAAGCTCCAACCACCCATGCCTCTCCCTCAATTTCTCATCTGGAAAATGGGGATAATAGCTAATTCCTAGGGTTGTGGTAAATAGTGTGTAGATTACTGATATAGAGTACTTAGCATGATTTTTGGCAATACTAAATACAGTGTACTTTTGTTATTACGTCTGTGTATAGGTATATGGATTGAATTGCTAATTTAATCGAAAAGCGCCTTTTTCCATAAAGAAGAATATAATGAATGCAAGAAATAGAAAGTAGCTGGGAAGTGATATTGACCAAATTGTCTTGTTACATTGTTATATTGTGTGCATGTACGAATAACATAACAACAAATCCCATCATCATCTACAATTATAATGCACCAATAAAAACATGTGAAAAAAAATAGAAAGTACCAAAAGATGGGGAAAGGGATGTTTACAGTCTACAGTGTTGCTTTCAAATGTCACCTCTAAAAGAAAACCACGAATTTCCGTGTCCAATCTCCTTTTCAATCTGAGCTGGAGTTTCTAACTATAAGCCGCATGTCTGACATAATTGTCTCTCCAGAGCCTCCAACTCATCAGATGAACCTCATCTTCCCCATTCTTCTTCTTATCAGACATCCTCTTTTCTCTAGACTTATATTTCTAAAAGTCCTTTAGTATCAATAAATGTCATCAACTCATGATATCCTCATGTTTTTAGTTCTCTGGGTCTTCGAAATTGCTTTGGATTTCACATTCCCTCCACTCCATTCAAAGGCACTTAGTCACCTCTGGTCCTTGTAGGTGGATGGTGGAACTTTCTACAGCTACCGGCTCTTTCTTCCCCTACTCTCTGACTTGCACCATGTTTCTTAGGATAACCCTCTGCTTTGTTCCCTGTCTTCTCTCTCCCCTTCCCTCACTCCATCAGTAGGCAACCTGCTACTAAAGTGATCTTAATAAAGTTCCCCATAGCCCTTCATCCTTCTGCTCAAAACAACTCATGAAGCTGGGTGCAGTGGTGTCCCGTCTGGCAGGACACATCAACATGGGCATCGAACCTAGATGGGGAGGAATGAAGGGACAAGAGACACGAAGGGTGACAGCAAGACAAAAGTTCTGATCAAGCTGCAAACTTTTATTGTTCACACAGGGGTATTTATATGCTGGGGATGGGGAAGCTCTCTAATCATCAATTGCTGGATATGGGTGGGTATTCATATGCTAGGGATGGGGAAGGTCTCCAATCAGCAATTGCTGGATGTGGGTGGTAAAACTGCCAGCTGCAAGATATCTGATGATCCTGATAACCGCAGGATGTTCCAGAGAGATAGGTAGCTGCAAGATGCCTCCCGGGCAGGATGTCTCCCAGGGGGCTGTCAGGCTAATCTTTGAAGGAGAATGTCCTTCTAGTCCCTGACACAGTGGTGCAAACCTGTAATTCCAGTGGCTCAAGAGGCTGAGGCAGGAGGATCTCAAGTTCAAAGCCAGCCTCAGCAACTCAGGCCCTAAGCAAATCAGGGAGACCCTGTTTCAAAATAAAATATAAAAAGGGCTGGGGATGTGGCTCAGCAGTTAAGCATCCCTGGGTTCAATCCCCCATACCAAAAAATTAAATTAAATTCAAAATAAACCACTCATGAAGAATAAAGTAAATACATGGTGGTGATGGTTGCACAGCAATGTGAATGATGTATACTTAATGCCACTGACCAAATGCTGGTCAAATGATAAATCATATATATATATATATATATATATATTTGACTGTAAAAAATAATAGTTCAAATACCCACTGCATAATGTTATATCAGGACCATCACTATCTAACCCTGACCAATCTTCATTTGTACAGTGTCTGGCCTATGGATAAGGAAGAATGTGTAAGTGGTAATCTTTTTGTACTCATACCACTCCTCCCCGCCCCACATGTGCACACATGCTCACACCCACACCCCTTTCCCTGCAAACACTTCAAAGTCTCCAGACACACCCTGTGCTTTATCCTGGATTCAGCCCTCTTGTTTTCCCAAACTGCCTCATACTTTGTCCTTCTGGCCTTTTTTCAAAACCCAGTTCAGTTTTATTTTGCCCAGGAAGCCATCCCTCCTGTATCTCTTGTGAAATAATCCCCATTTTCTCTGGGCTCTGATGGCACTTTATATCACTACTCTGCCTGAACCAATCTTCCTAAGGACTCAGCCATCCCCTAATCCTGCTGGTATTTCCCCTTGTTTTCCCCACAGTGCTTTGCACAGAACAATTCTACAGCAAATGTTCATTGAGTGGCTGAAGTGAAAAACAAAAGAGGGGGCCAGGAGCTTAAGCCTGGAGCCTGGAGAGCTTTGCTCCACACCTGAATATCAGACCCCATCCTGCTCACACAGCTATATAATGGGCTTTGTGTGATTTGTTATAACATTTTATTTTGCTGGGGCTTGGACATGTTGTTAGCTTTCTTGTGTCCTTCATTTAGTCACTAAATTCCAAATTGTTTGGAATATTTAATTGATTTGCAGCCAATCTCCCTTAGTGTTCCACAACAACCTACAGAAAAGGAATATCCTGTATCTTTTAATGCCACTTATTTAATTCCACTAGTTTCGTCAGCATTGAATGCTATGCACGGTCTAAGGACATAATTTCAAAAATTTATTAGAAAAGTGTAAATGTTTATGTTCTATTATTTTTTCCCTAGTGCTGGGGATCAAATCCAAGGCTTTATGCATATAGGCAGTGCTGCTGCACAAGACGCCTCCTGCACCAAGTATTTCCCCCAAGTATTTCCACTGAGCCACACCCTCCAGTGCTCTATTACCTTATGAACGGATTCTCATTGAGCAATATTTTACCTTCCAAGTAATTGCATAACACTAAAAGAATGTGTAGCTGTCTATTATATAACTTTGCCTCCAGCATTGCAAAAAGTTACCAGTAGGTCAATATTGCCATTGTAAAAAAAAAAAAAAAAATCTTCACCATAAATTATTTGCCTGAGCTTAAATGTACTCCAACTTCTTAAAATGTACTCTAACTTCTCAGCCTGAGGGGAAAGGACAGCATTTTTACATTAGAGAAAAGTTTGACCCTTAATTTACTAGAAAATGAAACTACAAAATAAAGAATTTGAACCCTTCTGAGGACTGGGTCCTGGTCTATTAGTAAATATAAAGAAAATAAGGGTGAGGGGCTGGGGTTGTGGCTCAGCGGTAGAGTGCTTGCTTAGTACGCGCGAGGCCCTGGGTTCGATACTCTGCCAAAGTCAATGCTTGGCACCAGAATCACGAGCCACCACACAGCTTTGTAGATTCAAACAGCAATTCTTTATTCCAGCTCTCACACCACCTCCACACAGGTCCAGGGGCAATGGCGTTCTGCCGTCTCCCGCACAATTCACCTACTCCACGAGGCTATCTCCAAATCCCATTTTAATCTCAACGGGAACTCAACGGGAACAAGCAGCAGGAACACCCTAATCCCAGCAATAATCTTCAACTTCCAACTTCCCTAAAACCCATTATCTTAAACTGGCAACGCCTTAAACTCAAGGAGCCGGTTACTTCCTCAAACCTGATCAGCTCTAAACCCAGATCCGCCTTGGTCCTTGAGCAAGGTCACCTTATTAAAAAGCATGCATGCAGTGTCCCATCGAATGTCCTCTAAGCAGCATGGGGTATGCTTGGCAAGGAAATTTCGATGCGTCATTCCTACTTGGTAATGGCCCTCAGCAATACTCAGCACCACATAAAAACAAATAAAATAAAGGTGGTGTGTCCAACTAAAACTAAAAAATAAAAATATAAAATAAATATATTTTAAAAAAAAATAAGGGTGAAGATGTAAGTTGGTATAGAGCCATTGCCTAGCACGAGCAAGGCCCTGGGATTGAGGCCTTGCACTGCAGATGGAAGCAAGGAAGAAAGAAAGAAGGAAGGAAGGGTGGGTTCTTAAAAAGACCTTGAACTATACCAACCAATCATCATGTTTCCTTTAATCCTGTAACTTTTTTTTTTTAAAAAAAAATGGATCAAATACAGGTAGACTTGTTTGGGTTTTTGTTTTGTTTTGTTTTGTTTTGTTTTTTTATAGACCTACCTTAAAGTTTTGTTTGCTTGTTTGTTTTGGTATTAGGGATCGAACCTAATATTCAGGGGATATTAGGTATTAGGGATTGAATGTATGGGCCTTTTACCATTGAGCTAAATCCCCAGCCCCTTTTTTTTTTTTATTTGTTTTTGTAGTTATAGATGGAAAGTATGCCTTTATTTTATTTGTTTATTTTTATGTGGTGCTGAGGATCCAACCCAGTGCCTCACACACGCAAGGCAAGTGCTCTGCCACTGAGCTACAACCCCAGCCCCTCCCCAGCCCTTTTGATTTTCTTTAATATTTTGAGACAGAGTCTTGCTAAGTTGCTGAGGGTCCTCTAAGTTGCTGCATCTGGCTTTGAACTTGCAATCCTCTTGACTCAGCCTCCTGAGTCAGTTGATTTATAAGCAAACACTGTGCCTGGCTAAGTTTCAATAACTGAAAGATATGGGTCATGTATTGGCAACAGAGGTAACACTAAGCATAGTTAGTGGTTTTAATTAGTATTTCCACATTGATTCATGCAATCAAATTCTTTCTCATCAAACATTTACTGAGCATGTATTAGGTGCCAGGTACTTAATCTGGGGACAAACCTTAAGTTATCCATTTATTTTTGTTAGACATTTTGTTCTGCAGAGGTTCTCAAAATTTACTGTACATCAAAATCACCTGAAAGAATTATTAAAACACAGCTTTTAGGCTTCAACTCCAGAAATTCTGATTCAGTAAGTGTAAGATGGGGCTAAATAATTCACATTTTTAACTAACTTCCAGTGAGGGTCCTATGAGAACTAAGTTGTACTACTTGAATACAGGCAGTGCTACTGTGCAAGAAGCCTCCTGCACCAAGTATTTCCCCAAAGACCATGTTCAACCAAAGGTAACCAAAGCCACAATCCACACTGCTGACACAGATTTAGAGAAAGTAGAAAGTAAAAGAAAAAATGAACCGTTTTCATTACCTGTCAGCAGGATTGGTAATATTGCTATTTCACTAGTGCAGGCTGATGAACAACCAGCATCCAATCTAATTGATGGAAACTAGCACTAGACAGAACACCTATTATTTTGATTACTCATCCTTTCTTTTTTCTTTTTCTTTCTTTTTTTTTAAAATTATTTATTTTTTAGTTTTATGTGGACACAATATCTTTATTTTGTTTTTATGTGGTGCTGAGAATCGAACCCAGTGCCTCATGCATGCTAGGCGAGCACACTACCACTTGAGCCACATCCCCAGCCTCTTTTTTTTTTTTAATATTTATTTTTTAGTTTTCGGTGGACACAACATCTTTGTATGTGATGCTGAGGATCGAACCTGGGCCGCACGCATGCCAGGTGAGCGTGCTACCACCTGAGCCACATCCCCGTCCCATTCTTTTTCTTTCTTTCTTTTTTTTTTTTTTTTTTTTGGTACCGAGGATTGAACCCTGGGGCGCACTTAACCACTGAACCACATCTTCAGCCCTTTTTAGTATTTTATTTGGAGCAGGGTCTCACTGAGTTGCTTAGGGTCTTGCTAAATTGCTAAGGCTGCCTTTGAACTAGAGATCCTCCTACCTCAGCCTCCCAAACAGCTGGGATTACAAGCCTGTGCCCCTGCTCCCAGCTGATTGTTCCCTAGTTCTAAAAGCTACAAACCTCATTTAAAAATAAAATGGTCTAGCTGGGCAGGGTGGTGTGCACCTGCAATCTCAATGATGGGGAGGCTGAGGCAGGAGTATTTCAAGTTCAAGGCCAGACTCAATACTTTAGTGAGGTCCTAAGCAATTTAAAGAGACTATCTCAAAATAAAAAATAAAAAGGGGTGGAAATGTAGCACAGTGGTAAAGTGCCCTGGGTCCAATCTCTATTATCAAAAGGAAAACAAAACAAAACAAAAAAAAGTGAGTGAGAGAGAATAGAGTGGTCTAGAAATAGAACAACCATTTCATTCTCACCACCAAAGAAAGAATGCCAAGTTCTCAGAATTGGATCCAAAGGCTGGTTGGTCATACAGAATATATTCAGGGGCAAATAGAGATGACTTTTTGTTTTGTTTTCTTGATACTGGAAAGGATTGAATCCAGGAGTGCTTTACTATTGAACTACATCCCCAATCCTCTTTATTTTTTATTTTGAGACAAGGTCTTGTAAGTTGCTGAAGGTCTCACTAAATTGCTGGGACTGACCTTGAATTTTCCACCCTTCTGTTTCAGCCTCTGAGTCTCTGGGATTACAGGAATATACCACTACACCAAATTTAGAGAGAGCTTTTATATATATATATATAATTTTTTTTTTCACATTTGAGGTTAGCAAATATTGCTTCAATAGGATACAAAAAGCTCTGCGAAAAGATTGAAATTTTGGACTTAATTAAAACTAAAAATGTATCTCTATCATAAGACACCATTAAGACAGTGAAAGGAAACCCATAGACTGGTACAAGGCTGCCAAGGCCAATGTCTCGGCTTGGCACCAGAATCACGAGGCACTCACAGCTTTGTAGGTTCAAACAGCAATTCTTTATTCCAGCTCTCACACCACCTCCACACAGGTCCAGGGGCAAACGCGTTCTGCTGTCTCCCGCACCAACCACCTACACCACGAGGCTCTCTCCAAATCCCATTTTTATCTCACGAGAACTCAATGGGAACAAGCAGCAGGAACACCCTAATCCCAGCAATAATCTTCAACCGCCAACTTCCCTAAAACCCATTATCTTAAACTGGCAACGCCTTAAACTCAAGGAGCCGGTTACTTCCTCAAACCTGATCAGCTCTAAACCCAGATCCGCCTTGGTCCTTGAGCAAGGTCACCTTATTAAAGCATGCATGCAATGTTCCATCAAATGTCCTCTAAGCAGCATGGGGTACGCTTGGCAAGGAAATTTCGATGCGTCATTCCTACTTGGTAATGGCCCTCAGCACAAGGCATGTAAAATACATAGTCCAAAGACTTTCATTGATATAAAATACTCCTTTAAGTCAATCTTTAAGAAGACCAGCAATCCAGTTTTTAAATGGACAAAGACAAACAGGCACTTAACAAGAGAGCAACCTCTCTGCTCCCTGGCAGCGCAAGAAGAAAGCATGACTCTGTTCTCGCCTGTAATCGAGTCTCCAGCAAATCACACACACATACACACACGCACACGCACACGCACACTCATGCACACCAAGCAGATCAGCAATAATCCTCATAGATGATGCAGTTTAAATTCAAATTAAGGAAGACCATCATTTCCCTAAAGACAAAAATAATTCTCAAAGGTGATTCTTGTCCACAACTTAAAAAGAAAAAAGTTATTTAGGCTCTCCAGATCTTTATACCATTCAGAAAGCTCTTTGAGATGTTAAGATGTTTTTCTTAGCAAAACAAAACAAAAGCCATTGCCACCTACTCTCTCCCATAAACACATGAGGACTTGTCAGAGGCTTTGATATCACAAGGTTTTTTTCCCTAAGATCCCCAAGAGAAAAATGTATTATCCTCTGTCTAGAGTCTTTGAGATTTCATTCTCCCTCTCTCTCTCTCTCTCACACACACACACAAACACACACATATACCACACACACACACATACACACACAACTTTTTTTTTTTTTTTGATACTAGGGATTGAACCCAAGGGCACTTAACCACTGAGCTACACCTCTTGCGCCCCCCCCACTTTTAATATTTATTTTTTAGTTTTAGATGGATGTGGGAAGCCATCCTTATGGGTGACTGAGGCGCTCAGTCACAGAAATGGGTGTGTCTTGCTACAGCCCCATGGGTGAAGTTATGCTCACCTGTTCCTTTGTAATATTACCCCTTGCCCTGTTTAGGATAGAATCTTCCATGGAAGTGCCTTGTGTGTGTCCCCTCCTCTTACTGTGCCCTTGGGTGTGGCCTACCCAGGTGTCAGTCAACCTGCTGACAGTGGACATCATGAAGATAATAGACTCAGCCCTCTGAAACCTGACCCCTTGCCTCATTTGAATAGCTTCTCCTCAATAAAAGGGGTCAGCACATGCTCTCGCTCTCTCTCTTTCTGCGGACCCTTAAGGTCAGAGGAGCCGTCCCAGCAACCCCAAAGAAAAAGGTATTTGTGTCTCTTGTGTGGTTATTTCGTGCAGCCCAGTTAGCCCAGTTTAACTGTAGTGACCCCTGAGCCTTTTAGTTGCGAGAACAGAAACCCGGCAGATGGATACAATATCTTTATTTTTATTTGGTGCTGAGGATTGAACTCAGTGCCTCATGCATGTTAGGCGAGCACTCTACCCTTGAGCCACAACCCCAGCAACCTCCAGCTCTTTTTATATTTTATTTAGAGACAGAGTCTCACTGGGTTGCTTAGTAATTTAGGCTTGCAACTGCTGAGGCTGGCTTTAAACTTGTGATCCTCCTGCCTTAGCCTTCTGAGCTTCTGGGATTACAGGCATGTACCACTGTTGAAATAATTTAAGACTTACAAGACTTTATGTTATAAAATAGTACAGAGACCTTCCATGGACACTTCACCCAGCTTCCCCTAATAACAATATCTTACACAACCATAGTAAATTGTCAAATCTAGGAAACTGTTTTGGGTAAAACACTATTAATACAGATATAAAGGAACAAAAAATACAGGTATAAAGGTATATAAATAATTTTGATATCACTAGTTTTTACCTGCCCTACTTGGGAGAAAGGGGTTTGGTATTTTGGTAGATCGCTCTATGAAATTTATGTATGTACATATGTATGTATGTATTTATTTATTTTGTGGCACTGAAGGTTGTTACCCAGGAGCATTTTCCCAGTGATCTATATCCTCAGATCTTTTTATTTTTTATTTTGAGACAGGATCTTAACTAGGTTGACCAGGAGGGCCTGGAACTTGGGATCCTCCAGCTTCACCCTCCAGAGTAGCTGGGATTACAGGTATGAGTCACTGTGCCCTGCAGTTCTGTGAAATTTAATCACAAGTGTGGAGGCAGGTTATCATCATCACAATCACCTTACAGATCTGTTCCATCAACACAAAGAAACTCTCTTGTGTTACCTTTGATAGTGACACCTTTCCTTTGGCCACTACTGGTCTGTTTTCTATCATTACAATGTTGTCACTTTACAAATGTCATATTAATAGTTCATGCAGTATGTAATCCTTTGAGATTGGTTTTCTCACTCAGAATAATGCCCTTGAGATCCATCTACATGCTTCATGTGTTGATAATTCATTACTTTTTATTACTGCCTAGTAGTACATCATGTGGATGTACTATGCTTTTCTTATTCATTCACCCACTGAAAGACATTCAGCTTGTGTGTTCAAGGGTCCCCAAGACCACTTGTTATTCACTAGGAAGATTCAGTCTCAGCGTATAGTCTTGATCTTGGCTATGATTTATAAGAAGATACAGAGCACAATCAGCCAAGGGAGAAGGCACATGGGGTGAAGTCCAGAGAAACCAAGCACAAGCTCCTGGTCCTCGGTCAGTACTCACACAGGGTATACTCAGGGTATACTCCAGCAACTAGCCAAGACAAACACATGTGTAATGTTGCCAATGAAGAGAACTTGTTAGAGACTCGGCACCCAGAATTATTTTTTGTGGGGGTGATCACGTAGACCCTTCTGCCTGGCAAATTCCAGCGTTCCAGAAGGAGAGTAGACATTCAGGATAAACCCCATTGTTTGTACAAACAGCTTAGGAACAGTGAGCCACTTATCAGTTAAAGGTGAGAACCTTCCAGAAACTTAAATTCCCAGATGCCAGCCAAAGACTGGCCTTGCAAACAGGCTTTTCCAGAGATAGCCATTCAAGAATGTTATAGGAACTCTTTTCTGCACACTGGTTCCCAGATTTGGCAATTACAAATAAAGCTGTGTCCACATTTTCTTTTGGACACAAGTGATATCATACCAAAGATGATTCTGCAACTGGCTGGCATTTATTGAGAACTTCGTGCCAAGATGCAATGCATCTCACATATATAACTGAATGCTCACAACAATACCATTAAAATCCTAGTTCTCAATTGAGCAAAATGGGACATATTGAGGTTAATGTGTACAGATTCAAACTCTAAGTAGCTGACCCAGTAGTTGAGCCCATGTTGTGTGATGCTGGGTCCTTTACTCTTATACACCAAAGTCTTCTTCCTTTCATAAAGATGCTAACATTTTTTGAGGCCTAATTATGTCAGACACTGTTAAGTACTCTATAATCATTATGTCATTTAACAATAATCCCTGTGAGGAAGGTACTCTTTAGATTTATCGATTATTCTTTCCTAGGACCAGTCCTTCACAAGATTGTAACTTTTCTGAGTTTGTTTCCAATGAATACAATTTCTCATCTGTATTCATGGAACCATTTTCTTTTCTTTCTTTTTCTTTTCTTTTCTTTCTTTTTTCTTTTTTCTTTTTTTTTTTTTTTTTTTGTGTGTGTGTGTGTGTACTGGGGATGGAATCCATGGGGCATTTTTTTCACTGGGCTACATCCCCTACCCTTTTTAAAAAAAGTTTTGAGACAGGGTCTTTCTAATTTGCTGAGGACCTCACTAAATTACTGAGGCTGGTCTGGAACTTGCAATCCTCCTGCCTCAGCCTCTTAAGTGGCTACAATTACAGGTATGTACCACTACACCTGGCACATGAATCAGTTTCTAAAGTTTGGAACCTCATATCGTCAAAATAATCTCCTTTTTCATTTTTATTTTGTTTGTTTTTTCTTTTGGTTTGGGTTTTTTTTTTTAATCAGAATAATAAACTATTCTTCTTTTGGTTTTTCTAGGGAGTTAAAAGAGTTCTTTGCAAGTACAGGAATTTGTTCATTGTCATTCTTGTCTTGGAAGACAAGGAATGGTGGTTGCATCCTAGTTTTCTTAAGCATTGCACCTACATTTATTCCAAGTCTATACTAGGCAAGCAATCCTTGACTGGGACTAACTTTTTTTTTTTTTTTTAAATATTTATTTAGTTAGTTAGTTTTCGGCGGACACAACATCTTTATTTGTATGTGGTGCTGAGGATCGAACCCAGGCCACACGCATGCCAGGCGAGCACGCTACCAGTTGAGCCACATCCCCAGCCCCAGACTGGGACTAACTTTCAGAGGGAAGAAGCCCTTGTGAGCCAAAGAAGTCAGAAAAGGAATCCAGGAGGACACAGGATTCCAACAATGGGCAAGCTCTGTGGAGAAGAGAACCAGAGTGGGTTTTCTACATGTGGGAAAACACCAATAGAAACCACAGGGAGGAGGAAAGATGCCATGTCTATAGGAAGATGAGAAGAGCATCCTGGACCGGGAAGAAGGCTTCTATTGGAGAATAAAAAGAGATACTTCTAGATAGGAGAAGGGATCCACCTCATCGAACCAGATTATTATGGATTAGAGGGCAATATTAATGATCAGAACTGGGTTTGACGAAAATTAGCCTGGCAGTAGTTTAAAGGATGAACTGGGGATTAAGAAACAAGAGTCACTTGTTTGGAAACAGATTCAGGCAGGAAGTGCTGGGTTGTGGTCTAATCTGTATGAGTGGAGAATAAATTTACATTGGTGTGGATGAAGTATGCCACAGAAGCCTGAGCACGTGGAGACACACTTGACCCATAGTGAAATTGTTGAACTGCACTTGGTACTTTCTTTCTTAAATGAGGTCAGTAAGACACTATTAAAAGAAAGCAATTTTAACCTCCAAGATAACTAATAAAACACTTCTACTAGGAAGACAGATGGTGATATAGTGGAGGGAAAAATCAATGTGTAGCGTCAGAAGTCGTAAGAGGTGCAGGGCTTTGTTTTATGTTGAAGTATTTTAAGAAAGCCATTTAGTATGACTAATCTGTTTTCCCCTTCAGAGATGGTTCGTTTAAGTTCAGCCTAATTAAGGAGGGAATAGATAAGACAACCCAAGGTCAACATCGGACTAGCTTTTTTACCTTATAAAAATTCATGAAAGTGGCAATATCTAAGATCTGATACATTTGGAATGAGCTATGAGCCAATGCATGGGTGTGTGTTTTTAATGAAAGCAGGGATGGCATATCTAATCTTGTCACTAACTCAAATTTCTCTGTGCCATGGTGCAAATCAAATTAACACTATGACTCTCATTTCTCCAATTATTAAAAAGAAGTGATTCCTAAGAAATTATTTATTTAGAAAATAATCACTCTGTCAATGTGCCTTGAGGATATAAAATGCCCTGAGGAAGCTGTGGTTAGAGAAAAAGGCGGCCTTTGCATGACCTCATGCTCTGTCAGACGCACAAGCACAGCTCCCTCCTCCTCTCCTTTACCACAATTTACTCACAGTGACCTCATTTCTGGTCTTCAAACCCAGTTCTGATCATGCTAAATTTGTCCCCATCTCAGAACTACTCAAATGCCCTTCCTGAGATCTTCACATGGCTGCTTCCTTTTTATCATCCCATCTTTATGTTGAATACATCTCCTCTGAGAGGCAGAGCGAATGCTTGTGGCTTCCTTGCCCTTCACCAGACTCTACTCCTCTTCCAGCTGTGGGTGCTAGCTGCCAGTGCCTCAGGACTTTGTCTCTTTATGGATAATGATCCTGGATTGCAGAGCTTCTTCACATGGGCATGGTCCTGGAGATAATGGCTGAAAGACTGGCAGCTAGAGGAGGGCCTGGCCAAAGAGGCTAACTGACAAAGGGCTATAGTGGACTGTCCCTTGAACAATCTGTGTAGAGCAATTCACTATCAGGGCTTGCCTTCTGGAATCAGTCTGTAGCTGGACTTCTCTTAAAGTCACATCTTTTCCTAACTTCTTATCTTACTATCTTCTGCTTTTTTCCACATTAAGTGAAAAGTTTCTCCTTGAGATCACTGAAGCAAGAATTACCACCTTGGGGTTTGAGGGATCATGGGTTAATACAGTTGATGACAGAGGTAGTCCTGGGTAACATTGGATTACTCATCCACTAGATGGCAATGAGAATCCCTTCATCAATGGTGTTGTGTGTGTGTGTGTGTGTGTGTGTGTGTGTATGAATATATTCTTTTCTATATTCATTAGAAAGGTGGATGTGACCAGTCTGCATTCACAAGGAAAGGATAAATATATACTTTTATGATTTTTGTCCCAGAATTATGTTAACTTTCCTATTCTCAGTCATACTCTCAATGAGGTCTAAAGGGACATGGATCATGTGCACATTCCATAGAATTTCACATTGGTCAACTCTATTGATGCCATGGTGTTAAGTGAACCTGATACTAAGGAAGTGGCATGTGCTCTGGGGTGCTTCTAAGACACATAGCTGTATGTGGTGGAAGATAACCCCTAAAAAAAATGAAGGAGTCTGCCACATTGATGAAATTTTTAAGGGTCCAGAGCTCTGGGTCATGCCAGGATATCTCCTCTGGTAGAGGGCAAGTTACTGCACTTTGTGTCTCCTACCACTAAGAAAAAAGCACAGGGCTGGGGATGGAGCTCAGTGGAAAACACTTGCCTTGCATGTGCACGGCCCTGGGTTTGATACACAATGATGTAAGAAAAAAAATGAAAAAGAAGGGCTGATGATGTAGCTCAGTGGTAGTGCACCTTGAACATGCTAGGCATGTTCTGGGTTCAATCCCTGCAGAAAGAAAAAGTAAAGAAGAAAGGAAGGAAGAACAGAGAGAGAAGAAAGCACAGAGCATGGTTGGCTACTGTCAGATCAGACGAGGCGGGCAGCCACCAAAGGAGGCAGATTTAAAAAGGCCGCCTAAGGAAGCTTTATTTGAGATATCACTCCAAGGCGGAACTGGATCAATCCCATAGAGTGGATACGAGAAGGGTCTGAGGAGAAACCGCGTGGAAGCTGGACCAGACTGGACTTTTGTGGGGCTTACAGCAGGAAGGGAAGGGCTTGAGACAGGAAAAGGTGTTCTTAGGGTCCCTTTTCCCATTAGAGTTGGTCAGGGGAGTTGGCTGAACTCCAGGATTGACCAGGGGGTCCTCCTGATTGACAGGTGTTAGTCAGGAGATCCCGCTGATTGACAAGCATTTCCATAGGTGCCTGATTGATGTTTCTTTTCCGCTTGGGCTACTTTGTTCTGTCACCGCCACCGAACTAACAGCTACCTTGCATTTTTTTTAATATTATTTTTTTAGTAATCAACATAACATCATTCATTTGTTTATTTTTATGTGGTGCTAAAGATCAAACCCAGTGCTTTCGAGGCAAGCGCTCTACCACTGAGCCACCCCAGCCCGCTACCTTGCATTTTGAAGGCAGTATATATCACACTGGGGGAATACCACTCTGACCTACTTATTAGGTGAATTCAAAACAGAAAAGGGCTCTGTAATGTGTATTTGGGTTGCAGTATAAGAAACATGGCCACCTGGGCCATATGACTCAGGAGATTCTAGAGTACTAAATGTATCTGTAGATACCATATGAAACATTTGGAAAGCTCAAATATGAAAATTATTATCTGATGCAGTGGCACCTGCCTGTAATTCCATCTACCTCAGAGTCTGAGTGGGGAGAAATGAGTTCCAGGCCAACCTGCACACCTTACGGAGACCCTGTCTCAAAATAAAAAGGGACTGAGAATATATAGCTCAGTGGTAAAGCATTTGCCTAGCATGCATATGGCCCTGGGTTTGATCTCCAGTAAAAAAACCATACATATGCACACACAAATATGAGAGTTATAGACTAAAAGGGCTCAAGGGCATACTATTGGGACTTGAAAAAACTATGAGATTATGAGACATCATGTGATCATGAAATTAAAGCTGCCTATCATCATGAGTTGGGATTCCCTAGCATTCCTAAACTTTGGTACTGGAAAGAAAGCTAGGGAGCCCTACCACTGAGCTATATCATCCTTCATTTATTCATTTATTTTTTATTTTGAGACAGAGTCTCCCTAAATTGCTTAGAGCCTTGCTATGTTGCTGAGGCTGACCTCAAAGTTGCAATCCTCCTGCCTCAGGCTCCCGAGCTGCTGGGATTACAGGTATGCACTACCGCATGTGGCAATGAGCTGGGTTTTGTTAGACCTACTTAGTCATAATATCAAATATACAGCAGCATTCAACCATAACAGAAATGGTACACATGGAACTGGCACAAAAAGCACAAATAGGTTGTATGAACACATAGTCCATGCTGACGCATCACCCTCTACTCTTACACAGACATTTTTCCTTTGGCTCATATAAATAGGTTCACGAAGCATGCCTAAGATCAGTTGGTAGAAGAAAAATTCCACTTGAGCTGAAGGATAAGGGAAATAGATTCCCTCAGTGGCCAGAACTTCAGATGGGCTTCCTGGTTATCTACTTTGTGTGAAGAGAAAAATTGCCCAAAAGGGTATACACAGCTCAAAGGCAGTGGCAAAGGGTCTGTTTGGTCAGAGAGGGGCCTGGAAAAAACAAAACTAAAGAAATCATGGAGGAAGTCTAAAAAAAGAAGCATGTAAGCAGATCAGTGATTGGGCAAGAAGTGCTCATTAAAGAGCACCAGAGAGAGGCTGGGGATGTGGCTCAACTGGTAGCGCGCTCGCCTGGCATGCGTGCATCCCAGGTTTGATCCTCACCACCACATACAAACAAAGATGTTGTGTCCGCCGAGAACTGAAAAATAAATATTAAAAAAAAAAAAAAAAGAGTACCAGAGCATCTACTGCAGATGAAGCATTAAGCAACCAAGAGACAGGAAGTCAACCAGAAGATGTCAGTTAGCTTCTATCACCAGCCACACCAGTCCTTGCACAATCGTCTTGAGAACAGAATAGCCATGGTGGCAGGGGCCAGGGCTATGCATGATCAAAACAGCATAGGCTCCCTCACTTTGGCTAACCTAGTAACTGCTGCTACCATCTGTACAGCCAACACTAACAGCAAAGCTGAGCCCTCCATACAGTACAAGCCCTGTAGAAAATCAACAACCTACTTGGTGGCAAAATGATTTTATCCAGCCCCTTTCATCCTGGAAGGAGTAGCAATTCATTTGGGCTTGATTGTATTTATCATGGGCTCAAGACCAGCTGTAGCAGTCAGTGTTGGTCCACTAACCCAAAAATCCCATCAGCCAGAATCCTGGAGGACCAGCAGCCAGATGGGATGACATTACCATGAGAAGCAATTGGAGCTGAGTGGTAAAATGTTAGACTGTACCAGATGCTCTTGGTACAGTCCTAAATCCCCTTCCCAGGCTGGCAAGCCAATGTAGGCTGCTAGTAGCTTAGCTTACATCTGTGCTTTTCCCAAGGGGTTTGCTTTTGGCTGAAGGGAGCTCCCCAAGACAGATGCAATTAGAAGGTTAATGCATTCCCCACCTCATGAATACACTGGGGCTACTGAATGACTGATGCAGAGGTGTAGGCGTAGCCCCCTTGCTTTGGGGTAGGCTCAAACATTTGTGCTCCCCCTTTCACAGTGCAAGAGGCAGTGTCAGTCACAGATTGCATTTTCAGCCTTTCTTTCAGCCAGATGGGGACACATGAATAATTTTCACCCACAAAATATGTATTCTCTCAAGACCAAGAGGACCAAGAAGGCTTCTGTCTCCCTACTTGGGGAGAGGGATATGGAAACCCTAAATATGGAAACTCATTGGAGTTTAGAATGGGAAACTTGAGTATCCAAATCACCGTGTGGAAGGCTACCACCAGTAAGGAACACCCATGCTGTTAAATGAGCAGGAAATAAACTGTGTTTAGTCAATAAAGTTTGGGAGTTGTTTTGTTACAGCAGCCTGCATTATTCTAGTATACTCCACCTGTGAAATCTAATGGAATTCCTCATGTAGCAGGAAGTTAAAGTGGATGCTTCCAAAGGTCCCTCATGAAACAGATCTCTGGTATATTTCTTCTGAAAAAAAAAAAAAGACTAAATTGTTTATGCGCTAATTCTGCTCAAAGTTTATATTGCCAAATAGTGTACCTAATTACCCAATAGTAAACATGGAGAAGATGGGAGGGGAGGGGAGGGGGGATAGTAGGGGATAGGAAAGGTAGCAGAATACAACAATTACTAATTGGGCATTATGTAAAATTGTGGATGTGTAACCGACATGATTCTGCAATCTGCATTTGGGGTAAAATTGGGAGTTCATAACCCACTTCAATCTAATGTATGAAATATGATATTTCAAGGGCTTTGTAATGTTGTGAACAACCAATAAAAAAATAAATAAAAAATAATAATAAAAAAAAATAGTAAACATGGTAGAATTAAAGGCAAGAGGACCTGGATTCCAGTTCTGGTTCCTCTACTAGCCTGTTTTAAGGTCTGTAACAAATAATTACATTGCAGAGCTTCACTTATTTCATTTCACTTTCTTAAATTTCATTGCAAAATGTGAAATGTAAGAGAGGACAATGTGACCTCTCTACCTTACACTTGCTGGTTTCCTGTATTGTATTAAAATATCTTTAAGAAATGTACAGTAAGAGTTCTTTATAGCTGGGAGGAACAGAAGCTCAGAGCTTGACTACGCTAATTAGTATACCAAGCTGGCCCTATAATAAATAAACCCTTTGGTCGCTGAGTATCTTTTATTGTTGGGCTTTCAAATTTGGAGATGAGTCAAATACACTAGGTTCTTTGCTTTTGGTACTTGACACAGTCAAGCTGACTCAAACTACTCAAATACTCCATTCAAGTAAAGCAGTGATTAGGGATGATTCATGTTTCATTGGAACTTGGGCCAAGTAAGCCTAGAGGGAAACGGCTGTGTTTGGCCAGAAAGGAACGCTCCAGGCCACTTGGCCATGACTGTGTCAGTGACACATGGCCCAACCCAAGAATGAACGCAACATTAAGCTGATTGAAGTTTTGTTTCCTTTGTAAATAGGCATGGCTGTATTCCAATAAAATTTTATTTACTATTTCAGTAATCATTTTTTAAAATTAACAAACCTAAAGAAATTAACTTAGAAGACACAAGATTATGAAAGAAAAAATTTCCCAAACTATCATAGATGAATCTATTGTCTTGGTAGATAGAAAGTCTTTGGATGGTCTGTCTCTCTGAATCACATAGACTTTTGTATGGAGTAGAACATTTAATCACTTGGTGCTTGTGTAAGAAAGCTAGGCCAAATGCAGATAATGGAAGAATTAGGAAGTATCTGTGGCTTTCTTTGACCTTTTTCTGGGATATCTGTGTGCTACCTGTTATATAACATGCATGTTTTCAATGGGGAGACTTTCCCCACAGGTGAGGATGCCGAGCAATCCTGGGAGACTAGAGGAGCTACTGGATTCATTTTTGACTGTTGGATCATGCCTCCCTGGACAGCTATGAAAGTCCTTGTCGAATTCAGCCATGATCAACATCCCATGAAGCATTTAAAGAGACAGAAAAGGCAAATGATTGCAGCCGTGTGTGTGTGTGTGTGTGTGTGTGTGTGTGTGTGTGTGTGTGTGTGTAGATTGAACCCAGGGTCTTATGCAAGCTAGGCAAATGTGCTACTCCTAAGCCACAGCCTCAACAGATCTTCAACCTCTTTACCAAGCATTTTGCTGGATTCAACTCACGCAAACCTGGCTCCCCAATATTGAGGTGTTTTATTCCTTGTTCTCTTATTTCTAGGATAAAGGGAACAACTATTCTCTCAATCAAGCAATTTTCTCTTTATAGATAAATACATCAACCCCTGGAGGAATGTTGAAGGATCAGAGTTCTGGTTCCATAAAGAACCAACAGCATCAAGGACAGGCTATTAAGGAATGACTATTGTATCACTGTCTGTCCTTGTTTACCTTCTATAATCCATTGAAGCCAAGCACTTGTCCCAGAGTAATGGAGTGGTGTCCAGGGCAGACTCAAGTACAATGGGGCTCAGCCACATCTCGACTACCTGCTGCTGTCCTTAGCCAAGGGCAAGTCATTATCGCAGGCTCTGTGCAGCTACATGGGCCACCATGCTGGCTTGGGCCTGAGGGGCAATGAGCCATCACTGAAGCAAGACAGGGTGAACTGACCTGTCCCACAATGCAGCCCAGCCCAGCCTGGTAGAGACACCTGCTCCACATAGTGCTGCAGCCCAGAACCCCCAATCATCTACAATCTGAGGATGGGTGGGGGGGCGAGGCAGACATGAATGACACTGCAAAGCTAACCAATACATTAGTACTTTGCCAAACCCTGATTAGCATAAATTTGGACCAATAGTGTCAACTCAAGTGCTATATAAATCCCTAGGCTAACATATTCATTCAGCAACCCCTTTGGGGGATCTCCTCTTGTACCTGCAAGTTGTTTCTTTTTTTTTTTTAATATTTCTTTTTTTATTTTTATTTTTTTAGTTTTCGGCGGACACAACATCTTTGTTTGTATGTGGTGCTGAGGATCAAACCCGGGCT
Source organism: Ictidomys tridecemlineatus (assembly GCF_052094955.1). Taxonomy (NCBI): domain Eukaryota; kingdom Metazoa; phylum Chordata; class Mammalia; order Rodentia; family Sciuridae; genus Ictidomys; species Ictidomys tridecemlineatus. The sequence goes on along the minus strand of NC_135477.1, from coordinate 134,378,146 downwards.
GCACGCATGCCAGGCGAACGCGCTACCGCTTGAGCCACATCCCCAGCCCCTGCAAGCTGTTTCTGTTCTTCACACTAGAATAAATGTGAATTTATTTATCCTTTCAATCTTGCCTTCTCTTTTCCTAGATTTGTGAAACAAGAAGCTGGAAAGAAGTTGACGGTGAGCTGCTGGAGTCTATTGCACAGCCCCCCATTTAGAGCTGCAATACTGAGAGTTGCCAAATGCCATTCAGTGACAGTACAGAAAAATCGGGCTTTGCCAGCTTCAGCTCTCTGAGTTGACACCTAGAATCTGACACTGACAGGCATCCCCTGCTGTGATTAGCTGCTTACCCTAAAAAACAGGCTTTCTTGGCTTCAGAGGCCAGCAACTTACTCAGCAACTTACTCCAGCCACCAGTACAAGCAGAAAATCAAGTTTCATCTCAAACTCCGTTTTCGCCATCACTTGCCAACTTATATCCGTTCAGCATACCCAGGGGTTTCCATAGCATTCCTTTCTGAAAACATCACTATTACTTCAGCCTCCTCACGGACACCATGACACTGCTCTGATATGTGTAATCCCCATGCATCTGCCATGCCAGTATACTAAGCACTTTAGATCCATTTCCCAGGATTTTATTTCCTGTTCATTTCTCCTCATTGTTTCCCAATTCCATTTGTAATTAAGTGTAACCTTACCCCGAAATCTCTTAAAAGCAGGCTAAACTTGCATTTTCTAGCATTAGTTTCTCAGTACCAATTTCACACACCTACCTGGAAGAGCTTAAGCTTTTTTAACACATATGCCTTTCTTTGTTTTATGCCTTCTACCCTAAAGGGTACAATTCAGGATCCAATCAATCACGGTTATGTGACAGGCGCTGTTTGAGGGTTAAGACACAGAAATGAAGGCAATGTGGACACAGCACGTTTTCATAGAGAAAACTGGGGGCAGGAATAAGGAGGGAAGATATTAAGCAAGTAAATAAACAACATATATAGATGCCATGTGAAATGTGAGCTTCAGAGAAAAATAGAGTAAGAAGAAGAACAGAGCGTATCAGATGTGGTTGGAGAGGGAAGTGAAATTTGAAGTAGAGTAATTCAAGAGGGTCCAACTAAATGGGTGACATTTGAGCAAAATCCTGAAAGAAGTAAAGAAATGAGCTTGTGATTTTTTAAAATATACTTATTTTTTAATTGTAGTTGGACACAATACCTTTATTTTATTTATTTATTTTGTATGCAGTACTGAGGATTGAACCCAGGGCCTCGCACGTGCCGGGTGAGTGCTCTACCTCTGAGCCATAACCCTAGCCCCGAGCTTGTGATTTCTAAGGGACACATTCCAGAAAGAGGCACAAAATAAGCAAAGTCCTGGAGTCATGAGTTTGCAATACTCAAGTGATAAATAACAAGAAGAAGCCAGGTGTGATGGCACATGCCTGTAATCCCGGCAGCTCAGGAGGCTGAGGCAGGAGGATCATGAGTTCAAAGCCAGCCTCAGCAATGGCGATGCACTAAGCAATTCAGTGAGACCCTGTCCTTAAACAAAATACAAAATAGGGCTGGGGATGTGGCTCAGTGGTAGAGTGCCCCTGAGTTCAATCCCTGGTACCAACCCTTCTCTGCACCCCACACACACAAAAAAAAAAAAAAAAAACAAGGAAGCAGAGCAAACCAGGCAATATGCAGTGGGAGACACAGTTGGAGGGTCACAGAAGAGCAGAAGACTTTATGAGGACTTCAGATGAGGAGACTGTAGGATCTTGATCATAAGAGTGCTAAAATAGGGCTGGAGATGTGGCTCAAGCGGTATTGTGCTTGCCTGCCATGCATGCAGCCCGGGTTCAATCCTCAGCACCACATACAAATAAAGATGTGTCTGCTGAAAACTAAAAAATAAACATTAAAATTCTCTCTCTCTCTCTCTCTCTCTCAAAATAAATAAATAAATAAAAGAGCTCTCTGACTGATTGAGAGTGAAATATGAAAAGGCCAGAGCAGAAGCAGGAAAAACCATGTAGGAGCCTCTACAATAACCAGTGATATTGATGATGGCTTGGACTGGTTTGGGGGGAAGCTATGGAAAGAAGTCAAATTCCAGGAATATTTTAAGGTAGAGCTGGGCTGTGTGCAACCCTCAGTGGTAGAGTGTATGTTTAATGTTAAGGAGGTCCCAGGTTCAATCTCCAAAACCAAAAACCAAAAAAGGTAAAGTTGACTAGACAGACTGATAAGTTAAATAAAGGATCTGAGACAAAGAGAGTTAATCCAAGGCTGTCCTTTAGCAAACAGAAAGATCAAATTCTCCTTTTCGGTGATGTGTTAGATGAGGAGAGAAGCAAGTTTTAGAGGGTGGAATAGAGGGAAGATAGATAAGTTCTCAGCAATAAGATAGTTCTGATCTTATTCAAAGTTTAAATTGGGATGGTTCTTAATAGTACACCTTGAATTTTATCTTAAAGCTCTTTTCTTTATTACTATTATAACACAAATCCCATAAATCTCAGATGATTAACAAATTACATCTTAAAAATTAGCAAAGCAAGCTGACTGTGGTGGTGAGCACCTCATGAGTAGTCCCAGCTACTTAGGAAGTTGAGGCAGGAGGATCATAGATCAAGGTCAGTCTAGGTAATTTAGCAAGACCCTGTCTGAAATTAATTAATTAATTATTAATTATAAATGAAAATGGCAAAAACTCCCCACAAAGTCTAAATGCAAATTAAAAACTGAAAAAAAATTATAGTTTATATTATAAATCTAGGTTTTCTAAGATACAAAGAGTTCCTACAAATAGATAAGAAACAAGAACAACAACTCAATGGAAAAACGGACAATGAATCTGAATAAACAGTTCACACATGAACACACACAAAAAAAACAACTATGATTACTTTTAAATATAAGACATTCAATTGTCTCAAGAGCAAGTTAAAGCAATGATTAAATAATTTCTTCACTTATCAGATTGATAAAGATCAAAAAAAAGTTAGTAATTCGGGGCATTGGCTAAAGCACAGGAAAATAGCATTCTCATTTATCAGATTCCGTGGAGAACAATCTGGCAACTTCTATCATTGTCATCATTATTATTTTTAGTGCCAGGGATTGAACCTGGGGCCTTGTGCATGCCAAACATGCACTCCACCACTGAACTACACCCCCAGCCCTTCTATCATTATTTTAAAGGCACGAACTTTTTGACCAGACAATTCAACTTCTAGCTAGTAAACAAGAGGTATAATCACTTATTTTTGAAAAGACACATACATAACAGAAGTTATATATCATAGCATGGTATGTAATAACAAGAGACTAGAAACAGTGTATACATACCATAATAATAGATGGATACACATACAATAATAATAGAGTGATGGTTAGATAAATTGTGGTACATTCACTGTAAACATCCATTAAAAATAATAAGGCAGCTTTGCAAGATACAGTATTAGAAGATGGTTTATGTAGTAAGATATCATTTCTGTAAAAAATAATGAGAGAGAATATATGCATCTATGCTTATAATTACATGGCAAGCATATAGAACTGACTGATAAATATGATTGAATCAAAAGAAATTGGTTGGTTGGAAAATAAGGGTGGGAGGAGACTTTTTGCCAAATGCTTTAAACTGAGTTTTTGGGAAAAGACTCTGAAACAAAAATGAGTGCAGATTAGTCCGGAAGTGAAACTGGCAGCTATGGGCTGGGAGAAGCTGACCCACGTTGCGGTTCCAGCAGAGCCTGTTCTGCAATCCCATGAAGAGCTCTGGAGTTGGGATTGTCCTTCCACATTGTCCCACATTGAAGAAAGGAAACCAGAGCTTTGTTCCCCCCAGCCCTGCAGGTAGTCATTTGCTTAGGGCTGCCTCTGACAAGATGTTGGGAAGGGTGGCTGGGACATCTCAAGGCAATCCCCACTAACACTTCCTGCAGTAGCAGAAGGGGTTCCTGAGCCTTGAACAAGATCTGGGCAGAGTACCTTCAAAATTGTTCCAAAATGCCTAAATACAATAGCTTGGGTGGGGTGGGCAAAGAGCCAGTACTCTGCCCTGAAGTCATAGAACATGGGCACTGAAGCCCTCCTTGGCCCTCCTTGGAAAGGATTTTTGGGGGCAAGCAGCATTCTCTTCTAATAGATTGCTTTAGTCACCAACCAGCTGAGTGCTCTTTTGCTTAATTTTAGATGGAAATCACAAACAGGGGAATGGAGTTTTAGCTCAGTGGCGGAGCACTTGCCTAGCATATGTGAGGCACTGGGTTTAGCACGGCATAAAAATAAACAAATAAAAAAGGCTTGGGCTGGGGTTGTGGCTCAGCGGTAGAGTGCTCACCTAGCACCCAGGAGAGGCCCTGGGTTCGATTCTCAGCACACATTAAAAAAAAATAATAATTAATGATATTGTATCCAACTAAAAAATAAATAAATTTAAAAAAGGCTTGCTACCAAAAAAAAAATTAAATCACATTGACAAAAAAAAAAGAAAAATCACAAACAGGAGAGTAAAACTATCCTAACAAGGCTTTATTGGGGATTATACTTGAGCATAAGGGAGACAGCACACCAGACAGGGTGCCCAGTCCAGCTCTCAGAGAAAGGCAGTAGTTTGTAGTCTGACTGAGGCTGGCACAGTCATTCTCACTGCTATTGCTCACAGCTGGGAAGTTTGCACTATTACCTGGTGGTCAGAACCAGGCATTCTGTGCATGCATAAGCTGCAGGAGAGACCCTTAAAAAGCTTTAAGGGAGTCAGCACCATGGTGCCTGCCTGTAATTCCAGCAAGGCTGAGGCAGAAAGATCACAAGTTTGAGGTTAACCTGGAGAATTTAGCATGACCCAATCTCAAAATGAAGACATTAAAAACACTGAATAGTAGCTCAGTGGCAAAGCACCCCTGGGTTCAATTCCAAGTACAAAGAAAAAGAAGTGAAAAAAAAAAAAGTTTTAGCAGGTGACTTAAATAGGGCTAAACTAGTTTTTCATCAAAGATAAACAACATGATTGGGAAATCAGCCTTTTTTAATTCTGTCTCACTTTGACATTAGATTGACCTCCTAGTCCTCCTGTATCATCTAGAGGATCCTAACACTCCTTTAATACCCTTATGTTCCCTTAGGAGATAGAGGGAAGAAAAGGAAGCGAAGTAACTATGCCTGAGAAAATCATTTACCAATCTATTTTAAATGACACATTTATTCTTCCAGTCTAATTTTAGAGAGATTCTTAGTAACATCTAATCTGAATCTATTATCCTTATATTTCGATATTCTTATAATTTGCATATTTTTCTTTCTTAATTATAACATTTAATAATTCACATATTAACTATATTCTTGGAGGGAAGAGGGAGGAGTTTTAAAAAGACTTAAGAAGCTGAGTACAGTGGTGCAGACTGTAGGGAGGCTAAGGCAGGAGGATCACAAGTTCAAAGCCAGTCTGAACAATTTAGTGAGGCTCTGGGGCTGGGGATGTGGCTCAAGCGGTAGCACGCTCGCCTGGCATGCGTGCGGCCCGGGTTCAATCCTCAGCACCACATACAAACAAAGATGTTGTGTCTGCCGAAAACTAAAAAATAAATATTAAAAATTCTCTCTCAAAAAAAAAAAAAAACCACACACACACACAAAATGACAAAAAAAAAATCCATCTAAAAAGAGGGACAATAGAGGGATAAAACAATATTTGTAAAACCAGGCACAGTGGCACGTGCTTGTAATCCCAGCTACTCAGAAGGCTGAGATAAGAGTTCCTGCAAGGCTGTGGTGAGCCTGTGAAATTTAGTTAGACCTTGTCTCAAAAAAATAAAAATCAAAACAACAATATTGGTAAAATGTTAGTAATTGTCAAAGCTGTTGATGAAAGCATAAAGTTTAATATTCTGCATGCTCTATTTTTTATATATACTTTTGAAAATTTACATGATGAAAATGTTAAAAATGCATATGTCTAGTGGTGTATACACATCTGCTATCATCTCCCTAAACAATATTGTAAAAAAGGAAGAAGGGGGCTGGGGCTGGGGATATAGCTCAGTTGGTAGAGGGCCTGCCTCACATGCATAAAACCTTGGGTTCAATCCCCAGCACAAAAAAAAAAAAAAAAAAGAAAAAAAGAAAAGAAAAGAAAAAAAAAAAGAAAAGAAAGAAGGAAATCAGACTCAGTGGTGCACACCTGTAATCCCAGCATCTCAGGAGGCTGAGAAAGAAGAATCCTGAATTCAAAGCCAGCCTCAGCAACGGGGAGGCGCTAAACAACTCAGTGAGACCCTATCTTTATAAATAAAATAAAAAATAGGGCTGGGGATGTGGCTCAGTGGTCAAGTGCCCCTGAGTTCAATCCTCAGAACCCCCCCCCCAAAAAAAAAAAAGAAAGGAAGGAAAGATGGAAGGAAGGAAGGAAGGAAGGAAGGAAGGAAGGAAGAAAGGAAGGAAGGAAGGAAGGAAGGAAGGAAGGAAGGAAGGAAACCAAAATCTACTCACATTCTGATTCTCCTTTATATTGATACAATTGGTGGGAACATCAAGCCTCAATTTTGCACTCCAGTGGCTAAATTAATCTTAATCATATTGGCACATTGCAATTTCCTATACATAACATTTCATAGATGAGACACTAGGCCAACAACCGTAGCCATGAAAAACATGATGAAAGAAAGCTTATTGCTTCTCACTCTGGGTCAGAGTAAAGACTCCTCATATTCTTTTTATTCTTGGTGACACAGTCAGTTTACTGGCATAGCTAATTGACCACCTGGACAGAATGAGCACCCACTCTATCCTAGTCTGTTTCTTCCATGATCAAAACAAAACACTGCTTGAAGCTCATTTCTAAATCATTTCCAACAAAAATTATGTTGATATATTAAGACTTCTGTGCTGAGTTCAGATAAACTACACTAATAAATGGAGCTTTTCAAACTTTTTTTGGTCATTGAAGTTCTTTACATTCTAAAAAATATTGAAGATGTCAAAGGACTTTGTTGATGTGCTTTGCATCTATTCATATCCACTGTGCTATTGTTACCACTGTTTACCTGTGACAAGTCCTTGCTTCCCCGAATGCTGAAGTATAACACCAGAGAAGCACGCCTAGGCAAGTGTAGAGTGGAAAGTCGAAGGCTTTATTAAAGGACAGCAGAAAGACTTCCTCCCTGAGGAAGAAGGGAACCTGAAAGGTGGAATCCGTGGAAGAGGGAGGTCTTCCCTTTTTTATAGCTAAGCTCTTCTTTCAGCTTTCCCACATTCCTATCCTTCATCCCCCTTTATCCTGCAGTGATAGAATGCAGGTGGGAAGTCCAAAAGGTGGGATCTCATGAACCTTAGTGTTAGAATTTTTTTTTGTCATAATTTAGAAAAATGATGGACAGTTTAATTTTTTGATATTGTTAATCCATCTAGATTTTTATCTCAAGGTCAAATTCATTGTCATTGACAAATAAACCAGAGTTGACCAATTTGTTGGCAACACTACATCTTTGCAAATTATAAGGACTGATACACAAACATCACATAATTTTATACAGATGCTGTTGTGAAAGAAGTATCTGAAGTGACCTTCAAATTAACCAAATATAATTTTGTATGTCTCATTATTGTTTTGCTTACCACATGAATTAACCTTTTCATATATTTTCTCTGAAGTGTTCATCCAGTTATTCTCTGAACAGATGGTCCCTGAAGTTACCTCATTCAGAATAGGGTAATTAACATTATGACACAAAATGCTGTTCTGTCTTCTGAATGAAACGCTACAAAATTCTGCAGAAGGTTGAAGATGCTGCTCAGTGCTAGAGCACTTACCTAGCACGTGTGAGGCCCTGGGTTGGATCCCTAACACATCATAGACACACACACACACACACACACACAAACACTCCTGCAGATGAGCTAAACTTAAAGTGTTTTCAATTAGGTTGTGCTTAAAATAGAGAGAAAAAGAGGCCTGATCTTAGGTAGAGTGTGGAACAAGAATTGAAGTTGTTTCTGTATTTCTCCTTAGTAAAGGAGAAACTTTCAGAGCTTACTGGCCATCCAACTATCTGAAGTTTTTAGTGATAAGTACCAAATGAATATGTGAGAGTTTTCCAGGGCCTGATATTTCTGCACAAAACTTTTGGATGACAAGAACAGCTGTGAAGCATTTACTGCTTTGATATATTAAATTTCTCGTTTCAAGTCAGATGTTTGGAAATTGCATTATATCTTTACGACCTGGAGTTTAGTCTAGTCTAGTTGATCATCTCTACAGTGACGGTCAGCAGAGATATGCCCCATCCTGAAGTATGTTTTGGAAATTTGCATCTGCTCATGTTTCTTGGACATTCTTGTCTCTGTGCTTCCCAGTCTGCAAGACTCTAGTTCACTGTGTAGTCTTGAATCTTATCCAAAATTCATAACAAACTCTTAAAACTAATAAACATTCCCTGAATTCACTAGGTATCTGTGACTTGCTTGAGGCTGAGGACACATACAGCCCAGGCCCCCTTTCCATTTGGCAGTTCTCCAATGTGACACCTCTCTCATATTTTATTTTCCTTACAAAGGAGAAGAGCTGATAGTCAGCTGCCTAAGCTGACATCTGACTAATGAATGAAATGCCAGTCTGCAGTGTTTTGTAATTATCCTCAGTATTTAAGTATTCTCTTGATTTCTCTTTGATTTGTTTATCTCTCTATGGTGTCTTTGTTTTCTAGTTCATTCATTTGTATTGTTATTTTATGCATTTGACTCTTTTTCTTACTATAACTTCTTATATGGATATTTAGTTCATTTGTGGTTTTTCTTATTTTTTAATATATACATACTAAGACTATTGGTTCTAGAATCCTGTCTCAATTGCATCTGACAAGTGTTAGGTCTCTCATTGTTGTAAAGTTCAAAATAAAGACAAATTTACATTTTTATTCTTTTATTCATTATCTGATTTAAAAGACATTTTAAATATTCCAAACATATATGAGAATTGGCTCTCCAATTTCTTATTTTCTAATTTTTCTTATATTGCATTTGAAATAATATGTATATATTTTTTCTTTCCTTTTTTGGTACTGGGGATTGAACTCAGGGGTACTGTACCACTGAGCTGCATTCCAAGTACTTATTTTTTGTTTTGAGACAGGGTCTCCCCAAGTTGCCTGAGGCTGGCCTCAAACTTGGTGACTCTGGCCTCAGCCTCCTGTGAAACTGGGATTACAGGTGTGTGTCATGTCATCTAACTTGAAATTGAACTTTGTTAATATGTGCTGGTGGGTCAATTCTGCAAATGTTCCATGTGCTTCGAAAGAATGTGAGCTCTCTGAATGGTGCAGTGTTCTATACATGGCCATTTAATCTCACTTGTTAATGACATAATTTAAACCTCAGTCATATTTGTCTACTTCATCTATCAATTATTGAATGAGCTATGTAAAAAATCCCCCCAAATGTTCATAAATTTATTAATTTTTCTTTGTCATTCTGTCAAATTTCACTCATATTTTGTTAGAAGTAGGCAGGTTTGGAATTTTTAGATCTTCTTGATGAATGAGTGCTTTTATGATTCATGGTTCTCTTTATCCCTGCTAATGATGTTCCCTTAAAGTCTAATTTGTGTGATATTAATGTAGCAGCAACAATTTCATTCTGTATTTAGAATTCAGATTAGGTATTTCTGTCATTTTATTTTCAAGTTCTGTATGTCAGGTTTTAAATGTGCCTCTTGTAAATAACATTTGCAGATATTAAAATTTTATTTTTTATTTATTTATTTTTCAGATATTAAAATTTTAATCTGAAAACTCTTTTCTATATTTCTATACTTTCTTTTCTTTTTCTTTCTTTTTTTTTTTAAATTGTTTTGTTTTGTTTTAAGCCACACTCCAGCCCTTTTAATTTTATTTTGAGATAGGGTCTCCCTAAATTGCTGAGATTGACCTCCAATGGATATCCTCCTGCTTTACCTCCCTAGTTGCTAGAATTACAAGCATGCACCAGGTAAAGCTGGTAAAGTGCCCAGCTTTACCCTGATAATTTATTATGGCTCCTGTGCCTTCCATGATTTAGAAATCATAATGCTACTTATTTTTCTCATTGTTAATCCTTAAAATTAAAATATTCATTGCTGGACATAGTGTTGCATGCCTATAATCCCAGCTCCTTGCTTGGGTGACTTAGGTAGGAGGATTACAAATTCAGGCCAGCCTGGGCAACTTATCAAGACCCTGTTCCAAAAAGTAAAATATTCATTTATTATTTGACAAAACAAAACAAAAAAATTAACAATTCTCTTCTCCTCCTGAAAAATTCAAGAATCTCAGTGGTTAAATTAAAAATTTGGATTGAAATTTTAATATCTCCATAAATTTTGTATGTACTAATGTCCTGTTACACATAATGATTATCTAGTATTTGAGCATACCTCCCTCGAGCCAAGAGTTATACAGGAAGATTTATTCTCTTTGCAGGTTTGGGTAGAAGGGCCTTTTATATTGTGAAATTGCTAGTAAGCCTAGTTTGACTTCATTGTATTAGAAAATGTGAAATTTGTTCAGGTTTTTTGTAGCCTTAACATAGGATCAGCTTCCCATGGGTACTTGAAATGAAGGTTCATTTTAATGGTACACAATATACTCTGTTTCAAAGATTCTAAGTCACAATTTCCTTCTCTTGCATTTTAAAATCCCTCATGGAAATTCATCATTCTATTTTGGCATCTTACAATTACTTTTGACCAGATGGCAATCATGATGTGGGTTTTATTGCTGGCACATGAACAAACTTTTTGACTGTCCATGTTAGGTTTAATTGCTATTTTAAATGTGGTTGAAAAAAAATTACAGTATGTCTTATATTGAAACTGAAAGTTATTGGGTATGCAGAAAGGCTTGGAAACAAAGCAGAAAAAGCATAAATGTGACATTTGTAAAGTAAATATTGTTACTAGAAGAATTACCATAATTGCACATTTTCTTGTGAAGAACAACCAGATTTGACAGAACCCTAAAAGATAAAGGTTCTGCTAAAAAAAAGATGAAAAGGAACAATAACTTTAGTAACTAAGTGAAATTAGCTCCTAAGATATGTGCAAGAGGAAACCTGTTGCACACCAATCAAAGCACCTGAATTTGAGAGAAACTACAAAGTTCCTCAGAATAGATGAAATACAATTTATAACCAGCAGAGTATAGGGAGACTGCTTTATGTATTTTAAGAACTAAAATCAAGGCATTTTGGCAGTTTCATTGATATTTACTCAATGCCACATTTAAAATTGTATTATTTGACAATTGATAGTATCTTACTTTCAACAAAATGTGACCTATCAACGAGCCCTATCTTATTGTGTTAGTTTGCTATCCATATCCTTATATCCTTTTCTTTTCTTTTTGTTTTGTTTACTAGATCTGTCTTGGATCCAGAGATGCAAAGTAAAATCTCTTAATAAATAAGATCAACTAGTATCTCCTGTTGTTTCCATTCTTTGACTATTGCTACTGTGTATATCACAGGTATGCATATCCATACCTGTCGTATTGCTATTATAAAGCATACCATTTAACATTATTAGTAGCCCTACTTGGTCTCATTTCCTGTTAATTTGATAGGAATTCCTTTTGCCTGATGCTAAGTTTGCAAACCCTGCTTTCTTTTTACTTACATCTAGTTTATTTTGTCCACTCTTTTATTTTTCAGCCTTTAAAAATCACTTTGTTTAAGCTGCTTTTCTTTTATACACCATAGCTCGTGTACTGTTGTGGTTTGGATCTAGAAAGTCCTCCAAAGGCTCCTGTGTTGAAGGCTTCCTCCCAAAGGCAGCAATGCTTAGAGGTGGAGCTTTTAGAAAGAAATCAGATCTCTGGAGGGCTCTGACCTCAACAATGGATTAACCCATTGATGCACATAGCAGATGGACTGTGGGGAGTGGAACCTAGTTGAACCTAGTTGAAGGTCGATGTGGGTATGCCCTTGGGAATTATATCTTGTTCCTGGCCATTTTCTCCCCACCCACCACCCTAACCCCAGGCATCATGCTTCTGAATACCATGGGGTGAAAGTTTTCCTCTACCACACCTTTCTACTGTGATGTTTCTGCTTCCACTCAAGCTTAAAAGGAATGGAGCAAGTAGATCCTGGACTAAAACTTCTGAAACTACAACCAAAATTAATGTTTACTCCACATTGATTTTCTCAGGTATTTCATCACAGTGATGAAAAGCTAATTCATGTGCCAAGGGCAGAGTGTGTGTGTGTGTGTGTGTGTGTGTGTGTGTGTGTGTGTGTGTACAGGCATGATGCCCATTCTATTTTGGCATTTTACAATTACTTTTCACCAGATGGCAATCATGATGTGGATTTTATTGCTGGCACATGAACAAACTTTTTGACTATCCATGTGAGGTTTAATTGCTATTTTACAGTTAGATTCCCAGACCAAATTAAGAATCCACCAACAGAAAGAATCCATGTTATTCCTCATCTCCCATAATGTGAAATCCATAGTAATACCTAAAAGGGAAAATTTAAAACGTGGTACAATAAGAATATTATTTAGAGCCAGGAGCTATGGCGCACACCTATGATCCCAGCGGATCGGGAGGCTGAGACAGGAGGATCAAAAGTTCAAAGCCAGCCTCAGCAAAAAGCAAAGTGGTAAACAATTCAGTGGGACCCTATCTGTAAATAAAATACAAAATAGGGCTGGGGATGTGGCTCAGTGTTCCAGTGCTCCTGCGTTCAATCCTTGGTACCCGCCTACAAAAAAAAAAAAAAAAAAGAATATTGTTTAGAGACATGGAGGTGAGCATCAAAAGAATGAGACAAAACAGTTCAAAGCACTGATCTGGGAAATGGGAAGTGGAAGTGGGATGTGGGTAGGGTGTTCAGCTTGGGGGAGAAGTGGGGAACAGCTGGGAACTTTTTTTTTTTTATTTGTTTATATCAAACCTTATAGAATTATTTAACTTTAAAACTGTGTTTATGCTAGGCACTGTGGCTGCACACCTGTACTCCCAGCAGCGGATCAGGTGGCTAAGGCAGGAGGATCACAAGTTCAAAGCTAGACTCAGCAACTTAGCAAGATAAAAAAAAAAAAAAAAAAAAAAAGAAAGAAAGGGCTGGGGATGTAGGTCAATGGTGAAGCGACTCTGGATTCAATCCTTGCTACCAACAAAACAAAACAAAAAACCCAAATCTGTGTGTATATGTAAAAAAAAAAAAAAAAAAGAGGGGGATGATCAAGTGCTTGAATGCTGTCAAGAAAAACAGGCATGGTCATGCATGCCTATAATCCCAGTCACTTGGGAGGCTGAGGCAGGAGGATCACAGATTTGAGGCAGCCTCAACAATTTAGTGAGGCTCTAAGCAACTTAGTAAGATCTCATTTCAAAATAAAAAACAAAAAGGGCTGGTGAAGTAGGTTAGTGCCCCTAAATTCAATCCCCAAGACCAAAAGAAAAAAGAAAAAAAAAAAAAAAAAGTCAGGCACAGTGGCACATGCCTGTAATCCCAGCGGTTTGGGAGCAGGAAGATCACAAGTTCAAAGCCAACCTCAGTAATGGCAAGGTGCTAAGCAACTCAGTGAGACCCTGTCTCTAAATAAAATACAAAATAGAGTTGGGGATGTGGCTCAGTGGTCCAGTGCCCTGAGTTCAATCCCTGGTACGAAAGAAAGAAGAGGGAATGGAAGGGGAGGGAAAGGGAGGGGAGGGGAGGGAAAAGAAAAAAAAAAAAGAGAAGGAAGGAAGGAAAAAATAGACAGAGGTCATCATGGGCTCAATGATTATCATTAAAAAGAATAATTTTGGGGCTGGGGATGTGGCTCAAGCGGTAGCGCGCTCGCCTGGCATGCGTGCGACCCGGGTTCGATCCTCAGCACCACATACCAACAAAGATGTTGTGTCCCCCGAGAACTAAAAAATAAATATTAAAAATTCTCTCTCTCTCTTTCTCTCCTCTCTCACTCTCTCTCTCTCTCTCTCTCTCCCTCTCTCCTCTCTCACTCTCTCTTTAAAAAAAAATAAAAAGAATAATTTTATGCCACTTAAAATAGGTAGTGGTGTGGCTGGGATGGTGGCTCAGTGGTAGAGCACTTGTCTAGCATGTGTGAGGCACTGGGTCTGATTCTCAACACCTCATATAAATAAAATAGAGGTCCATTAAAAATTTTAAAATGTTAAAAAAAAAATAGATAGTGGTAACCATTAACAAGCTTGAGCCAATGTTATTTTTTTCCCAATTGTTGTACATATTTAATTAAGCAAGTTATCCCTGTTTTTATGTGGTTTCCCTCATCTAAGGTATCTATAGAACTTAGAGAAACAACTCCTGTAGACAGTTTTAGTTTTTGTTATTATTGATTACAGGGTATCCATTGCCATTCTCTCTAAAGTCATTAGGTTATAGAAAACCTCAAAGGATAACTAATGTGTGATCTCCACTCCTTCCCACCCACCCTGTGCTCACTTGCACCTCAGGGCCTCTCCCAGTGAGCTGGATCTGAGTCATTCTTTGTATTAGGGGAAGGGTTCCATTATTAGCACACTGAAGTTATAAAGCACTGATCCAAGAGAAGACAGAAAGACACAATTAGAGCCACAGACCACATTAAGAATCCACCAGCAGAAAGAAGAAAAAGGGAAGAGACCAGATAGGAAGAAGTAAGCAGAGAAAAAAGATCCTGGGTAGGAACCAGGAAGCTGGGTCAGCCACAGGTCAGCTCCCAGAGGCCATTCAGTTTCTATCCATGTGAGGCAGTCCAGGGCTCTCTCTGCTGAGTTGCCTTGATAATTGCGTTTGTCTGGTGACTCTTGTTCCTCCGTGCAAAACCCAGAACAGTCTGCATACCACACATTGCTTATATATCAGGAATGACAACCCCCTCTCTCAGCAAAAGTTTTTCCCACCAGTTCCCTCTGCTCAGCTGCTTTTCCCTGGTTTGATAGCTCTCACTGGAGCAAGTCTGGACCCGACAGAGTGGGGTGTGATCTCCCAAGCCAGGTGGAGGGAGAAGGCACCTTGTTGCATTCACATCTGGGCCTGAGGAGAAGGCAGAACAAGACCAGGAAGGGATGGGGGCGTGGTGGGGTGGGGTGGGGGGGAGGTGGCCTTTACCTCTCAGCTCACATTTCACATTCACAAACACTGCTTATCTTTGCCAACTCCACCTCCAGCAATTCTCCCCAGGATTGGGCCTCCAGTTAAGATGGAAAGCAGAGACAAGCCCTAGATGGAGCCCCATCCATCTGAACCTTGGTGAGTGAAATGGTAGTGATTTTGTTATTGTTTTACAGGGTGACTGATATCAATTTTATTCTGTTCTGCAGTATTTTTTTTTCAAAACTCATTTCATTTCTCTAATTTTAGAAAAATAAAATATTTCAAATATATAAACACCAAACTTGGCTGAAAGTATTCCTAACTCTTCCCTGTTTGTTAGATAAGGTTATGATCAACTCAAGTCTAAAGGTGAATTATTTTTTTTCTTTTAATATTGGAAATTGAACCCAGGGCCTTCCACCTGCTAGATAGTCACTGTACCACTGAGCTACATCCCAGCTCTTTTTATTTTTTATTTTGAGACAAGATCTGGCTAAGTTGTCAAGCCTGGACTCGAACTCACAATCCTCCTGCCTCAGTCCTCTGAGTAGCTGGGATTTTAGGCGTGTACCACCATGCCTGGCTCCAAATGTGATATAAAATACTTTCAATTCCAAAGAATGAATCAAGTATGAAGTAATTTGTTTTGGGCTAAGAAACTAGTTTCAGTTGAGGTTATTTGTAAGATTTTCAAATGACCCAAATATGTTTTTGAAAACCTAGAATCTCACATATTTGTAAGAATTGGTCAAATTCTTCATCCTATGCCAGATATCTAAGCACTGGCAGTTCCAAGCACTATAATCTTAGATCTGCCACTCTTCTTGTGTAATATTGATTTCTTAGGTTTTAAGTACTTGTCTTAGATCACTTGAGCAAAAAGGCAACAATTTGCTGCTTTGAAAAATCCTATAATACTTCCTAAACATCACTAACACTTTAATTTTTTTTTAAGAGAGAGTGAGAGACAGAGAGAGAGAGTGAGAGAGAATTTTTTTAATATTTATTTTTTAGTTTTCGGCAGGCACAACATCTTTGTTTGTATGTGGTGCTGAGGATCGAACCCGGGCCGCAGGCATGCCAGGCGAGCGTGCTACCGCTTGAGCCACATCCCCAGCCCTAACACTTTAATTTTAATCTTTTTCAAACACATAAAGACTAGAAAGTGAATTATTCTTAAAATTTTAAGACTTAGGCTTTGTGATGTAGTCATTTCTCTGACAGTCTTCCAAATTTGTTCTTCAAGCTTAATATAAATACTCTATTTATGGGGGTGTATAGCTCAGGAGTAGGGCATTCTCTGCAAGCATTCAATCCCCATCAAACACAGGCACAAAAATACTATATTTTCCCTAAGGCTTTGCAATATTAAGTCTTCAGAACTGGAATAGTAAAGATATTACAAAACTGAGTCTAAATTTTATGTGAAAACCAAAAAGTGCCTATAATTCTTGTAATGCCTTTATATTTGCATAGTAATACATATTTGCTAAATCTAGTACACTCACTGATATTTTTTTAAAGTTGCCTAATCATTCCTTTATGAAAAGATACAACTTGTGGCTGAAAACATTAGATTGTCTTGAATCTGGAAACGTGGATTTAATAATATTGAACAGACTATTCCTTCTGTTGCTAAAACATGCCTCGAAGGGTAGTCCAGCAGCTGCCTTGAGCAAAGAAGGAATAGAATTTAGCAATACCTCATGTGAAAGTGATTTCAGGAACATAGCCAGTTCTATCAGTCCACACCCATTGTGAGGTTTTCTAAAAAAAAAAAAAAATAGCCAATATGATCTTGTTTTGCATTAGTAGAAAGACATAAATGATATGCACTCTCCCTGTGTCTAAAGGCAGAACATTCAATTCTGATTGTTGCATCTTACAAGAAAAAAAGACAATTGCAAGGGGTTTATGGAGAGAAATCAAGACACAAACTAACCTGAACATATTGAGCTTTGAAAGAATGTCTTATTTTAGTCTGGCCACCTCTAAATTTTTGAAGGATGCTTTGTAAAAGATAGATTAGACTTAGCCTATGTTGTTTTGGCATGTAGAACCTAACCTAACCTAACCTAACCTAATAAAGGGTGAACTTTATAGGGAGAATAATTTAAGCTAATTTTCAGTATACCATGTTCATGGTTTCTAAACACAGTTACTTCAAAAAATAGCAAATCCTTGTTTTCAGAGCTGTTGAAACAGGCGGAATAACTCTTCAAGGAGATTTATTTATTTATTTATTTATTGAGAGAATTTCAATATTTATTTTTTTTAGTTCTCGGCGGACACAACATCTTTGTTGGTATGTGGTGCTGAGGATCGAACCTGGGCCGCACGCATGACAGGCGAGCGCGCTACCACTTGAGCCACATCCCCAGCCCCCTTCAAGGAGATTTAAAGATCGGGTACATCTTTAATGAGATGATCTTTAAAGTCATCCACAATGTCCAATGTGAAGTCACAGAATTTCAGAGCAACATTTATCTCCAAACGATAAATGAGGTATTCTGCTCCCAGTCGTACATTCTCAGATTATCAGCAAGCTCAGTGTCTGTCCCCTGAGACCCTTCCTGATAGGACAGAAATCCTGTAAAGAGCATCTTCATTCCAAGGGGCAGTCAGTCCTGCTTGCTCATATCTCACTGCTAGAGCCACAGCTCAGAGGCCTACACCCTCCCACCTCTCACTCCCCGCTTGGGGACAGCCACATCTAGGAGGGAAGGAGCTGCCATGATGTCCAAAACTGAAATTGGGATAATAAAGAAATCCTCTGCTCCAATCTATTGTCACCATGCCATTGCTTGTGCTGTCCAAAACAACATGGACCCTCTCACGCTCTTGGCAATTCGGAAAATATATCGCCAAGCAAGGAAGAACAATATCCATTCTGGTATGGTCAGACACCAGGCCTGGATTTCCAGTTGGACAACCTTTTAGACTTGTTAAAACAAAAACTAAGCCAGGCAAGGTGGCACATATTTGTAACCCCCAAATTCCTGGGAGACTGAGGCAGGGGGATCACAGGTTTAAGGCCAGTCTAGGCAATTTAGTGCAATCCTGTCTAAAAATAAAAACTAAAAAGAGCTGGGGATGCAGCTCAGTGGAAAAGCACTTGTCTATCATGCACAAGGCCTTGGGTTCTATCCCCAGTGCCACAAAAAAAAATAGAAAAAGAAAAACTTTAAACAAATTAAATTTAACAGAGTTTATTTGACCAAAGAAAGATTCATGAATCAGGCAGCTCAAAAACCAGAAGAGGGCTAGACATTGTTGGGCACATCTGTAATCCTAGCAACTCAGGAGGCAGAGGAAGGAGGATCATAAATTCAAAGCTAGCCTCAGCAACTTGGTAAGGCCTAAACAACTTATTGAGAGTCTATCTCAAAATGAAACTTAAAAAGGGGGTGTGTTGGGGAATGGCTCAGTGGTTAAGTGCCAATGGCTACTATCCCTGCTACCCACCACGCCCCACCAAAAAAAAAAAAAAAAAAAAAAAAGCCAGAAGAGGTTCAGAGAGTTTTGCTCTGCTCTAGCAGAGCAGCAGCAGCAAACACCAAAGCAAGGTGAAGAAATGACCTCATGGCTACAGCTAGGCAGTTGCCTTATTATGGCATCATTTGATTGGAGATCCCAAACTGTATCACCAATCAGCTGGTTGGCTGCTTGTGATTGACTGAGACTTATTTTTGCTTTTGTTGTTTTGTTTGTTTTTGGTGCCAGGGATTGAACCCAAGGTTGCTTAACCACTGAACTGAGTCACCTCCCCAGCCCTTTTTTATTTTTTTTATTTTGAGAGTGGGTCTCACTAAGTTGATTAGGGCCTCACCAAGTTTCTGAGTCTGGCTTTGAACTTGTAATTCTCCTGCCTCATTCTCCAGAGCTGCTGGGATTACAGACCTGCTCTTGTTTTTTTTTTTTTTTACCAGTTGCAAAAAAACATTTCCAAATTGAGTTCCATCTTGCTTATATGAGAGCTCCCCATTCAGAGACACCACAGGCTAATGGCCTTCTTCTTACTTGCTTTAACAGGCTCAATCACCAGCCAGACTCCCAGGTGCAAACTAAATTTTAGCTTCTCTGTCCCTAAGGTTTATTCTCTTAACACTGCACTGGCCTACTGGGAGAGAAATACAGCTAAGAACATGGTTAGATTCGATGATGTACATGAAGTTTCCCTACTGGGAAGGACACAGATTCCCGTATCACATTACCAAACCAAGTTAGGAAAATGGGAGCCCCTTTTACCCAAATACTGGGTTTTTAAGGTTTTTGTTGTTTTGGGTTTTTTTAATGAATTTTCCAGTCAACTAGGAAATTACTATTTAGTGGTTAGGAATGAGATTCTGGTGTGTGTCTGACTGGGCTCACATCCCAGTTATATTACTTTCTGAAGCCTCTGCTTCCTCTGTAAGGGTCATGATAGTACTGTAATGCCAGATTCGTGGGACCCCAATAGATCTCCAGGAGCCTAATCCGATGCAATCACACAAGAGTCTTTATTGCAAGCTGGAGCCTGGACTCACAACCGTTTCCGAAGCAGCTGTCCCGAGGAGTGAGTCCAGGCTCCAGCTTGCAATAAAGATTCCTGTGTGATTGCATCAGATTCAGCTCCTGGAGGTCTATTGGGGTCCCACGAATCTGGCATTACAGTACCTACCTCATTAGGCAGTTATGAGAATTAAAAGAAACAATCTGTTTAAGACCAAGGTGTAGAGAATAGAGAGCATTCAATAAATTCTGGCTTTTAATCAGATGTGTCCCAAGATCTATGGTAATTCTCACCTGCAACCTGAGAAGGGCTGAACAGATATATGGCTTTATGCTAAAACACATATTAGGCTGGAAATCCCAGCAGCTCTGGGGCTGGGAATCCCAGCAGCTCTGGAGACTGAGACAGGAGGATAGCGAGTTCAAACCCAACCTCAGCAAAAGCAAGGTTTGCTCAGGAAAAGCAAGAAACTCAGGGAGACCCTATGTCTAAATAAAATACAAAATAGGTCTGGAAAGGTGGCTCAGTGGTTGATTGCCCTTGAGTTTAAACCCCAGTATCAAAAACAACAACAAGAAGAAGACATATTAGTAGTTTGTGTTGGGAGGGAGATACTCTTATATACTACCTAGTTGTCTCCTTTCTAAAACTTTATCATGATGATGATGATGATGATGATGATGAAGCAGTAACTGGGGATCAAATTCAGGTCCTTGCATATGCTAAGCAAGCACTCTACCATTGAACTACGTACTCATAACTCCTTTTTCTTCATTGACATCTGCAGGATTGTTTTGATTTTTTTTTTCCTCAGACTTTTCTTCAGGATACATGTCCTCAAACATCCTTGTATCTTAACAAGATTTCTGAAATCACAAGGGAAATGAGGCTAGTGTCATGTTCAAAAAGCTGTTTTGGATTTGATTCAGTACTTGAGCCAGACCTCTCCCTCTAGACCATACCCTTTCCCAAAGGCAGAGCATCTCTGAGGGCTTATAGTCCAATTCTCCTTTCCTCTGTGCTCTGGTACCATGAAGTTCCCTGCCCAAATTGCCTGGACTTACATGGGCCCTTTCCCTAGTCCCTTCTCCCAAGAATGGTCCATAACCTGGGATGTTTGATCCAGGCCCAAAGGCTGAACAAGAATGTAAATGGAACTTGGATACAAGGAAAAGATGTTCCCATGGCCCCCTCATAGCCAATTCAGAGTTCGAAGCAGGAGAAAGTATATGGGCCAGAAGAGTTCAGAGCTGGAGCTAGACAGCTCTCTCTGCCTCCCCAACCTGGAGTAAACAATGACTTTGAGAATATAAATTGGTGGAGCCAGTTGTGGGGGCACAGCCCTATAGTCCCAGCTACCTAGGAGGCTGAGGCAGAAGGATCATTTGAGCTAATGAATTCAAGACCAGTCTGGCAACATAATGAGACACCATCTATAAAAAGAGAGAATTCTCAATTGGTCTCTGGAGTTTTAGGTTGTTCTGAAGGTAGATATATCTGCATATTAACAATGTTATACCAATTATCCTTGCACATATGTAATCAGAATGCCCCCAAATTCCCTTGCCTTCTGGACTATCCTTTTTTGTTGGTGTGGGAGACCAACCTTTCATGACTGATTTAACCCCCCTGCTGGGTGATGTGGCATCAGGCACCCACACTGCTAGACTGCCCTGCTCCTCTAGGGTTCGAGTGACTGTCTTCGTGCCCAAGTGTGTCTTCCTACAGCCCCAGGGGTGGAGCTATGCTCACCTGTTTCTTTGTAATATTACCCCTTGCCCTGTTTAGGAGAGAATCTTCCATGGAAGTGCCTTTTGTGTGTCCTCTCCTCTTACTGTGCCCTTGGGTGTGGCCTACCCAGGTGTCAGTCAACCTGCTGACAGTGGACATCATGAAGACTCACCCCCTGAAACCTGACCCCTTGCCTCACTTGAATAGCTTCTCCTCAATAAAAGTGGTCAGCGTGGGCTCTTTCTCTCTTTCTTTCTGTGGACCCTTAAGGTCAGAGGAGCCGTCACAGCAACCCCAAAGAAAAAGGTATTTGTGTCTCTTGTGTGGTTATTTTACACAGCCCAGTCAGTCCACTTCCCTGGAGTGGCTCCCAGGCATGTTGGGAAGGCAGTACTGGGGGATTAAACCAGTGTCTTATACATACTAAGCAGACACTCAACCACTTAGCTTCACACCCACTGCACTCCCCACCCCCACCGGCTTTTTAAATTCTATTTGAGACAGGGTTTCGCTGAGTTGCTGAGACTGGCCTTGAATTTACAATCCTCCTGCCTCAGCCTCCCCAGTAGTTGGGATCACAAGGTGGGTCCTACCAAGTCCAGCTACTCTTTTTCCAACACAGGAAGAGTCTTGTGTCTCAAAGTCAGCACTCTCTCACTAGTTGGGATAACTCCTAGAAGCTATGGTGTTTAAATTTATTTGGAGGCTTCCCACCCTTCAGCCCCAACACCTCTCTATAGCATGCAGTACTTGTGTGTTTCTGTCTGTCCCCTCACCATTCTTTATTTATTTACTTATTTTAGTTGTAGATAAGCACGACACATTTATTTATTTATTTATTTATTTATTTTTGTGGTGCTGAGGATCAAACTCAGTGCCTTACATATGCTAGGCACCACTGGGTTACAACCCCAGTCCCTGTCCCCATCATCTTTTTACCACCAACATGAGTACAAACTCAAGACACCACCATCTTTATTTAAGTTTTTTTGTGTTACAGATCTTCACTGAAATTCTTCAGAAACTAGAGTTTAATCATTTGTAGAAAAATAAACAAACTAGAGATGACCAGACATTGCGGGCCCTCCAGGTTACTAACCTCTCTCCACCAGAGGAAACTTCCCATTGTTCGTCCCTTGCCCAGAACTCCCAGTTACCTCTGATACTAGGGTCCATCTCCCCATCCAGAGTTGTTTTCTCTACCACGTTATCTCCTGATTCTGAGTTCAAGGGCCTCACCATGTAGTGTTTCAAAGACCAATCTGAAAATTCCTATTCATTATTCAGAAGCATTTACTTTACTTTATTCTAAACTAATAAATTAGCTTATTAGTTTACTAGTCATTTACACTGGCCCAGGACCTTAAGGGGCATATTAAGGTCTGATAAAATTAGGGGTGGGGAGGGATGGGAAGGGGGAAGAGAAGTGGGCAGTGGGCAAAAAAGAAAAAGAAAGCAGTTTCCTCCTTAAAAGACTGCTTGTGTGGGCTGGGGATGTGACTCAAGCGGTAGCGCCCTCGCCTGGCATGCGGGCGGCCTGTTCGATCCTCAGCACCACATACAAACAAAGATGTGTGTCCACCGAAAACTAAAAAATAAATGTTAAAATATTCTTTCTCTCTTGGGCTGGGGATGTGGCTCAAGCGGTAGTGGCCTGGGTTCAATCCTCAGCACCACATACAAACAAAGATATTGTGTCTGCCGAAAACTAAAAAATAAATATTAAAATTCTCTCTCTAAAAAAAATAAATAAATAAAAATCAAAAAATATTCTCTCTCTCTAAAAAAAAAAAAAAAAGACTGCTTGTGGTCTGCTGAGGTCATGTGCAAATGTCTTCCCAGTATATATGAGTGGATTTTCTCAACCCTGACTGTTTTCTTAGGCTGAAACCCCAGAAATGAACTACGAAGGTGAATATTTGTCAAGACTGTTCAGACACATTGACTAGTTTCCCTGCTGTAGCGCCTTGGGCTTTGTAAAAAGTTCCCCTTGAGGGCTGGGGATGTGGCTCAAGCGGTAGCTCGCTCGCCTGGCATGCGTGCGGCCCAGGTTCGATCCTCAGCACCACATACCAACAAAGATGTTGTGTCCGCCGAGAACTAGAAAATAAATATTAAAAAAAAAAATTCTCTCTCTCCTCTCTCACTCTCTCTTTAAAAAAAAAAAAAGTTCCCCTTGACTTGATGTGACAATTTTACTGGCCACTCCACTCACTTGCCCACACTTGTGTTCACAGGGTTTTGATGACATAAATGTTGTTCCCTGACACCTTCTCCAAAAACCAAAAATAAAAAACAAAACCATTGACTCCTGTGGTAAATGATCATAGAGATCACCCATGTCATACTGCTGACCTTAATAAGAATATTTATGATATTTCATCATAACAATAAATATAATGTTGGCTTTTGGTTTGAGATGCACACTTTTAAAATATGGTCAACTGGGTATGGTGGTGCACCTCTATAATCCCAGCTATTTGAGAGGTTGAGGCAGGAAGATCACAAGTTCAAGGTCAACCCATGCAACTCAGTGAGACTATAATAATGGTCCATTTCACCTTCTGAATATAGCTCTGAAGCTTATTTTTAAAAGGTACATGCTTTCCTTTTCTTCATTTCCCTTTCCTCCTCCCTAACCTGGGAGCAGGGAATAAGATTACTTTGAGTTATCACTGCTCTACAGGAAGGAGATGTCTGCCAGAGGAACTAAGAAGTTGAATATCTCCCAAATTAACAAGTGAATTCTAACACACCATGAGGGTGACCTAGGACTTCCTGTAAGGGCACACCTGGAATAGCCTTTGAATAGTTCCTTTAAAATCCCTCTGTTCCTGCTTACTGCAGGGGTTCACTTGATGCTTTAACTATATCCCTTGTGGATTTGAAAATTATGTATTTTTTCCCCAACATTCTTCTCCTTGACCTTATCTTCCCTGATCTTCTCCTTCCAGAACTCTCCTTTCTGAACTCATTTTCTCTGAATCACCTCTTTAAAAACTCCCTTTTCCTGATGATGGACAGAATCACAGCCTTTCAGACAGGCATCCCCTGTGGTTCTTTCCTAGCAAAACAATAAACCTTCTTTTTCCTTTTTCCCAAAACTATGTCCTCATTATTGGATTAACATCAGGGACAAGGACCAAACTTTCCATTACTGAGAAACTAATGTGACTCCATTTTTGAGAAACCACCTCTACCTCAAAGCAAAGCCTGTCTAAGGAAAGGGGCATGACCCTTGTCCTTGGAAAAACCCACAGAGCACTCCTAAGCACATACCCACCCTGCTGAGTTGTTTGTAAATAACAGGAGAGGTCTGCAGTGCCAGGTGTCCCTGACTCAGTTAGGCTAGGTGAGGACCCATAGCAACCCCCGCTAGCAACCTCCAATCAGCATGAGACAGGGAAAATACCTGGGATGCCAGATGACCCCCCAGTAGTTTATGGTGGTTGATAACATGTTGGGAAACCATGTAGTTTAGCATGTACACCCCTCATGGTCTAAACCAATCAGTTCAAAAGAATTCCCTTCTTGTACTAACCAATCACCCCTACCCATCTTGTTCCTGCCATTCAATGTGCTAATCAATGTTAAGAGTTGTTTGATTTTCCCATGTGTTGAGAGCCACAGCCAAAGGGGCCCCAGCAAACTTCCAGTTGCCAGCAAACTTCCAGCTGCCAGCTGATGATTGGCTCACAGCGGCCCCAGCAACATCTAGCTGATTGGCTCCTCTGCAGTGATGTTCATTGGGCTGTTTCCCTGCCCTTCAGTCTGCCAGCTGATGATTGGCTCACAGCGGCCCCAGCAACATCTAGCTGATTGGCTCCTCCATGGAGCTGTTCATTGGGGGACTTCTTTGGCTCCGCCCATGCAACCCAGCCAATCGGCCTCAAGAGTAGGAGAATTATGGGAGGAAGAGAGGTTGGTGTGGGTGAGAGGCTTGTGGGAAGCCGGTGGTGGCAGTTGGGCTCTGAGGGTTTTTTTCCTGAGGAGCTGTTTTGCTTGGCGTTTGTAGTTCTAAAAATAAAGTTAGTTTCTTTTGACAAGTGGCTCCTGAAATGTGCCCAGCCAGACTGTGGCACCCATGGTATGGAATGATTTGCTGTGTGATGTAGTGACACATACAGTATCCCCCCAAAACCTATAAAATCTCACTGAACAAAGGACTAGGACTCACTCCCTGGGACTGTGATAGGAACTGTTGTGAGTCCAGGCTCCAGGTTGCAATAAAGACTTTTGTGTGATTGCATCTGGTTCCGCTCCTGGAGGTCTATCGGGGTCCAACGAATCTGGCATAACTTTACAAGACTATCTCAAGACAAAATAATAAGGGTTTCAAAGACAGATGCATTCTCAGCAGAGTTCTACAAGGCCTTCAAAGAAGAATTAACACCAACACTCCTCAAATTAGTCCATGAAATAGAAAATGAGGAAACCCCTCCAAACTCATTTTATAAAGCTAATATTACCCTGATATCAAAACCAGCAAAGACACATCAAGGAAGGAAAACTTCAGACCAATATTTCTGATGAACATAGATGCAAAATTTTTCAATAAGATTCTGGAGAATTGCATACAAAAACATATTTTTAACAATAGTGCCCAAAACCAGACAAAGACACTTCAAAGAAAGAAAACTACAGACCAATATCTCTAATGAACATAGATGCAAAAATCCTCAATAAAATTCTGGCGAATCAAATACAAAAGCATATCCAAAAAATTGTGCACCATGATCAAGTAGGATTCATCCCTGGGATGCAAGGTTGGTTCAATATACGGAAATCAATAAATGTTATTCACCACATCAATAGACTTAAAGATAAGAACCATATGATCGTCTTGATAGATGCAGAAAAAGCATTCAACAAAGTACAGCATCCCTTTATGTTCAAAACATTAGAAAAACTGGGGATAACAGGAACTTACCTCAACATTGTAAAAGCTATATATGCTAAGCCTCAGGCTAGCATCATTCTAAATGGAGAAAAACTGAAGGCATTCCCGCTAAAATCTGGAACAAGACAGGGATGCCCTCTCTCACTACTTCTATTTAATTTAGTCCTTGAAATACTAGCCAGAGCAATTAGACAGACAAAAGAAATTAAAGGCATAAAAATAGGAAAAGAAGAACTTAAAATATCACTATTTGTGGACGATATGATCCTATACCTAGAAGACCCAAAAGGGTCTACAAAGAAACTACTAGAACTAATAAATGAATTCAGCAAAGTGGCAGAATATAAAATCAACACGCATAAATCAAAGGCATTCCTGTATATCAGCAACAAAACTTCTGAAATGGAAATGAGGAAAACCACCCCATTCACAATATCCTCAAAAAAAATAAAATACTTGGGAATCAACCTAACAAAAGAGGTGAAAGATTTATACAATGAAAACTACAGAACCCTAAAGAGAGAGATAGAAGAAGATCTTAGAAGATGGAAAAATGTACCCTGTTCATGGGTAGGCAGAACCAACATCATCAATATTACCCAATGTTCTCTACAGATTCAATGCAATGCCAATCAAAATCCCAACGGCATTTCTTGTAGAAATAGATAAAGCTATCATGAAATTCATATGGAAAAACAAAAGACCCAGAATAGCAAAAGCAATTCTAAGCAGGAAGTGTGAATCAGGCGGTATAGCGATACCAGATTTCAAACTATATTACAGAGCAATAGTAACAAAAACAGCATGGTACTGGTACCAAAACAGGCAGGTGGACCAATGGTACAGAATAGAGGACACAGAGACCAATCCAAAAAATTACAACTTTCTTATATTTGATAAAGGGGGCTAAAAGCATGCAATGGAGAAAGGATAGCATCTTCAACAAATGGTGCTGGAAAAACTGGAAATCCATATGCTACAAAATGAAACTGAATCCCTTTCTCTCGCCATGCACAAAAGTTAATTCAAAATGGATCAAGGAGCTAGATATCAAATCAGAGACTCTGCACCTGATAGAAGAAAAAGTTGGCTCCGATCTACATATTGTGGGGTCGGGCTCCAAATTCCTTAATATGACGCCCATAGCACAAGAGTAATATACAAGAATAAATAAATGAGACGTACTTAAACTAAAAAGTTTTTTCTCAGCAAGACAAACAATAAGAGAGGTAAACAGGGAACCTACATCCTGGGAACAAATTTTTACTCCTCACACTTCAGATAGAGCCCTAATATCCAGAATATACAAAGAACTCAAAAAATTAAACAATAAGATAACAAACAGGGGCTGGGGATGTGGCTCAAGCGGTAGCGCGCTCGCCTAGCATGCGTGCGGCCCAGGTTCGATCCTCAGCAGCACCACATACCAACAAAGATGTTGTGTCCGCCGAGAACTAAGAAAAAATAAATAAAAATGTTAAAATTCTCTCTCTCTCTGTCCCCCTCTCTCACTCTCTCTTTAAAAAAAAAAAAAAAAAAAGATAACAAACAACTCTATCAACAAATGGGCCAAGGACCTGAACAGACATTTCTCAAAGGAGGACATACAATCAATCAATAAGTATATGAAAAAATGCTCACCATCTCTAGCAGTCAGAGAAATGCAAATCAAAACCACCCTAAGATACCATCTCACTCCACTAAGATTGGCAGCCATTATGAAGTCAAGTAACAATAACTGCTGGCGAGGATGTGGGGAAAAGGGTACACTTGTACACTGCTGGTGGGACTGCAAATTGTTGGGGCCAATATGGAAAGCAGTATGGAGATTCCTAGGAAAGCTGGGAATGGAACCACCATTTGACCCATGTATTGCCCTTCTCGGTCTATTCCCTGAGGACCTTAAAAGAGCATACTATAGGCATACTGCCACACCAATGATCATACCAGCACAATTCACAATAGCTAGACTTTGGAATCAACCTAGATGCCCTTCAATAGATGAATGAATTAAAAAACTGTGGCATTTATACACAATGGAGTATTAAGCAGCACTAAAAAATGACAAAATCATGGATTTTGCAGGGAAATGGATGGCATTAGAGCAGATAATGCTAAGTGAAGCTAGCCAATCCTGAAAAAAACAAATGCCAAATGTCTTCTTTGATATAAAGAGAGCAACTAAGATCAGAACATGGAAGAAGAGCATGAGGAAAAGACTAACATTAAACAGAGACGAGTGGGGTGGGAGAAAGGGAGAGAGAAGGAAAACTGTATGGAAATGGAAGGAGACCCTCATTGTTACACAAAATTACATATAGGAGTTTGTGAGGGGAAAGGGGGAAAAAAAACAAGGGAAAGAATTAAACAACAGCAGATGGGGTAGAGAGGGAAAATGAGAGGGAAGTGGAGGGGGGATAGTAGGGGATAGGAAATGTAGCAAAATACAACAGTCATTAATATGGTATTATGTAAAAATGTGGATGTGTAACCGATGTGATTCTGCAACTTGTATTTGGGGTAAAAAATGGGAGTTCATAACCCACTTGAATCAAATGTATGGAAGATGATATGTCATGAGCTTTGTAATGTTTTGAACAACCAATAAAAACAAATTAAAAAAAAAAACAATAGTGCATCACAATCACAATCACATAGGCTTCATCCCAGGAATGCAAGTTTGGTTTAATATACAGAAATCAATAAGCGTAATTCAATCACATCAATAGACTTATAGATAAGAATCATATGATCATCTCAATAGATACAGAAAAAGTATTTGACAAAATACAGTATCTCTTCATGTTCAAAACACTAGAAAAACTAGGGATAGTAGGAATATACCTCTTTGTAAAAGCTATGTATGCTAAGTCCAAGGCCAATACCATTTTAAACAGAGAAAAATTGAATGCATTCCCTCTAAAAACTGGAACAACACAGAGATGTCCTCTTTCATCACTTCTATTAAACACAGTCCTTGAAAACCTAGCCAGAGCAATTAAACAAAAAAAATTTAAAGGGATACAAATAGGAAAAGAAGAACTATTCCTATTGCTGACAACACAATTCTTTATTTAAAAGGTCCAAAAAGTTCCACCAGAAAACTTCCAGAACTAATTAATGAATTCAACAAAGGAACAGGCTATAAAATCAATTTCCATAAATCAAATGCATTTTTATACATCAGTGATGAATCCATTACAAGAGAAATTGGGAAAACTACTCTATTCACAATAGCCTCAAAAAAACATGAAAATAAAATTCTTAGGAATTATCAGCCCATGCAACTTAGTGAGACTATAATAATGGTCCATTTCACCTTCTGAATATAGCTCCGAGGCTTATATAACAAGAAGTGAAAACTGGGCTCCGTGACACATACCTGTAATCCCAGCAGCTCAGGAGGCTGAGGCAGGAGGAACCAGATGAGTTCAAACCCAGCCTGAGCAAAAGCGAGGTGCTAAGCAATTCAGTGAGACCCTGTCTCTAAATAAAATACAAAATAGGGTTGGGGATGTGCCTTAGTGGTCCAGTGCCCCTGAATTCAATTTCATACCATCTCCCTCCCTCCACCCCACAAAAAAAAGGGGGGGTGTGAAAGACCTCTACAGTGAAAACTACAGAAATTGAAAAAGACCTCAGAAGATCTCCCATGCTCTTGGGTAGGCAGAATTAACCTTGTCAAAATGACCATATAAAAAGTATTATACAGGTTTAATGCAATTCCTATTGAAATACCAATTACATTCTTCATAGAACTAGAAAAAGCAATCATGAAATTCATTTGTAAAAATAAGAGACCCCAAATATCCAAAGCAATCCTTAGCAAGTGTCCCGACCGGCAGGACACATCAACGTGGGCAGTGAACCTAGGTGGGGAGGAATGAAGGGACAAGAGACAGGAGAGATGACAGCAAGACAGGAATTCTGATCAAGCTGCAAACTTTTATTGTTCACACAGGGGTATTTATATGCTGTGGATGGGGAAGCTCTCTAGTCAGCAATTGCTGGATGTGGGTGGTAAAACTGCCAGCTGCAAGATGTCTGATGATCCTGAAAACCGCAGGATGTTCCAGGGAGATAGGTAGCTGCAGGATGTCTCCCAGGGGGCTGTCAGGCTATTCTTTGAAGGAGAATTTCCTTCTAGCCCCTGACATCTCCCCCTTTCTTATATAAAATATTTGACCATACCTTACCGGCCATGTTTTTAGGGGGTGATAGAGGCTCTGTTCCTCTAGGAGGCCTTAGAATATCTCCTGATCCGAGTTGATGTGTCCTGCCGGTCGGGACATTTGGCGCCCAGTGTGGGGCTCGAGCCTTTGACTGAGAAGGAACGCCGTCCTCCGGGAAGACTTGGCCAAGCAGAGCTCACGATCACTTTGGCAGACACGACCGAGAGACAGATCCAGGAGTAGAGTAAGGACGACGCACGGTGAGTGACTCACCATGGGACAAGCAGTTTCGTCACATGATTTGTTTTTGTCAGGCCTCAAGGAGGCCCTCAATTCACGGAGGGTGCATGTTATTTTTTTCATACATAGGAGAATTGTGTCCATGGTTTCCCCTTGAAGGGACCATTGATGGTAAAAGAAGGCTTAGAGTAGGAGACTGTTTAAAAGATTATTATGAATCCTTTGGCCCAGAAAAGGTGCCTGTTCCCACCTTTTCTTACTGGAACTTAATTAATGAACTTCTTAAAAGTTCACCCTTTGACAATGGTACCTTAAAACTTGTCAGGATTGGGGAAGAGGCTATGCAAAAGACCTCTCGTCCCTCTTATCCCCCCTCGGCATGCCCTTCAGTTAGTATAGACATAGACCCTTCTCAGTCTCCCCAGGACCCTGGGAACCTTCTTGGTCCCCCTCAAAATCCCACCCTAATGAATAAGGCTCCAATGGTTATGAACCGCCTTTATCCAGTTTTAAATCCTGGAAACACACTGACCCCTGAGGAGAAGGCTACCTTGGAGAAGGAAGCAGCTCGATACCATTCAGAAGACCCACCACCTCTCAGGACCTTGCCACAGCCTATAGGACTTACACATCCACCTCCCTCCTATGTCCCTCCTGCCTTTTCTGCTCCGGCCCTTCAGAGGCCAACTGCCCCCTCAGATATTTTTCCCCACTTCCCCTGCCTAACCTGATTCCCTTGCAAGAGTCTCTCCAACATAGACAGGAACAGATCCAATTTTTATTTATTTTTTATTTTTTTTTTGAGAGAGAGAGAGAAAATTTTTTAATATTTATTTTTTAGTTTTCAGCGGACACAACATCTTTGTATGTGGTGCTGAGGATCGAACCCAGGCCGCACGCATGCCAGGCGAGCGCACTACTGCTTGAGCCACATCTCCAGTCCCAGATCCAACTTTTAAAAGAATTAAGATCCCTTGACTCTGAGCTTCGCTCATTAGCCTTAGGCACAGAGTCAACCCGAGCTGACCCAAAGGGGTCTAATACAAAGGCTAAGCTGCGCCATCGGCCTGTTCTCGACTTCCCAGTCACCTGCAGTCAGACAGATAAGCCCGCCCAGGCTGAGGACAAAGAGGAGGATCAAGAGGAGAAAGTGGGGAAACGGATCAAGGGGACAAGCGGGGAAATGGCAAGAGGAAGATCAGGACTCAGAGGATGAGGAGTTCACCCCTAGGCAGGAAGGAACCCAGAGTGTCTACAAAAAATTAAGCCTACGTTTTCTTGGAAAACTTAAAAAGGCTTGTGCTCACTATGGCCCCACTGCGCCCTACACATTGGCTTTATTAGAAAGCCACAGCGCACAATGGCTTACTCCTAATAATTGGAAATTTTTAGCCCGAGCTACCCGCTACCCTCAGTGCTGGAGACTTCCTGTTATGGAATGCAGATTTCAAAGATCACTGTCGGGGAAACTGCTCAAAAAATTTAACTAAGGCCTCCTCTAAATCCTGGACTTATGTTAAGCTAGTGGGCAGGGCTGGGGATGTGGCTCAAGCGGTATCGTGCTCGCCTGGTGTTACCGCTGTTGACGGGTGACGAGTTCTTGCTTCCCCGATGTTGAAGAATAACACCAGAAAAGCACACGCCGAGGCAAGGTCAGAGTAGAAATTAGAAGTTTATTAAAGGACAGCAGAAAAGACTTCTCCCCGAGGAAGAAGGGGACCCAAGAGGTGGAATCCGTGGAAGTGCGGTTGTTTCCCCTTTTTATAGTTTTGGTGATGGAATGCAGGTTGGAAGGCCCCAGGGGTAGGACACATGTGGGCCTAATTATCACCTTTAGGGATGGGATTATCACTTCTCTGGGATGGGCTATCTCCAAATCTGTTGGGGCTGTTGGTTAACACTTCTTTGAGGTGGACTTTGGCCTAGGGCCTTTTCGGGACTTTATTAACATTCCATGAATTGTCCTGAGTTTCCCTGAGTCATTCCCAGCATGGCCTCCATTTTAGATTTCACTCGATATTAGACCCGATTTACCTAACTACACTGACTACCTAACTTTAAATCTGGCTTCACTGGCATGTGTGCGGCCCATGTTCAATCCTCAGCACCACATACAAACAAAGATGTTGTGTCCACCGAAAACTAAAAAATAAATATTAAAAAAAAAAAAAAAAAGCTAGTGGGCAATGCGCCTTTTGACACTAATCCTAAACAGGCACGTTTCCCTGCTGGACTTTTGGCGCAGATCCAGACGGCTGACTTACATGCTTGGAGACACCTCCCTCAAAAGGGCTCGGCTACCACTTCCCTAGCAAAAATGCAACAAGGGCAGGAGGAGCCTTATAGCCACTTTGTTGCCCGGCTTAACCTAGCCGCAGAACACCTACTTGGACCAAGCGAAAGCGAAAGCACTTTTGTAAAACATCTTGCCTTTAAAAACGCCAACCCAGCATGTCAGGATGTTCTTCGACCACATAAGGATAAAGGGGAACTTTCTGACTTTATTAGACTCTGTGCCCGGGTGGGTGCAGCCCATGCCATGGGTCTCACCATAGGTGCCGCCTTTACCAAGGCCTTTTGCAATCCTGACTCATGTACTTGCTTTACTGGTAAACAACCTGGCCATTTTGCACACGAGTGTCTGACAGGCAAACAAAGCCTAGGGATAGCGTCTCCTCAAACCGGGGCTAAACCCCCAGCCACCCTTTGCCCTAGATGTGGTAAAGGTCATCACTGGGCCAGTGAGTGTAGATCTAAGACAAATGCCCTTGGACAGCCTATTTCTTCCCACTTCCCAGCCCCTGGCCCGACCTCCCCTAGGACAAACCCAGAGACAATAAGGTCTGTTCCCTCCCAAACTCCCAACCTACCTCAAAATCCTTCTCCATGATTGCCTCCCTCCAACGAGCCACCCTAGGCAGCGCAGGATTGGACCTCTGTGCCACCACCAATACAATATTAGACTCCATGCAAGGGCCCCAGATAGTACCCACTGGAATTATGGGTCCCCCTGAAAGGGTAAAGTTTCTAAGCTGGAAAGCTTGAATGTAAAAGATTAGGTATTATTAAGTTCCTCTGTTACACCCAGATTCCTGAGATAGTTAAAACAATGCCCTACTGGCCATTTAGCCTAGGGCCCTGTGCAGTTCGTCACAGGGCCCAAACCAATCAGTTTGAATGTGTAACCCGCTTAGGAATGACCAATCACCCCCGCCCGACCTGTTCCCGCCAATGAATGTGCCAATCACGTCTCAGAGTTGTTGTTCAATTTACCTGTGCCTCATGATGATTTGTTCTGATGTATGCAAAGCCCACCGCCCTCTCCAAAAAGTGTACTTAAGCTCTGCTTGACCTCTACTCTGGGCTCCGGGCTGCTCTCCCTTCTTGAGTGAGCACGGGGCCCCAGTGTGCTGGAATGGATCCCCAATAAATCCCCTTTTGCCAATTGCATGGAACCAGTCTCTTTTTTTTTTTTTTTTAATATTTATTTTTTAGTTTTTGGCGGACACAACATCTTTGTTGGTATGTGGTGCTGAGGATCGAATCCGGGCCACACGCATGCCAGGCAAGCGCGCTGCCGCTTGAGCCACCTCCCCAGCCCGGAACCAGTCTCTTGTGTGGTCTCTTTCTCCGACGCTCCGCCGGACCCTTACATTCCCTCCATCTCATATGTGTGCCCTTATTCTTGGAAGAGCCTCTACTACCTTACAAGGTGTTCAGGTCTTCCCTGGCATTACTGATAATGATTTCACTGGAGAAATAAAAATACTGGCCACAGCTATCCAAGGTAATGGCCAAGTTGATGCAGCAACTCGTTCCATCTTTCCAATTTTTGTTGGCTCCATTCAAAAGGCCACAGAGTCATACAATCTTCACCATCTAAATTCCCAGAGCCTTCGATTACTTTGTAAAATTACCAGGCAACAGGCACGAGAAATAGTAAAAGCATGTCCTGCTTGCGCTGTCTCCCTCCCCATTCAACACTTGAGTTAACCCCCGAGGATTATTGCCCAATCAGGTTTGGCAAATGGATGTTACTCATTTTCCTGAATTTGGAAAAAGCAAATATATACACGTTTCTATAGATACCTTCAGTGGCTTTATTTTTGCATCACCACATTCTGGAGAGGCTACCAAAGATGTCCTTTCTCATCTTGTTTCAGCCTTTTCCATAATAGGTAAACCAATACATATTAAAACAGATAATGGTCCTGCATATACCAGTGTCAAGTTTAAACAGTTTTGTGCTACCTTACAAATTTGTCATGAAAGGGTAAAGTTTCTAAGCTGCAAAGCCTGAATTAAAAAGTGAAAGACCAGGTATTGTAAAGTTCCTCTGCTACACCCAGAACCTGAAATTCCTTAGATAGTTAAGAACGCCCTACTGGCCATTTAACC
Organism: Ictidomys tridecemlineatus; assembly: GCF_052094955.1. Classification (NCBI taxonomy): domain Eukaryota; kingdom Metazoa; phylum Chordata; class Mammalia; order Rodentia; family Sciuridae; genus Ictidomys; species Ictidomys tridecemlineatus. Next base: position 134,343,145 of record NC_135477.1, on the reverse strand, counting down.
TAGGGCCCTGTGCAGTTTGTCATGTAAGCATACAGGGCCTGAACCAATCAGTTTGAATGTGTACCCCGCTTAGGAGTGACCAGTCATCCCTGCCCGACCTGTTCCCACCAATGAATGTGCTAATCATGTATGAGAGTTGTTGTTTGATTTCCCCCGTGCCTCATGTTGATTTGTTTTGATGTATGCAAAGCCCCAGCCCTCCCCAAAAAGTGTACTTAAGCACTGCTTAGCCTCTGCTCTGGGCTCTGGGCTGCTCTCGCTTCTTGAGTGAGCCTAGAGCCTTAGCACACTGAATTGGATCCTCAATAAATCCCCTTCTGCAATTGCATGAGTCAGTCTCTTGGTGGTCTCTTCCTCTGACTTTTCGCTGGACCCTTACAGTCATACTACTGGAATTCCATACAACCCTCAGGGCCAAGGCATTGTGGAACGTGCCCACCTTACCTTAAAGACTTGGTTAACCCACCTTAAGGATTCCGCCCTTGCCTTTGTATTTACCACTCCCAGGGATCGCCTTAACCATGCATTATTTGCTCTTAATTTTCTTACCCTAGACAGTGAAGGCCATTCAGCCGCCGACAGACACTGGCATCCCTCGTCCAATTCTGTTTGCCCACCTGTTATGTGCCGCGATCCCCTTACAAATAAATGGAAAAGCCCAGATTCTATCCTCATCTGGGGGCGAGGCTCAGCTTGTGTTTTGGACCAAGAGCAAGCAGCCCCAAGATGGTTATTAGAATGCCTGGTTAAACAGGTTAATGACTTACCTGAACCCAGGGACAGAGGCCCTCCCCCTGAGGACAAATTTTCCTCTTTTGCAGACGCAGCCAATAATCTGTGTGAGAATCCTGCTTAAGGCACTTCTGCTCAACAAGTTTGTACATGGAGGCCTTAGCCCTCCACCTTCCAACATCAGGGAGTACCTTTTTGGCCCCCCTTGCAAATACAAGGAAGGATCTTGGACTCAGGCTCTCACTAGTTGGACCCAGACTGCTGACTGCTTGACTAAGGTGGCTTACCTCTGCGCTGAGGTTGACCATAAACTCGGAGGAGTTCATCAGCCTGAATGGGTATATGTTAACAAGCCAAAGATTATTCCCCCCAGTACAAGTAAAGCTCTCCAAAATTGTTCTGCAACTTGTACGCATACCCAGGTGATGCATGTCTCTTGTTATGCGTCAGCCTCAATTTGTGTTAACAAGCAGGGAGAACAATTTTTTGAAGCCACCCTAACTAAAACTCATGCAGCAGGGGGGACCACTGTTCATTATACCCCGTTCTCTTTGACCAGGGAGGAGAAGGCATATACACCATGTTACAGTCAGCTGGATGCCAAGGCATTGTTGGTAAACCCTCCTGCTGGTCCATTAAGGCCCCTACAGGGGTCTCTGATGGTAGAGGACCCACTGATGCTATCAAGCATCTTCAGATAATCAAACTTTTGAAACCCCAGATGCCTGAGCTCACATATCATCCCTTAATGCTGCCTAAATCCTAGCTCCCAGATTTAGATACCAATACATTAGATATTTTGAAAACTACCTTCTCCTTGCTTAATAATTCCAATCCCACCCTTGCTAGTGATTGCTGGCTCTGCATGACAACAGGGGCAATCATGCCTATGGCAGTTCCTATTAATTCTATCATAGACAATGATAATACATGCCAACCCCGATTTCCTTTTAAAGTACAGCCTAGAGGCACTTTTACATCATGTCTTTTAGGCGCGATGCAGAATAATACCTATGATATTGATGTTAGAGTTACTTCCTTTGGAAATTGCTCAACAGTACAAAATTATTCCTCACCCACCAGGCTGATACAATTTATTAAAGAACAGATTAATATTTTGGCCTCTAAGCCCATACAGATCCACTATCATCATCTGGAGATGGAAGACCGCGCTGCCAACATTTAAAAGGATGTTCTACCCTTCTCACAGGCTTATTTATTTTTTTCTTACTTGCATAGGATTTATTCATTTTGGCATGAAACTTTCCAAAAGAATCTTCTAGTACTCAGAATAAACTGCAAAAACTAAAAGATTTCCCACATTTATCATATTCACAGGGCATCTCTCCATGAGTATTTTCATAAAAGGGAAGGAAACTAAGTTTGGAACATGAAGCTGCTAGAGTGTAGCAAATCGTCCCCATTCAGAGTGTTTGTTTTCCAGTGAGGGAAATGGCTTTGAAGACAACAGGGAAAATGGAATGATTTGCCATATTTTTTCACATTTAAACAGTTATTCAGCCAGATGTGGTGATGTATGCCTTTAATCCCAGAGAGTTGGGAGGCTTAGGCTGAAGGATCACAAGTTTGAGGCTAGCCTCAGCATTTTAGAACAACCCTAAGGAACTCAGCAAGTCTCTGTCTCAAAATTAAAAATATAAAAAAGAATGAGGATGTGTCTCAGTGGTAGAGGGCCACCAGACCAAATCTGCAGTACAATCCCCAGTAGTGAGCAATGTGTTTGAAGGGGACAAGAAATATTGATCCACCACATGTCACATTTAAAGAATTTTTCTCCAGGAAACTTCCAACATGCTGATGAGAAGAACAGTAATAACAGAAGTCTTTGCCAATTGTTTTCATCAGTACAATTTCTTTGCAATATGAGTTTGTTCATGTAAGTGAAGCTGATGGGATATATCAAAGGCTTTTCCCCATTGTTGACATTCATGGGGCTTCTCTCCAGTATGAGTTCGTTCATGTGAGCAAAGATGAGAGGACTGAGTGAAGGCTTTGCCACACTGCTTACATTGATAGGGCTTCTCTCTCTCTCTTTTTTTTTTTTAATTTTTTAAAGACAGAGAGGGACAGAGAGAGAGAATTTTAATATATATATATATATATATTAGTTCTTGGCAGACACAACATCTTTGTTTGTTTGTGGTGCTGATGATCAAACCCGGGCCGCACGCATGCCAGGCGAGCGCGCTAACGCTCGAGCCACATCTCCAGCCCCAATAGGGTTTCTCTTGAGTGTGAGTCCCTTCATGTCTGTGAAAGAAAAAACAAGAAAAAGACTTTTCCACATTGTTGGTATTCATTAGGCTTCTCTTCTGCATGAATACTTCCATGTATGTGAGGTTCACTGGATGTGTCAAGGGGTTCTCCACATTGTTGATATTCATAAGTCTTCTCTCCAGTATGTGTTTTTTCATGCCTGTGAAGATGATGGGATTGAGTGAAGGCTTTGCCACACTGCTTACATTGATAGGGCTTCTCTCCAGTATGTGTTCTTCCATGACTCTTAAGGTGACTGGATGTAGCAAAGGCTTTTCCACATTGTTGACATTCATAGGGCTTCTCTCCCCTATGAGTTCGTTCATGTCTGTGAAGCTGAGAAGATTCAGCAAAGGCTTTGCCACACTATTTACATTCATAGGGCTTCCCTCCAGTATGAGTTTGTTCATGTTTGTGAAGCTGAGAAGATCTAGCAAAGGCTTTTCCACACTGCTTACACTCATAGGGCTTCACTCCAGAATGGGTTTGTTCATGTATGTGAAGGTTAGAGGCAGTACTGTAGACTTTTCCACATTGTTGACATTGATAAGGCTTTTCTCCACTATGAGTCCGTTCATGTCTACAGAGGGAAAAAGAAGTAGTGAAGACTTTTCCACATTGTTGGCATTTATTGGGATTCTCTCCAGTATGGATTTGTTCATGTATCTGAAGGTAAGACAAAGTAGTGCAGGCTTCACATTGTTGACATTCATAGGGTTTCTCTCTAGTATGTGTTCTTTCATGTCTGTGAAGTTTAGAGGAGTCAGTGAAGGCTTTGCCACACTGCTTACATCCATAGGGCTTCTCCTCACTATGAGTCCGCTCATGTATGTGAAGATAGGAAGAAGTACTGAAGGCTTTCCCACATTGTTGACATTCATAGGGCTTCTCCCCAGTATGAGTTTTTTCATGTCTGTGAAGTTTAGAGGAAATACTAAAGGCTTTGCCACACTGCTCACATTTATAGGGCTTCTCTCCAGTATGCATTTGTTCATGTCTGTGAAGTTTAGAGGACTTAGTGAAGGCTTTGCCACACTGCTTACATTCATAGGGCTTCTCTCCAGTATGCATTTGTTCATGTCTGTGAAGTTTAGAGGACATACTGAAGGCTTTGCCACACTGCTTACACTCATAGGGCTTCTCTCTAGTATGCATTTGTTCATGTCTGTGAAGGTTAAAAGAAGTAGTGAAGACTTTTCCACATTGTTGACATACATAGGGTTTATTTTCCGTATGAGTTTTTTTATGTGAGTGAAGGCTAGACAATAGAGCAAAAGCTTTGCCACACTGCTTACATTCATAGGGCTTCTCTCCAGTACACGTCCATTCATGTCGGTGAAGGGAAAAAGAAGTAGTGAAGACTTTTCCACATTGTTGGCATTCATTGAGCTTCTCTCCAGCATGGAATTGTTCATGTATCTGAAGGTAAGACAAAGTAGTATAGGCTTTTCCACATTGTTGACATTGATAGGACTTCTCTCCAGTATGCGTTCGTTCATGTCTGTGAAGGGAAGAAGAAGTAGTGAAGACTTTTCCACATTGTTGGCATTCATTTGTTTTCTCTCCAGTATGAATTTGTTCATGTATCTGAAGGTAAGACAAAGTAGTGAAGGCTTTCCCACATTGTTGGCATTTATAGGGTTTCTTTTTCATATGTGTTCTTTCATGTCTGTGAAGTATAGAGGAGTTAGTGAAGGCTTTGCCACACTGCTTACATTCATAGGGCTTCTCCCCAGTATGAGTCCGCTCATGTATGTGAAGGTAGGAAGAAGTACTGAAGGCTTTCCCACATTGTTGACATTCATAGGGCTTCTCCCCAGTATGAGTTTTTTTCATGTGAGTGAAGGCGATTGGACTGAGTGAAGGCTTTGCCACACTGCTCACATTCATAGGGCTTCTCTCCAGTATGCGTCCATTCATGTCTGTGAAGGGAAGAAGAAGTAGTGAAGACTTTTCCACATTGTTGGCATTCATTGGGCTTCTCTCCAGCATGGATTTGTTCATGTATCTGAAGGTAAGATGAAGTACTGTAGGCTTTTCCACATTGTTGACATTGATAGGGCTTCTCTCCAGTATGCGTTCGTTCATGTCTGTCACGGGATAAAGAAGTAGTGAAGACTTTTTCACATTGTTGGCATTCATTGGTCTTCTCGCCCGTATGGATTTGTTCTTGTATCTGAAGATAAGACAAAGTAGTGTGGGCTTTTCCACATTGTTGACTTTCATAGGGTTTCTCTCTAGTATGTTTTCTCTGATGTATTCTAAATAAACTTTGGTAAGCAAAGTCTTTCCCACATACGTTACATTTAAAAAGTACTTTCCCAGTGTGCGTGATCACGTGACTGTATAGACCTCACTTTGAAAAGCTTTACCTCCCCTATGTGTTCTTGTGTGACTTTGAACATCTATGGGAGAAGATGAGGCTTCATCACATTGTTGACATTCATCAGGTTGCCACCCAGTACGAGAATCTTCATGCCTTTGAATGTCATTGGAACAGCTGATGACTTTCCCACATACTGTACTTTCATAGGGTCCATCTCCAGTTTGTGTTAACATTTGTGTATGAACACTTTTGAGAGAAACCAGAGATTTCCTGTATAGTTTCAATTCACCTGGCTTCTCCTCACATTCTTCCTGCTTGTAGCATTCGGGTCCATAGTGAGATGTGATCTGCCTTTGATTGCTCCCCAAATTTTTGATCCGATTTTCAATGTTCTTCTCATCACATTTGATTCCTATAGATGCCAGGTTTCTGAGGACTTCCAGCATCACATCTCTGTAAAGGTTCTTCTGGGAAGCATCCAGCAAATCCCACTCCTCCTGCATGAAGTTCACAGCCACATCCTTGAAGGTCACTGACATCATTTTTGTCTTCTGTGGCGACCCAGCGTCCTCTCGAGGAACCTCCAGGCACCCGAGATGGGGGTGTGGGGGGGGTCACAGGCAGCAGAGTCACCTGAGTCCCTGGAGCAGAGAACTCTGGGCTTGAAGGATGAGAAGCGGAGTCGCTGAGGAAGAAAAGCCGGAGATTGGGCACACAGGCTTATTTCTTAAGTTTACATCCCCACAGATCTCTCTTTCTTATATAAAAGTATAAGTAACAGCTCTGACCAACCATCTTCTGCCCTTGCCATAAGGGTTCGCTCCTCCATGGGCCCCTCCGCTTCGGGAGGACGCACCCATGAAGACCTTAGGCCATAATAAAGGAGGGTGCAGGAAGGATTGCAGGAGGATGGATCCACGGATCCCAAAACCCAAGACCTCTGAGTGACATGCTCTGGTGATGGCGGTTGGCATGCTCCCCCCTCAAAGCCGTCTCCTCCAAAAACATGCCAAGGCCACCACGAAATCTCCTAGTGAAGATTTCAGGACAAAGCAAGAAGAGTAAACAGGAGGCATCACAATACCAGCCCTTAAACTATACTACAGAGCCATAGTAACAAAAATGGCATAGTATTGGCACCAAAACAGACATGTAGACCAATGGTACAGAATAGAAACACAGACACAAACCCATATAAATTCAGTTATCTTATACTAGACAAAGGTGCCAACAACATACATTGGAGAAAAGATAGACAGTGTATTCAACAAATGATGCTGGGAAAACTCGTATGTAGCAAAATGAAATTAAACTTCTATTTCTCACCCTGCACAAAAATCAACTCAAAGTAGATCAAAACTACTCCAAGATTTTATCTCACTCCAGTCAGAATGACAATTATCAACAATACAAGCAACAATAATTGCTGCTGAGGATGTGGGGAATAAGGTACACTCATATTGCTGGTGGGTCTGCAAATTGGTGCAACCACTATGGAAAACAGTATGGAAATTCCTCAGGAAACTTGGAATAGAACCATCATTTGACCTAGCTATCCTATCTCACTCTTCAGTTTATACCCAAAGGACTTGAAATCCTCATACTAAAGTGACACAGCCACATTGATGTTTATAGCAGCTCAATTCACAATAGCTAAACTATGGAACTAACCTAGATGCCCTTCAACAGATGAATGGATAAAGAAAATGTGGGATAAATACACAATGGAATATTATTCTGCCTTAAAGAAGAATGAAAATATGGCATTTGCAGGCACATGGATGGAGCTGGAGAATATTATGCTAAGCAAAATAAGCCAATCCCAAAAAAACAAAGGCCAAATGTTTTCTCTGATAAGTGGATGCTGATCCATATGGGTGTCGGGATGGGGGGGGATGAAGGAATTTTGTATTGGGAGAGAAGAGGGGAGGGGAATGGGTGTGGAGGTGGGAAGGACAGTGGAATGAGATGAACATTATTACCCTATATATGTGTGTGACTCTGCACCATGTAGAGACCGAAAACTGATTAGTTGTGCTCCATTTGTATATAATGTGTGAAAATGCATTCTACTGTCATGTTATTTGATTAGAATAATTTTTTTAAAACATTAGAGGAAGATGAGGCCAATAAATAAATAAATAAAAATAAGAAGGGCCTTGAGATGTAGCTCAGTGGTAGAGTACCCCTGGGTTCAAAAAAAAAAAGAAAATTAGGTCAAGAAGGTATTCATATTGTATTGCACTAGTCAAAAATCGGTTTCAAACATCAAAGGCAGAATCTGAGTAACATAAAGGAAGAAAATGTTGGAGGGCTATTTGGTGGCCCATCAAATCCATGGTAAGACTGAAGATGTCTGTAAAAAGACTCGGAATTATGAAATTACATGTTCCCTGGAAGTCTGGGAGTTTTCCATATTCCCTTGATTGGGCATCCAGTAAGAAATATCAGATTTAGGGCTGGGGATGTGGCTCAAGCGGTAGCGCGATCGCCTGGCATGCATGCGGCCCGGGTTCGATCCTCAGCACCACATACAAAGAAAGATGTTGTGTCCGCCGAAAACTAAAAAATAAATATTAAAAAAATTCTCTCTGTGTCTTACAAAAAAAAAAAAAAAAAAAAAAGAAATATCAGATTTGAAAAGATTAATTCATCTGGTCCAAGTACTCTTCTGATAATTGAGTCCTTCCTGTCACATTCCTACACTGTGGCTTCTAGGGACAGGAAGTGCCTGACTTTCTAGTGGGAGCCGGTATTCCAACAAGATTCACATGAATTTCTTGCACCAGAATAGGACACGCATGCTGGATAGCCAAAAATTGACAAATGCCTACTACCCATCTAACCTGACTTTAATAAAATATTTCACTAGGAAGCAATGTCAATCACCTTTCAGCATCTACACTGACCATATACATATATATATATTTTTTTTTTTGCTTCAGATCTCCTACTGTAATAAGTATATTTCTAAATATGTTAACATTGAACCATCCCCCATTCTTAGAATGAAACTCATCTGGCTGTGTTGCTGCACTACTTAATGTACAGCTGGATTCCATTTGCTAATATTTAGGATTCTTCAAGGATAATTCATAAGTGAGGTTGGTGTGCATAATCCTTTTCAGGATTTAGTACACATTTTTTTATTCTATTTTTAATACTATGGGTGATTTCTTTCTCTGTTCACTGGAGCAGCTTAAATACTTTCAAATATTGCCTATGTTTGGTATATACATTAATTTACTTAATCTCTCCAATAGCCATATGAAGTACAATTATTCCATCTTTCACAGAAAAAAACTGGCAGAATGGGTAAGTAACTTACCTAAAGTCCTAAAGCTAATCAGCATGAGAGTTATATGTGTTTCTCAAAGATGTGAAAGCATTTACTTGCAAAATGTATCTGGTACTGTTACTCCTTTGAACAAGGAGTTCTCAGACAGTCGTTTTTAAAGTGTTGTTGTGGACCAGGGACATCTACATAACCTTGAAACAGGCTGTGGAATCAGAACACCTAGGATGGGTCCCAGCAGTCTGTGTGTTGACAACACAGATGAGTCTGATGGTGTTAAAGTTTAAGAACCACTGAGCTAGAAGTATAATCATATTACTTAAAAATCCAAGGTAACATGGCTGAACCAAGAGGGAAGAGCAGATATAAAGCCAGGGCTTAAAATCTTTAGCAATGTCTTTTGACTTTGTTTGCAAAACTCCTCTTTCTTCCTTTGGGGAATTCTTGCCTCCACAGCAAAGCAGTTGGGTGATTTTGATGATATTCTTCAACGAGGACCCTACTCTGTAGTGGGCACATGATATTCTAGACATTCTTAATATTCTATTTGCTTGACTTAGCAACTGTCCCAGGCAGGGGCCTGAAATCCAAGTCAGGGCAACTGGAGTCCCTCCAGGGACCTACATTTAGGAGTGGGGAGAAAATGCTTTTTTTTGCATTTTGGATGTGGGGCAGATATTAACTGGGGAATATTGTCTAACAATTTCTCTATCTGTAGAAAAAGCTCTCCTGCAGAGAATACATCCAGAATAATGGGCAAAAAAAAAAAAAAAAAAAAAGAAAAATTTTGAAAGACCCAAGGAACTTAACTGAGACCTTGGGTCTCTCATCCTGAAATGAGCTCCACCCTGAATTTACCAATTACACAAGCCAATAGACTCTTCATGCTCAGACTATTTAGAGTTGCCTTTCTGTCACTTGCAACAGAAAGCATGGTGTTAACCGCACTACAGGCAGGGAGTGTGCAGTGGGTGTTAATCTCTTTCATAATCATAATATCTTCTTTCTCAAATCTATTAGAATTTTGGCAACATGAAGGGGCTTCATCTAAATTCCACTTTTATATGATTTCATAGCTTAAACATTGTGTAATTACAGAAATTTGGCTTTTTTGTGTTGTTGGTCCATAAACGTGTATTTATTTTTTTAACCCAAGCAGTTACTTCCATCTGTCACCAGTGAGCCATGACACTTTTGTTCCCCTGCAGCTGGCAGCTGCCACAGAAAACATCAACCCTAAACTGCAGACTCCTTCGGGAATTTGTTTTCTTGGAGGGAAACTGAACAGGGCCAATGTTGGCAGCTCTCTTTCCTCTGTTTGGTTCAACCATAAGGAAAGCCCTGACCCATGGGAGGCACTTAATAAATATTTATTAAATAAGTGTAACAAAAACCTAGGAGAAACTGAAAATCACAACAGTATTTAAAAAAATACTGAGGATTGTATTTCAGCATCCATGCATCAGTTTAGGACGTGTGTTTGCTTTGGCGACTGTTAAGTATCAGGGGTGAGTGTTGTTACAGTCTGACAGGTTGTATCATGGCATCTTTAGAGCTTAGGCAGACACAAGCATCACACCTGTGCCCTCAGACCCATGCCTGAGCTTGTCAGGTGGTGGGTGAGAAATGAACATTCAACTGCTGCTTATCTCTGACCCAGCTTCACCCTCTCAGCTGTCCTGGTAAATTACTGTACCATCCTGACTCCTAGTAGAGCTGGCTTAGGTGTGTCTTTCTGGAATGTTTATGGCTAGTGAGATTCCTACCAGAGTAACACTAAGCACATCCCTCTGCTGAAGTACCATCTGTAATGGGATATAAATTCCAGTGAAAAGTAAGCTCTGAGAGACTGATTCATTCTGGCTAAAATTCAAGAAAGGTTCCCTTGACACACCATTGTGGTTTTCTCTGTGTTTCTAACATTTTTGAAGACTGGCCTCTCTATGAAGAAAACAATTAGGTTTCCTGGAAGGTTTTTCTTCACTCAAGGTAAATTCATTTAACCTTCAAATATGTTTCAGCTACTTGAGCCTAAAAAAGTACACTCTTTAAAAAAATCTTTAAAACATGAACCTTCTGAAAAAACTGTGACTTTTATATGGTCCAGCTGTGGTCTGCTTATCCTTTCTGGACATTCTTGACATTCCTAGAACAAAAAAAAAAAAAAAAAATATGTCTTTGGTGTTTTGAGTAATCTATTTGTGAAAATTTTTTGATGAATTGATATTGCCACTAAGTCAACACCTTAAATAACTTGCCTTTTTTTTTTTTTTTTTTTTTTTGTCCCATTCTGTTTCCTTCGAGTCATTCCTTTACATAGCCTAAGAATCTGGTGCAAAATGGATCTGACCAAAGAACTAAAAGGAATCCAAATATTTAGAAACGTGAAACCTCACAAATGTAGTCCATATGGTAGACCCCTGGACATTTTCAAAATTGGTTCTATTCCCTTCCTGGAGCAGATTGTAGGCATGCATGGTGGCACACTTCCAACAGTTCCTGCTACTCTAGAGGCTGAGGAAGGAGGACCACTTGAGTCCAGTAATTCAGGGCCAGCCTGAGCAACATAGCAAAATCCTGATTCCTTTTAAAAAAAGAAGGAGGTGGAGGAGGAGGGGGGAGGAGGGAGAGGATTAAGGGGGAGGAGGGGGAGGAGAAAGCAGGTTTTACAAGTGTCTGGCTATATTTGAGGGCTTTTTCTGTAAATGCCAAACAGAAATCACTCTCTGATGATATATTTGTTTCTGAACAAAAACTAATCTATAGATCTGTTCCTGTGGAATTTTGTTGGAGTTTTGGAGGAGATCATTTTACCTCTCCATGCAGGTGAGAATCATAATAATAATATTGTTAATTATGGAAATATACAAGTTCCAATTTGCAAAAATACAGTGTCAAAGCAATCCTGCTGACACACCTGGGAGGTTTTGGCATGCCCTAAAGACGCTGTTTGCCTCTACCAAACAGTCTTAGGTATCTTTGAATAGTGTAGCAGGCACTCCCATTTGGGCAAGGAAAGTTTTGGGAATGTAAACTAAGACAACAAAAGACAACTCTTCCTAAAGAGGGTTTTACATAGATATCTGCTACTACCAAAAAAAAGAAATAAGTTCCTTTTTAATATTTAGGAAAGTCACACAATATCCAGGATAATGACAAAGAAAAGTTAAAGTATTTTTATGGAGAAAAATATTAGTTATCTTTAAATGCAAATATGTAACTCTGATACCTCCGGTTATGGGTGATGAATCCTGCTTCCTCACAGGTTGAAGTTTGAACATTAGACAAGCACGTCAAGGCAAGCATATAAAGCAGGTTTATTTTAAAAGGGGTAACATACACTTGGGAGAAGGGGGCCATAGCTGGTATCCTGGTATCCCAGAAACTGAGGTGTTCTGCCCTTTTCATAAATCCTAGGCTTCCTTTGTTCTCCTGCCTTTTCCCCCTAATCTTTCTCCTTCCGGGGTCTGTGACTAGGCTCAGAAATGCTCAGTAGGATGGTCAAAAGGTGGAAAACAGGTGGGCTGAAGGGGAAAGGGCAGGATGCAGCAGCCAAGGACACATTTACAACCTCAAGGCTCCCTGTAGGGAGGAGCAATTACGGGGATTGGTTACCTTGGTTACAGGGGCAGGTTCTCAATAAGGGTGGAGGAAGGGCTCTGAAGGAATTAACATTTTAACCCCTCTGGGGACAGTCTCCAACTTCCCGAACTCACTCAAATTGGCCTCCTTGATCCGACCTGACTTTACTTACCCCTCTATACTGACTGCCTGTCTAATTCTGGCTTCTACATTTCACTGCTTTGAGCCTGCCCACTAGCAAATGAACTGAGTTCAAGAGTTTTAAACTATATAAATGCTAGTTTTAAAAACGTTTTAGAAGTTTTAAGACTTCTAATTCAATCAGCTCTTTCAAATCATTTAATCTTATTTTATTCTTGGTTTATCTAAACCAGGCATTTCTGTTTAGGTCTACCCTATGTTTTGTGACATAAACCTCAACCTTCTTTCAAACTTTGTTGTTCCCTCTAAGGTTTCCAAGACATTTCAAAGCATCCCTCTGGCAAACGTTCTCTTAATAGAATGTAAAGTTCAGCTTTAGTCAATTCCTAAAGCCTTCCAAATTGATCCAGAACTTGTTTTCCTCCTTGGACATTCTGTATATTTTCTCTCTTTCTGGGATAGGAACAGAACCCAGGGACTCCCTGCTTAGCACGCCCTCTACCACTAAGCCACGCCCCCAGGACATTCCTTATTCTTATCTTCCCCGACAGTCTGACTCCTTTGGTTCTGAGCTATCTCTTAATTACCTGCTGCAGGCCACTTACTCATCTGACCATTTTGGACTGGAGAGTGATCTGTTAGAAGGTTTGGGTCCACACACAGATAGCCAGGTGAAAGAATTTCTAGTCCCCAGCCTGCTCCCCATCCCCAGGGCGATCCTGAGAGTGTTGCCCTTCTGCCCCGCTTACTGTGTGGTAGATGAGATCATTGCCTGCTTTCAGCTTTCTTAATTAACCCTTTCGGGCTTAATTACACTGAGTGGCTCATACCGTAGTTTATAAAAGGTTAGGGGGAAAATCCTAACAAAATGATTTCTTCTTCTTCCTCTTTCTCTTTCTCCTCCTCTACCTCCCCCACCCTTCCTTCTCTTTCTCCTCCTACTCTCCTTTTCCCCCCAATATTGGGGATTATAACCAGGGGTGCTCTACCACTGAGCTTCATTCCCAGCACTTTTAATTTTTTTTTTATTTTGAGACAAGGTCTTGCAAAGTTCCCCAGGCTGGCATGGAACTTGTGATCCTCCTGCCTCAGGATCCAAGTAGCCAGGTTGAGAAGTGTTCACCACCTCACTCAAGTCAACAATATAGATTTCTTTAAAATATTTTTATTTTGTCAAAAAGAGAGAAATATTATTCCAAAAGACTTTTAACAAATGTAGATGAAACTAACTTAAAAGTTTGCAACCTCTGTATTTCAATTTTTTTTTTTTTATTCTCCAAGTTCTTATGAAGTATCAGTGGCATAATGGTTTTAAAAAGAAGTTTTCAAGTTTGAGTAACTAAACATGAAAAGGGTTTTCTGTCTTGTGACCCCCCCACATCTTCTACCCTAAATCTTTTCACATCACATTTACGCCATCACAGGTAAACAATTTTAGCAAGAGAAATATTTGTTTTCTGCTTGTAGATTAGCTGCTGAAGGTGGAATTGAATGTTTAGGCCTGACTAAAGATCAGTTGTTTTTCCTAGGATGAAACTAGGGACCACAGTGTCAAGGGCTCTCCCATGACCACTGTGTTGGAGTCTGGGGTTTGGAAGGGAAAACAAGGGGCAAAAACCAGGAAAGGGAAAGAGATCAGGGAGAGTGTTCTTTTGAAGAACCGCTCATGGCTGATTGCAGGAACTGAAGGCAACCTATTGTGAAAAGAAAAGGAGTGTTTGACCTAGTGCAAGTGTATCCAGGTTGCTCAGCAAGAAGATTGGCTGCTTTCTAGTAGAGAACTATTGTTATTCTTTCTTTCTCAGGCTAGGCAGCACTCACCCTTAACAATATGACCTCAGGACAGAAGGACAAATGGAAGTCCACATACCATATGCCAAAATATTTAAAAGTTACAAATCAAGCTAATGAATTGTGAAATGAAATATATCTTCCCATCTGCTATAGTTTCAATCCTGAATGTTCCCCAAAGGCCTGTGTGTTGGTATGGTGCTACTGAGAGGCGGTGGAACCCTTAGGAGGTGGGGCCTAGGAGATATTGCCCTTATTCTCTCTCTTTGCTTTCTGACTCCCATGATGTAAGCAGTTTCTTCTGTTTCATGTGCCCATCTTGATGTACTACCTTGTCACTGGCCCCAAAGCAATAGGGCCATTGACCATGGTGGGATTGAAACCTCCAAAATAACAAGTCAAAATAAATCTTTCCTCTTTTGAAATTGGTTATCTCAGTTATTTTGTTATAGTAACAGAATGCTTAACAGATATATCGCATAAGTACTTAAAAAGCCAGAGCTTTGCATTTAAATGTGGCTGTGCTGGAGAGCTAAACCCTGGACCCAATTCCTCAGTCCCTTGCTGGCCCTGCATTCTTCCTACTATGGGATTTTCAGGTACTATGAAGGGCTTTGCATGCACCCAGGTCCACACAGCCCATATGTTTAACCCTTGCTCTACCAAGAAAAACCCAGCTGCCCTCTGGCCACATTTTGGGCCTGGGGTATGCACACCTGTGCAGTTTGCTCTGGGAGGAAGGACCCAGAGAAGGGGGCACAAAAGTAATAGAAATGGGATCCATGCTGGTACATTTTCTGAAATACAATGTTCTGTGATGATGGAAATATTCTATACCTGCATTATCCAAAATGGTAGACATTGGCCACATATGGCTGAGAACTTTAAGTGTGGCTAGTTCTGTTGTTAAATTTAAATTTAACTAATTAAAATTAGAATTTAAACATCCACATTTAACTAGTGTCTACAGTAATAGAGAGCACAAGCTCTCAGTAGCCCTGTCTCCTTGACCTCTCCCCTTAGAGATGAGCTGAATGGAAGGAGGTCTAGTTGGGCCAGGCTCAGGGACCCTCTGAGGATCCATAAGGTCTATAAGTGGTACCACCGTAGTTGGGCAGAATGGCTAAAAGAAATTCTGTTTCCCAACTCATTAATAAATATGAATTGCATGCTTAGCATAGGCAAGATACATTGCCAAATGTTGTAAAGATAAATAAGATTTGATCTCTACCCTCCAAGAGCTCACAAATCAGTCTAGTAGGTATATAGAAGATATTATAATATAAGATAAACTCTGGTAAATGTGCTAGTTGCAAAAATCATAGGAATACAGGGGATTTCCACTATGGCATTTGGGAATAGGCTGGGGAAAGAGAAAGGATTTTGAGCTGGGTGGTGGAAAGGAAGAAGGAAATGCAGGAAGAAAACTCAAGGGGCATATAGAAAGGGTAGAGTACACCAAGCCTGGGTGTTTGTTTGTTTTGTTTTCCTCTTTAGTAATGGGGATTGATCCCAGGGGCACTTAACCACTGAGCCACATCTCCAGCCCAATTTTTTTTTTAATAATTTTTTTTAATATTTATTTTTTAGTTTTTGCCGGACACAACATCTCTGTTTGTATGTGGTGCTGAGGATCGAACCCGGGCCACACGCATGCAAGGCGAGCGCGCTACAGCTTGAGCCATATCCCCAGCCCATCTCCAGCCCAATTTTGAATTTTATTTAGAGACAGGGTCTCACTGAGTTGCTTAGCCCCTTGCTTTTGCTGAGGTTGGCTTTGAACTCTGGATCCTCCTGTCTCATTCTCCTGAGTTGCTGAAACTACAGGAGTGTGCCACTTTGTCTGGCAGCTCAAGAGGTTTGATGCAGGAAGATCTGGAAGAAGGAGCATGCTGTGAAGAAACCACTAGAACCATCCAAGTTATAGGGGCTGATCTAAGGAGAACATTAACAAGACAGGAATGAAGGGGCAGATGTGGGGGGATCCTGAGCCAACTGGACTGGCACAATCTGGATGTGAGAAATAAGAAAAGAAAGAGCTTAAGGTGGTTGGGAGTGGAGTTTCTGAAACTTAAGTGCAGTTCTGAAAAGAAAATACCTAAACTCCAATTTTTTTTTTTTTTTTTAAATATTTATTTATGTATTTATTTTTTAGTTATCGGCAGACACAACATCTTTGTTGGTATGTGGTGCTGAGGATCGAACCCGGGTTCGGGCGCATGCCAGACGGGCGCGCTACTGCTTGAGCCACATCCCCAGCCCCTAAACTCCAATTTATCACCAATAAACCCATTCCCAGGTAATGGCTGAGTAAATAATTTCAGCTTGAAAATATGATAAATTTAGGGAATTTCTTTAAATCACATGTAATGGGGGCTGGGATAGAGTGCTTATCTAGCATAAGTGAGGACCTGGGTTCGATTCCCAGCACTGCACAGATAAATAAATATTACATGTAATGTCAACTACATAAAACAATGCATCAGCTATCCTTCAGATTTCACATGAAGATTGCTTATTTTGGAAGGTATTTAGAATATAGCCTATCCTCAATACTTTGTTCTCTCTGCACACTCATTTCTCCCATACTACTTAATCCACAACCAACGACAGCTCCTCAACTTTCACATCCATTCACATATGCCCAGTCTTTACCCAAGTGCCATGTTGATACATTCAATTCAAGGAATAAGGTCAAGTGCAAATATTGTTTCAAGGGTTTTTCTCCCATGGTCTGGAGAGTATCCCCTGCTTAAGGGAATTGAGATACTAATCTCAACATGTATTACTAGAGCAATTTTATATGAACTGCTAGTTGTTGTGTGTACCTCATTTTCAGTTAACAAATTCAGGAGCTTGAAAACAAAACAAAGTCCCTACAATCCCTATTGAGTGCAGTGATTTAAAAAACTGCCCCCGCCCCACACTCCTCAGTAACTCAAGCCTCTCTGATTTAGCATCTCAGTCCACAGTCCAATCTCCAACCATTACCCCAATCCAATCATTACCGGCTGACCTCTGACCCCAAGACCCTGTTAAAACTATTCTTACCAAGGTCACCAATGGACTTCTGAATTTCCAGATTAGGTATCTTTATCACTGACACTCATTCTATAGAATTTGTCATTGTGAACCTTCACATTCCAGTTCCAAATATTCACTTTCTCTGGTCTCCTACCTCCCTGACATTTCAGTTCCAGTTGTACATACCCCTTATCTCCCATGCAATCCCTGGTGGTCTTTCTGTCTAGCCCCGTGCTTTCATGCCCCCCTGTGCCCAGACATGCCTACCACATTCATGTCTCAAATCTCCACCACAGACCCTCCGATATTCAAGTAAGTCCTGACCTCTCTTTCATAATGCAAACTCTGAGGCCAGTATTACCCTGATACCAAAGCTAGACAAAGACATCACAAGAAAACTACAGACCATTACTCCCTATAAATATAGATGTAAAACTCAACAAAATATTAGCAGACCAAATCCAACAGCATGTAAAAAGGTTTATGTACCCTGACCAATTCCTGGATTTAGCCCAGGAATGCAAAATTAGTTTAACATATGAAAATTAATCAATGTGGGCTGGGGATGTGGCTCAAGCTGTAGCACGCTCGCCTGGGCATGCCTGCGGCCCAGGTTTGATCCTCAGCACCACATACAAACAAAGATGTTGTGTCCGCCGAAAACTAAAAAAAAAAATATTAAAATTCTCTCTCTCTCTCTCTCTCTTAAAAAAAAAAACCGCCTTAAAAAAAAGAAAATTAATCAATGTAATATACTACATTTCTAGCTGCTACTAAATGTACAGAGCTGGAAGTCCCTCAGGCAAACGAAATATACTCAAAACTATATTTTTTAAAAATTGCAATATGTCACTGTGTGATATGATATTTATTTTTTGGTTTGCATCTATGGCTCTTGGCTCAAAACTCCCTCCCCAGTGCAGGCCACAAAAACTAGAATTTCTTCTCCTCAGGTGAGTCACAGAAACTCTAATCTTTCCGTGCTTTCAGCAGGCCATAAAGAAACACAACTCAAAATCAGGAAGTTACTATTGCAACAATATTATCGAATCTACAGATCTTACTCAGATATTTACAGCTATTGCAATATATAGGCACAGTTTATAACAAAACAAAATCCTCGATCTTGATCTTGTACTGTATGTTATTCACTGGCTATGTTTTTTTTTTTTTTTTAGTTGTCAATGGACCTTTATTTTATTTATTTATATATGGTGCTGAGAATCAAACCCGGTGCCTCACACATGCTAGGCAGCACTTGGTCACTGAGCCACAACCCCAGACCCTGGCTATGTGTTTTTAATTGCCTTTAATCAGGAAAAATTTCTCTTTTCTTTTTTGTGTGTAGTGGGGTGCGGTCTTTCCTGACGTTAAGATTTTTCAAGAGTGCAGGTCATTTATTGTGCAGAGACTGCTCAGTTTGAGTTTGGCTGGTGTTTTGTTCTGTTTGAATTCAGATAGCAGAACTGCCACAGAATTCTCAGTGCATTGTATCAAGAAGCACATGACATCAATTTGTTTCTAGCTGGTGATTTCAACTTTGATCTCTGGATAAGGCTGGGTCTTCCAGTTTTCTCCACTGTAAACTAATTACTTTTCTCTTTGTCATTAAGAAGAATCTTGCCAGGCAAGGTGGCCCATACCTATAATCCCAGCAGCCTGGCAGGAGTATTGAGAGTTCAAGCCAGCTTCAGCAATTTACCGAGGTCCTAAAGCAACTCAGCAAGACCCTGATTTTATATTTTATAAAATATAAGAAAGGTCTGGGGATGTGGCTCACTGGTTAAGCACCACTGGGTTCAATCCCTGGTACAAAAAAAAAAAAAAAAAAACAAAGAGGAATCTTGCTGAGAACTCAGGAGTCACCAGCGTCAAGCATGAGTTCCTCACCTGCAAGGTCAGAATAATAATAGTGCCTATTAGGTATTCATCATCTTGATTCCAGCTGGAGGGCTCAGCTGCCCTTGTGCCAGGCTTCATTTGTGTTCTTGACCTGGTGAGTCTCCCCCAGCCTCTCCAACCTCAGGATTCACCTCTTTATCTCAGATTCCTGGGCTAATCCTCAATTACTATTAACAATCTTCATTTGCATATAAATAGTTACACAATGATTGGAAGACTGCACACCTGTTTAGGGGCAGGATTGGATTTTGTTTATCTTTGAGTCTTGGAGTATGTTAAATTGTTGCTACCTTCCAATGAATGAGTACCTAGGTAAGGAGAGACCCAGTGAAAGTGATTTGCTTGGGTTTTCAAACTTATGTCCCAGTACTGAGTCTCTAGACTTCATGAAAAATGAAATGTATAAAAGCCCTATTGAGCAGGCATGGTGGTGTATGCCTGTAATCCCAGCGACTCAGAAGGCACAAGGATTGCAAGATTAAGGCCAGCCTCAGCAATTTGGTGAGACCCTCAGCAATTTAGCAAGACTCTGTCCATAAATAAATAAATAAACAAACAAACAAACAAACAAACAAACAAATAAATAAATAAACGAACTAGGATTATCTCAGTTGTAGCTCCTGGGTTCAATCCCCAGTACCAAAAAATAAAAGAAGCCCCATTGAAAGATAATAATAAGGATATAAATGTATTTTGCTTACAAATCAAACAATTTACATCTGCAAGAGATCATGATGACCAGGTATTTCAATTTTCTTATTTTATAAAAGAAAAGGAGGTGGGGGTGGGGCTGAGAGTATAACAAAGTGTGTGGAAGGTTGTGGTTGCAGTCCCCAGCATGTCAAAAAAGGGAGGCATAGCTAACCTCTCCCCAAGAGGAAGCAGAGCAGAGCCTAAAACTAAGACTTTATGTTCAGGGATCCTTCTTGGTGCTAAATTCTTTCTAGTCTTTGTCCAGACCTTTATAAGCAAAAAAAAAAAAAAAAAAAAAATTATGACTTTGGAAAGATTTCCAGAGATAACAAATTGGTTTCTTCCTTCATTTCTCTCTCTTTTTTTTTTAAGACTATTCTTCTTTTTTTAAAAAAAAAATTTTTGTAGTTGTTGATAGACCTTTATTTTATTTATTCATACATGGTGCTGGGAATCGAACCCAGTTTCTCACACATGCCAGGCAAGTGAGCTACTGCTGAGCTACAGCCTCAGCCCCTCATTCCTCTTTTTCTTGATGTAGAATTCACATAAATTAAAATTAAACTATTAGCCATTTTTAAGTATAGCTTTCAGTGACATTTGCTATTCTAGTGTTTTTGTTTTTACATTTTTTAAAAAAAATTAAAATTTCATATGTAAAATTCCACTGGATCCTGTCCCACTTACATTCCAGATAAAGTCATTTTCAGAGCAGGATAGGTAAAAGGTTGTAGAGAGAAAGAATGTGAGCAGTCCTCCCTTATCCTCCCAGACAGACTCCTGAAAGGAGACTCTGAGTTAACTCTATAGTGGTCCCTCACCAAAGACACTAAGTTACTCCTCAGTCACACTTTTTTATTGCAAAAAAAAAAAAAAATTGTATTGTTGTTGTTTATTTATTTTTTCTTTTCCCTGTGAGGCTATACAGGAGAGGGGGAAAAGTAACTTTTTCTTAGGTTTTCTGGGGCCTTCAAGTTCATAGATTGACATGGATGGTGTATAGATCAGTGGTAGAGTGCTTAGATACTGTGTGTGAAGGCCTGGGTTTGATCCCAAGCACTTAGGAGTGTGTGTGTATGTGGGGGGGGGAGGGGGATTAACAGGAGAAAAGGCATGTTTATTGATGTTTACCATGGTTTGAATGTGCTCCTCAAGGTTTATGTGTTGGAACCTTAATTCCTCAATGTGGCAGTGTTAAGGAGGGGAGCGCCCAGTTGAAGTGTCTAGGTCAGGAGGGGCAGAGCTCTCAAGAATGAATTACTACCATTCTTGCAGGAATAGCTTCCACACGCATCTGCTTGCCCTTCCACTTTCTGCTATAAGTTGAAGCAGTGCAGAACTCTCACCAGAAGCTGATAAGATGCTGGTACCATGTTCTTGGACTTCCCAGATTCCAGATCCAGGACCCCAAATCACCCTCTTTCCTTTATAAATACAAATCTCAGGAATTCTGTTGCAGCAACAGAAAATGGACTAAGATAATATTAACATTTTTATGTGCACAGAGGCTTCACAGAGAAGAAGTAGAAACCCAAAGAAGTGGTTAGAAGCAGGGATTTATATATCATTATAACAAAGGACAATAAATTGTGAAGAAGTAACGAGACCAGGAGTTTGGGCTCCTATGGGCTATCAATTGTGAGAAGGTGACTAGGAAATGTACATCAGATAAGAGTTATTTAGTAAGGTGTGTTATGCAAATAAGAGTCATCCTCTTCCTAGTAAGCATAAGGGGTCACCTTTATAAAATGAAAATTATGCAGTGGTTTTAGGCAGAAAAGGGCGGGAAATAGAGTTCTTTCTCTGTGCTGTTTCTCAGTTGCCTTCAGTTCAAAATAATCTCTGTGTCAAAGTGGCATACCACTTTGTAGTATATTTTGATCCAATTTGCCATGGTTATTTTGCTCTGAGTGCCAAAACAAGAGGAGAACAGCCTAGTAACATTATTGATAGTTTTGGTTTGACTCATTTTCCAACTGACAAGAGTTGGGGTGGTGTCTGTTAGAGTGTTTGTCTTTGGGTGTGTCCCACCCTCACCAATCAACCCAATCAAAGTAGGGTCCACCCTCACTTGAAGACCTCACTGAAATCCCCAGCCTATGGGGATTTCCCTCCTCTGAAGCCAGCTTTTGGGACTACACATTTCCTTGTAAGCACAAAGCCCTGGGGTTTTGAGAGGTGTTTTTTGTTTGGTTTGGTTTTGTTTTTTGTACCAGGGATTAAACCCAGGGGCACTTAACCACAGAGCCACATTCCCAGCCCCTTCAAATATTTTATTTAGAGACAGGGTCTTGCTGAGTTACTTAGGGCCTCCCTAAATTGCTGAGGCTGGTTTTGAACTCATGTTTCTCCTATCTCAGCCTCCCAAGCTGCTGAGATTACAGATGTGTGCTACTGTGCTCAGCCTAGAGTATTTTAAAAAATTTATTCTATTATTTAATTCCTCATTCAGACTCCACAATTTGAAGACTCTTTATATTTGGAATTTTATATTTGCAGAGAATGCTACTTTTTCTTTATTTGACAAATGTATATGAGTATGTTTTAAGGCCACCTTTGCAGTGCACACCTGTAACCCCAACTTCTGGGGAAGCTGAGGTAGGAGTATCACAAATTTGAGGCCAGCCTGGGCAATTTAGTGAGACTCTGTCTCAAAAAAAAAAAAAAAAAAAAAAAGGTTGAGGGTTTAGCTGAGTGGTACAATGCTTCTGGGTTTAATCCCCAATACTGGGTGGGGGCGGGGGAGAGCTCTTATTCTCTGAGAACAAAAATTTATTAGGAATGATTGATAAGATATTCTGATCTGAAAAACATTTATCGAACTTCCTAATAGCTGCCATGATGATAATTGCTAGAGATGAAAAGATGAGGTGGGGGCTGGGGATGTGGCTCAAGCGGTAGCGCGCTCGCCTGGCATGCGTGCGACCCGGGTTCGATCCTCAGCACCACATACCAACAAAGATGTTGTGTCCGCAGAGAACTGAAAAATAAATATTAAAAATTCTCTCTCTCTCCCTCCTCTAAAAAAATAAACAAATAAAGTTAAAAAAAAATAATCATATCTATTCCTTACTACCATTCCTAACTGCTGAAAACCATTAATTTGTTTAAAAAAAAAAAAAAAAAAAGAAAAGATGAGGTGGCAAGAGTGGTACTCAAGGAGTCATTCGTCTTTTTTTTTTTTTTAAGCTGTAGTTGGACACAATATCTTTATTTAGTTTATTTATTTATATGTGGTGCTGAGGATCGAACCCAGGGCCTCACTCATGCTAGGCAAGCGCTCTACCACTGAGCTACAACCCCAACCCCAAGGACTCATTCATCTTAAGGTGGGAAATCCCAGGTGTCAGTAGATTCTTTCATTGAACTAAACCAAGAGACCTCCAAGAGATGTTTGAAATTCTCATTTAGACCAGGGAAGGTGTGATCTTATAGGACATCCTCACAAAAAGGGAGGCCTAAGAGTTCTATTAACTCTCTTATAAACAATTTATTTAAATGATAAACAACACTAAATAACTGGTGGGAAGGGATAAACAGTCAATGAAAGGATATGCTGGTTAGCTACAGATTGGATGCTCATCTAGACCCCAGCTTGAACATGCCCTCAGGCTTAAACCATTTTTTTTTTTTTTTTAGCACAAAAATATAAGACAAATTCCATGATGCTCACCTATGGCCTGGATAGAGGCTCTCAGGGAGAGAAGTGCAAGTATTGACATTTCCAGAAGAGGGTTGGAAAGGGAGAGTAGAACCATACAATTAATTTTCATGATAGAGATCCTGAAGAAGAAAATAGAGGTGCTTACTTGTGATTTCAGTTTAATTGGTAACACACCCTGAATGTTAGACCAAACCAAAATTGTTGGTTTCATCTGAACTTCAGAGGAGTTAGAGACTATGGACTTAATTGTGCTGCCCGCCCCCACATGGGACAATAAGCACCCATTAACTTCTTCCAGAGTTAAGTGAGTCCTCCAGACAATACAATCTAGCCAATGACTGACAGAACAGGATGCTATACATGTTGTGGCTGCTACTGCAGTCTATGCGTTGGTAAAAGTTCTGCTTTATTTCCTGCTATTTCAAAATTCTTTTGAAAAAATTGCTACCATATAATGACTTAGAACTTTTACTTCCTGAGTCAGTCAGCAAGAAATCTGATATGTGGTGCTTAACTGAAGAAGATGACTCAAGGATAGTGTTAGTTGGAGATGACTATATATTCTGCATTTTACTGGAAACTGGAGATTTTGTGCTCACACTGAAATAATACCTTATTAAACATGTGTTATATTATGTCAAGTATTCTCTGATTACAAATGAAAAGAAAAAAAAAATCTTAAGCAAATAACCAAGAAAGTGGAGACACTTTGGGGAGAATGTTGGAGCCGGGAAGAAAGGGGCACCAGGCTTGGAAAGGGCAGAGCCCAGGGTACCTCCAGGGGCCTGGGGAGCATGCACAAATTCAGAGATGAAAGCTGCCTCACTTGGTCAGATGTCCCCTTTCTGTATGAAAGAAGCTGATGGTCCCTTTATTGCCCAGGTGTCACCTCTAGGAGAATGACAGGACAATAGGGTGGAACCACAGAGAGAAATAAGGCTGAGAGGTTTTGCTACTATGGTACAGTAGGAAATTGGGGGTGGGGGGCAGTGCGTTGCTCATCCCATGCACACATTAATAGTATACCATGTATCCAATGAAAGGCAAGCTTTGCCTATTTACCATAGTAGAATGATCTACACATTAAGTGATGGGTTCTTTTTGTTGTTGTTATTGTTCTGCTGGGGATTGAACCCAGGGCATTGTACATATGAGGCAAGCACTGTACCAACTGAGCTACATCCCAGCCCCAGATAATAGGTTCTTTTTTAACATTCTATTTTCAAGACTTTTGGGGTGTATGAGTAGTGTAGTGTGTGGTACTGGGCATCAAACCCAGGGTCTCCTACATACCACTGGGCCACATCCCCAGTCCTTATTTTCAAGATTTTTTTGAAGAAACTTAATGAAGTCCTAGTGCAGTGATTTAGTCAAGTATTTGACGAATGGAAAATAAAGGATGAGTCTAAGCCTCTTGGTATGCAATCTAAAACAGGTGAGAGGAGAACAAGATGGAATCACATATAATCAAGGGCAAACTTCTTATCTGAGTAGCTTTTTTAAATAGAATGTAAATTTTTAAAAAAATGATCCCAAAGCATATCATTATTTTTTTATGCCATAGATGTTAATTGGCTTCTAGTCTTGAGTGTATATGTGTGTGGATACATACATATAAATTTTGGTGTCGCTGTCCTTCATATCCAAAAAGTATGCTAAGTCTTTCTAAATATATGGATGGAAAACCATAATTAACAATGCCTATAATATGGACATATAAATATAGCTTTTACAGTCACTATTTTAATAGCATGTTCTTCTTTAAAGTGCCACTGTCTCACACAAGTGTCTATTCCTAATAGCTACAATTTGTTGCACACAATTCTAATGCAAGACCTGTGGTAGGAAAGTTATGGAAATGCTCTTCTAAAAATCCAGAACAACCCAGCATGCCTACAGTGAGCCAGAGTAGGTCAGATGTGTGGATGTTGGCTTCCTGCCTACTTAATGAATTATCTTAATTTCTAGAGAGCATACCATTAAACATTTCTCCCTCTTCCAGCACTTGAAAGATATGAGAATCCTGGAAATCCTCACTCCAGTCTACAACAAACATTTAACATTTCATATAAATAAATAAAGATGGTACCTCTTGAACTACTTATTTCCTTATCAACTGATCAACTGCTTTTTAAAAAAAAAATATTTGTTTTTTAGTTGTAGTTGAACACAATACCTTTATTTAATTAATTTATTTTTTAATGTGGTGCTGAGGATCGAACCCAGGGCCTCACATGTGCTAGGTGAGCACTCTACTGTTGAGCCACACCCCAGAACCCCCCACCTTTTTTTTTAAGCTCTAAAAAACTAGGGCTGGGGTTGTGGCTTAGTGGTACAGTACTTGCCTCTCACACGTGTGAGGAACTGGGTTCAATCCTCAGCACCACATAAAATAGATAAAGGTATTGTGTTTATCTACATAAAAAAAATGTGTTAAAAAATAAAAATAACTTGGGAATTTTTTTTTCTATTATTTAGAAATGGAATAGGTGCCTATTTGAGTCCCTCTGTCAACCTCAGCCCACAGACTAAAAACACATTAGTCATTCAATTAGCACTTCTGAAGGGAAAAAAAATACCAAACAAGAAACTAAGAAAGCAAACTCTTTGATCTTTAGATCATCAGATTTTTCCAAATCAAGTTTAAGAGTTTGTATTTCAACTACCAGACTGAAATCCCAGAAACCTGGAGAAACAAACAAACAAACAAACAAACAAAAAAGGCCCTGTGCTTTTGTTAGAAGTTGCAAGATTTGTGGGCCAGCCCAGGGAAGGTGCCTTCATTCCTGCATGAATATTCCCGGGTTCCCTAAAGAAGCAAGAGTAATTTCTTTTGCAGGTCTTATTTCTGCTGGTTGTGCCTGCAAGATATTGCAGGAAGACATACAAAGAATTTGTGGCTTACCTTCAAGCAGGCCTGGGTTCCAAGTCCCCTCAGACCCTTGGCTGAGAGGTTGTGACTGAATTGTGTCTTCATGTGTTTCTTCCATATGGAAATAGCAGGATCTGGTTCCAGGTCTGTGGCAGGATGGTAAGCGATGGCTACAGTACTCAGACTAGTGCAAAACAGTAGTAAGTCATTCTGTAAGGAATGGTGACTGCTAGTGTTGACCCTGCATTTTGCTTCTAACAGATGCCTTCAAACCCCTGGGAATTCTGGTGAAATGGAGATTACAGTGAGTGCCCCTTGAGAAACTTAAACATTATTCTGCCTCATTTCACACAATCCTGAGACTTGACATTTTAAATTTATTTATTTGTGGTATTGGGGATTGAACCCAGGGCCTCACAGGTGCTAGTCAAGAGATCTATTGCTGAGCTATATTATCCAGCTCTTCATTTATTTTTAAAAAGATAGTGGAAGAGATGTTGTGTCCGCCGAAAACTAAAAAATAAAAATATTGGGCTGGGGATGTGGCTCAAGCGGTAGCGCGATCGCCTGGCATGCGTGCGGCCCGGGTTCGATCCTCAGCACCACATACCAACAAAGATGTTGTGTCCGCCGAGAACTAAGAAATAAATATTAAAAATTCTCTCTCTCTCTCTTTCAAAAAAAAAAAAAAAGATAGTGGAAGAAGGGAGGGCAACCCACTCTGGCACTTGACTGTCTGTGTTGTGGTCCAGGGAAATGCCTTGAAATGGTTTCTTTCATGGATGTATTGATACTTTACACTTAGGGATGCTCAGGAGAAGCCCTAGGATTCATGAGGGCTTCTTCTAAGCTCACTTCATCTAAGGAGTAGCCTAATATTTTCACCTGTGTGCTATACAAATACCGTCCTCTTTGTGCCAAATGTTGGGGGGATTGTAAACCTTTAGAAAACCTTATGCAGTTTTATAGACTGGCTTAGGCAGCCTAGACATCAGAAAGAAAACAAGGTCATCTTGAGGGTCTACAATACTCTAAGGCCCAACAGTTCTCCTCCACATTCATAAGCAACATGTACGGGGTGCTCATTACAGGAGGGTATGTGGAGGCAGGGGATAAACATGATCCAGGTGTCCACCTCTGAGGATGGGCAAGCTAGACATGGAGATGAGCCTATAAAGTCCTTTGTACCAGACTAGATGTACACATAGCAATATGGTAGATATGAAAACCATGCTGAGGGAATAGAACATAATAAGATCATAATACATATGACTTACACAAATTAAAAATGCAGTAACTCATATAAAAGAATATACATTAAGGGTAGAGTGCTTGCCTAGCATTTGCAAGACACTGGGTTCATTCCCCAGCACCACATTAAACACATGAAAATTGTTGCCTATGGCCAGGTGCGTTGGTGCATGCCTGTAATCCCAGTGACTTGGGAAGATGAGGCAGGAGAATCAATCATGAGTCAAAGCCAGCCTCAGTAACTTAGTGAGGCCCTAAGCAAATTAATGGGACTCTGTCTCAAAAAATAAAAAGGTATATAAGTAATATAGAAATGAATTAAAGTACATAGGCTATATGCAAGTACTCTGTCTATATAAGCAACATAAGCATCCTGAAATTTTCGTGTCCTCTGAATAGGGGTAAGGAACTCCTCACGTGGAGACTGACAGCTGACGGTACAGGGTTCTTATATTGCAATATCATAACTAGGTACATTATATTACTAATCATAAAGAAATACTTAATAGAAGAAGCCATTATGTGATAAACATGAGAAAGGTAGAAAGTAGCAGAAAGGCTGTTTTCCTTAATACTGTTTTACTTCACTCTCCCTGCCAGCAATGAGGGCCACATTAGCACTTCTGAGCTCCTCCTTCTCCTACCCCTACATCTGAGAATTGTGTCTGCAATCATCACTTTGAAATCGATTTGATTTGTGTGGAAGGTGATTCTCCACTTGGGGGTTAGGAAAGAGAGAGGGTGTTTGGAAAAACTGTGAAGATTAATAGGATCTGGACTTATGCTGATAAGTTGTAAGGACATTCCAAGTTTATAACATGATTACTGACTTGGAAATAGAAATATCCAGACCAAAACAGGCCTATCTAGAAATGAAGGAATAGCACACTGGACAGCTATGCAGTTTGGCACACCAGGGCTGGAGCTTTTCTTGAACCAGTGCTGGGAGCTTTCAATCATGCTGTCTTACGAGTGGGACTGAAGCCAACAGCTTCTCATTTGAGCTTTATAGATTAAAAAAAAAAAAACAATTATAGCCAAGTGTGGTTTTCATTTTCACTTAACAGTTCTAAACTTCCTTTTGAAGTACTGTCAAGTTCTAGGTAAGCATGTCTGTCTCTGCCACATCCTTGTTATTCTTTCTTCTTTTTCTTGTCAATGATAAGTCTCTCTGATGCTTTCCAAACCTTGGGACATTTGTGTGTTTTATTGTACCTGATATCCATGCCTAATGGGTTTGGAAAGGGAAGTAACTAGTTGTCCATTAGACAAGAGGAACAATTTCTCAGTTCTGAAAACTTAGAATGTTTAATACCATGTTTTCGAAATATTTGGAAGAGAAAAGCCTAAACACTTAAAATATATATATATTTTTAAAGAGAGAGAGAATTTTAATATTTAATTTTTAGTTTTCGGCGGACACAACATCTTTGTTTGTATGTGGTGCTGAGGATCGAACCCTGGCCGCACGCATGCCAGGCAAGCGCGCTACCGCTTGAGCCACATCCCCAGCCCTCAACAGCTGTTAAAAATATTTTAAGTGGACTGGAGATGTGGCTCAAGCGGTAGCGCGATCGCCTGGCATGCGTGCGGCCCGGGTTCGATCCTCAGCACCACATACCAACAAAGATGTTGTGTCCGCCGAGAACTAAGAAATAAACATTAAAAATTCTCTCTCTCTCTCTCTCTCTCTCTCTCTCCCCCTTCTCTCACTCTCTCTTTAAAAAAAAAAAACAACAAAAAAAACCCAGCTGTGTTGAAAGAAAATTCACATACTATCCAATTCACCCATCTAAAGTGTACAATTCAGTGTTTTGTTTTTTCAGTACTGGGGATTGAACTCAGGCGTACTCAATTACTGAGCTACATCCCCAACCCTATTTTGTATTTTATTTAGAGACAGGGTCTCACTGTATTGCTGAGAATGGCTTTGAATTCAGGATCCTCCTGCTTCAGCTTCCAGAGCCACTGGAATTATAGGCGTGTGCCACCATACCCAGCTCAATTCAATGGTTTTTGCAGTTTGAGATTATTAATTTTAAAAAATTATGGTAAAACACATATAACAAAATGGGCCATCTTCATCATTTTTAAATCTACAATTCAGTGGCATTAATTATAGTCGTGATATTGTACAACCATCACCTCTATTTTCCAACAAATTGTTTACAATTTTGCTATGCTATATAATGAGGCTTAAACCAAATGAGTTTTTTTTTTTTCTTTTTGTAAAAATGTTTGTACCATCCTCGACACATGACTGTGGACCTCAGGTGTTCTTACAACTCCTGCTGCCTGATGATACCTGAGTAGCAGCCACTTGTTAGGCATCTGGCCTCTCCGGCAGTTTCTGTTCTGCAGTGCCAAGGCCAATGTCTCGGCTTGGCACCAGAATCACGAGGCACTCACAGCTTTGTAGGTTCAAACAGCAATTCTTTATTCCAGCTCTCACACCACCTCCACACAGGTCCAGGGGCAAACACGTTCTGCCGTCTACCCGCACAATCCATCTACTCCACGAGGCTATCTCCAAATCCCATTTTAATCTCACGAGAACTCAATGGGAACAAGCAGCAGGAACACCCTAATCCCAGCAATAATCTTCAACTTCCAACTTCCCTAAAACCCATTATCTTAAACTGGCAACGCCTTAAACTCAAGGAGCCGGTTACTTCCTCAAACCTGATCAGCTCTAAACCCGAATCCGCCTTGGTCCTTGAGCAAGGTCACCTTATTAAAGCATGCATGCAATGTTCCATCAAATGTCCTCTAAGCAGCATGGGGTACGCTTGGCAAGGAAATTTCGATGCGTCATTCCTACTTGGTAATGGCCCTCAGCATCTCCCCCCTTCTGATTAATTAAACAACAAGCAATGCGGCTTAGGACCGTGCCTGGTAGGTTGTCCAATTCAACATATGGTTCTTACCCGTCATCGGATGAACTGACCTCTAGGCGTCAGTCCCCTGTCTTAGGTTGAATCCACTGCAATCAGATCAACCCGTCGCTGACTACCGGTCCAACATTCAGCCATGCTTGTGGATAGGCCTAAGCACCAGTGGGGGGGTGAGGTTCTTGCCTCACCTCTGTTGGCCCCCAAATTTAACCTTGGTGCCAGTGGGGGGGTGAGGTTCTTGCCTCACCTCTGTTGGCCCCCAAATTTTAGACCATCACTAGTAGAAGGGAGGAAGATACAGAAATGCCACAACACCAAGCCAATTGACGGCTCCTTTGGAAAAATTGCATCACTGGTGACACCATCAGCAAAGATGTCAGCATTACCACAATTAACATGGGGTGCGCTGGCAAGGAAATTGCATCACTGGTGACACCATCAGCAAAAATATGCCAGCAGTACCACAATTCGCTGCACCAGACGATAGTTCACAATGCATGCAACTGATATATAGTCCAGGCAAGTTCTGCAGGCAGTTCAAATCGGAGGAGTCTATCAATATGTCCATTTCCTCCCAAAGTAAATCAAGTCCTTGATTGAGCATTACTTGTTGAGTTATATTCATTGATGCATCAGTTTATACAGTTTACTGTGGTAGCTATCATAGAAGCTGTAGTTTGGTTTTCTTTGTCTTCACCGGCACTGGGATGGAGATGGGAATTCTGGCAATGATGTTAAAGAGACATTATCCTGAACAGAATTATTAAATATGATGAAAAGGAAAAGTGAAAGTAAACAAACAGATCTGTTAATCACCTTTAAAAACAATAGTAAGCAAACAGATCTATTAACCACCTTTGAAAACAATCATTAACAGCTGTTTACCTAATTAGATTAAACCACTTAAATCACGTGAATAAAAAAAAATTCGGATCCATTTTTTCATGAGCGCTCCTCATATAAAAATATGAACATACACACATACTGACATGCAACACAAAACAGGGCACACATAACATACAACATATAAGACAATAATAACGGCCTTGTAGCTTTACCTAGGTAAAATCTCCATTGCAATGTTTAAAAACTCCACAGTCAAAAAATAAAACATAGTCAAAAAACAAAACTGATCAGAAAAATATTAACCTAGGTTTGTATGAGCTCAAAAAATAAAATAGAACTTTATGATGTGGGAAAAATGCAATAATAAAATAGATATTGAAAAAAAGGCACCGTGGTTAATCACTGTCGCAGATGTAAGAATAGCCAAGCTGGAGCTCTGGATTTCAGCTGTTATGGATTTCAGTCAAATCATCTTCTTTTTCTGTAGAAATTGTTTTGGTTAACCTCTCTGGAATCCAAATCGGCTGCTGTTCTCCCTGTGGGAACACACAAAC
The DNA here is from genome assembly GCF_052094955.1 of Ictidomys tridecemlineatus. Classification (NCBI taxonomy): domain Eukaryota; kingdom Metazoa; phylum Chordata; class Mammalia; order Rodentia; family Sciuridae; genus Ictidomys; species Ictidomys tridecemlineatus. The sequence continues at coordinate 134,311,301 of NC_135477.1, read as the reverse complement.
GGAACCCCGACTCCAGACAATAACTGGGTCAGAAGCTTTCCATTGTCCTGTTAGAATATCTTTCCAAAGTACCTTAGGCTTATGTACATTTTTTGGATACATATGTCTTTCCACAGCATTAAGTCCTGATGAATCCAAATTTAAAAAGTTTAGAGTAAAAAAAGGGTTATTTTAAGTTTATCTTTGGGGGATATATACCCCTATAAGATCCTTTTAAATTTAAGTCTTTCAAAAGCATTTTGCCTTAGTTTTTAGAATTATTTTAGTCCTTTTAATTTTTAGATGTGGTTTAAAACCATAGTTGTCTTAGCCTTTTGCATTTTCTATCTGAAATATCTTTACTTGACATTTTCAACCATTTTTATCTTATTTCTATCTTCTACTTTTCTTCTAAGGTTTTTATATTTACCCTTAGTTGTTTTTTCTCTCCTAGTTTTCTTGTTTCCTATTTTGTGGGCTAAAAATTCTTGTCTTTCTACATCTTTTTTATCTTCCTATATCTTTTTTATCTTTCTACATCTTCTCTCTTTTTTTTACCTTTCTGTACTTCTGTTTTTGAAGTTTTCCACTTCAAATTTTTAATCTTCTTTATCTAAATCTTTTATCTTATTATCTTCCCATTTTCATGGGTTTTTTTTTTTTCTCCTTCATGAAGGCATCTTAACCACCTTCAATTTAACCTTTTAAAGCCTTTAGCAACTTATTTAGATATTTTACAACCTTTTACTTTACCACACAAAGATTATCTCATCTCCCTCTTTTTAGTTTAATAAATATATTTTAATAGTTAATAGTTTGATGAGTAAAGGAATCTTTTATCCGCCATGAAGGTATCTCGACCACCTTCAATTTAACCTTTCAAAGCCTTCCAATTATCTTCTATACTGTACTTTTAAATGTACTTTTTCACCACCTACAGCTTCACTCTTTTAAACGAGGCTTATATTCTGTTTAAATCGCTTAATATTAGTTTACATGGCTGCCCTTCAACCAAAGGCTTTTTTTTTTTAACTCCATTAAGAAGCTTTGTCTCAATCTGCCATGTACAAATACCTTTTTCTTCTTTCTTCCTTTCTCAAGCTTATAAAGTAAGTCTAGTTTCCTCAAAATCTTTTTAAATGGCATTTACAACTTTTTACTTTACCATACAGAGATTATCTCATCTAGAAACATTTATTTAACCTTTAACCTTTTATATTAAAATATATTTCCACATCTTGAACCTTTTTATATCCCTTTTTTAACCATTAACACTTTTTATAAATTCACATTCTGAAACAACCCTTATAAAATTACTCCACTTTAATAAGATGAAATACTTTTATGTTTTCTAAGGTACTATTATACTGTAATTGAAACCCAACTGAAACTTCTTATACTCTTTGTATATAAATTACACATGATAGAATCTTAACTCTTAGTAACCTTGTTTAGCAAAGACACAGACCAAAGCAATATTAAACTTTTTTTCATTCACCAATTTATGAAAACACACATAATGTTTAAATATATTACCTTATGGAGCTTAATAAGTAAAGAGTATTTGATTTCATATTTAGTGGTTGATATTTTAACACTTTAGCTTTGTAAATTAATCAGATATCTGTAAAAACCAAGATCTTAGACAAATGTAGTAAACAGAACTAGCCATCTCTTTCTTGTTGAAGAAAAATCCTTCTACAGGATACCATGATGGTCCCATTGATATACTTAATAACCCATCTTTAAAAAGCCATGGGCTACATTTTTGTATTGTATCAACATATGCCCTAATTTTTCTTGGTCTTACTGGGTTGCCACCTTCCTCTAACAATCTCTCTACCTCGGAGGCGAACAAATTCAAACCTTGAGTCAACCATTTTCCCCAGTTTGCCTGAGAAAGTTCTAGGAACAGGCAACTTGAAATAAAAACAAAATAAATCAAAACAAGAACACGTTGTTTTTTGAAATGGTCACCCATTTTTTTTGCTCTCCTTCAGGAGTGAGCAAATTCACTTACCCCCAAGCTTCAGACATCTCACGTACGGGCCACCAAAATGCCAAAGTCTCAGCTGGGCACAAGATTCAGGAGGCACCCACACTTTGTAGATTCAAACAGCAATTCTTTATTCCAGCTCTCACACCACCTCCACACAGGTCCAGGGGCAAACACGTTCTGCCGTCTACCCGCACAATCCATCTACTCCACGAGGCTATCTCCAAATCCCATTTTAATCTCACGAGAACTCAATGGGAACAAGCAGCAGGAACACCCTAATCCCAGCAATAATCTTCAACTTCCAACTTCCCTAAAACCCATTATCTTAAACTGGCAACGCCTTAAACTCAAGGAGCCGGTTACTTCCTCAAACCTGATCAGCTCTAAACCCGAATCCGCCTTGGTCCTTGAGCAAGGTCACCTTATTAAAGCATGCATGCAATGTTCCATCAAATGTCCTCTAAGCAGCATGGGGTACGCTTGGCAAGGAAATTTCGATGCGTCATTCCTACTTGGTAATGGCCCTCAGCACTGCAGAAACTCCTGTTCAAGCCTAAATATGGGCAGTTGGAATTTCTTTTTCTTCTGTAGTCTCAGAGCAGAGGAAGTGGCATCAGGCATGTGGACCAGAGGCCTTCAGATATAAGTCCTGCATTTTTAAAAAATATTTTTTTAGTTGTAGGTAGACATAACTTTACTTATTTATTTATTTTTATGTGGTGCTGAGAATCAAATCCAGTGGCTCGCACATGCTAGGCAAGTGCTCTACCACTGAGCCACAACCTCAGCCCAAGTCCTGCATTTTACACAAGAGTTTTGGGGCCTGGACCTAGGTAAAGGGATAAGGTTTCCCATTAACTGTTTCCCAACTATTGGTGAAAGTTGCCTTCCCTTCCCTATTAAGGAAAAGTAGCCTTCCCTTCCCTATTAAGGAAAAGTAGACACAGCTTTTCATTAATCATCTTATCTTTGTGAGTAGTATGTAGATTATAAGAGAAATGATAGTCCCTGGATCCTCTCTCTTTTTTTTTTTTTTTTTTTTGTGCTGCGGATTGAACCCAGGGCCTTGTGCATGCAAGGCAAGCACTCTACCAACTGAGCTATATCCCTAGCCCTGATCTTCTTTTTTTAATTCTAAGTTACTGTTTCAGAAGTTCTGTGTTCCACATAGTTCTTTGTTTCAGACAACAGAAGGTGATTTTGGTTTACACAGAAAAAGTAAGCACTGAAAACATACTGAGTATCTCACAGAATCCTGGAAAGGCTAGAGGTCAAAGGTGTCTACACCCTGAGATCCCAGAACTTCTCTGAGTGAGTGATATACTGCTGTTGATGAAGAATAGACTCTACAGCTGTCACCCTATCTCAACACTGCCCTTAGGATGCTGCAGCTGCTTCACTGCCTTTTGAAACTGAGTGTTGCTACCAGAGTGGACTCACCTCTCTTTCCATTGCTTTGGGTTGCTGGCTTCTGAGTCAAAATCTGGAGCTAGTGCTGAGTGCAGTGTCGAAGGCCTGTAATCCTAGCAGCTCAAGAGGTTGAGGCAGGAGGATAGGAGGATTGCAAGTTCAAAATCAGCCTCAGCAATGGCAAGGTGCTTAGCAACTCAGTGAGACCAGGGATGAGGCTCAGTGGTTGAGTGTCCCCTGAGTTCAATCCCAGTAAAAATAGATAGATAGATAGATAGATAGATAGATAGATAGATAGATAGATAGATAAATCAATCTAGAGCTGTTACATCTGATTGACCTGCCAAAGCAATGGATGGATGACTTTTGAGCATCTAGAGCGGGACTTAGACCCTGTCACTTGCTAAGGCTCAGATGATGAGGAGTTCCCCAAGTCTGGTAAGATGGTTCTGATGGTGAAGAAGCAGCCTCAAGACACAAATATTGGGGCTGGAGATGTGGCTTAAGCAGTAGTGCGCTCGCATGGCATGTTTGCGACCAGGGTTCGTTTCTCAGCACTGCCGAAAACTGAAAAATAAATATTTAAAAAAAAAAAAACCACAAGTGTTCCCTGCACATAGGAGGCAGCTGGTGTCCTTTACAGACCTGGGTCACAGCTTCATTCCATCCAACTGAAAAAAATACTCTGAACTAAAGTTGGTTGGCCTCCCTTTCCTTTTGTTATTAAAATAAAAAGGTACACAGGCAATTTCTTTTAGCAAGTTCTTCAGGTAAGGCAAGAATCCTAACATCAAATCACCCTGGTTCTTTTCTTTTCCAAGTGTACATTGTTATGTTTGAAATACGAGGAGGAAGCAAGTCTCTTCAGAGTCAGGTTAACTATAGCTTAGCTCCAATATTCTAATCGAATTCCCATTCTGAGCCAATATTTATGGTTTTGTAATTTTCAAAGTTTGTACCCTACTGCCTTCCATTTTTTAAACTGGTAGTGTTAAATTTTTTAAAAAAGTGTATATCTTGTATTTGTGTGTGTATGTGTGTGTGTGTGTGTGTGTGTGTGTGTGTGTGTGTGTAGTGATGGTGCTGGAGATTGCCTTGTATATTTGAGGCAAGCACTCTAACAACTGAACTATATCCCCAGCCCCTGTGTATATCTTATATTACTGCAAGGTAGAAAAAGCAAAATAAGTCAGAACAAGAAGTACGGGGAAAACATATTGTTTTAAACAAATCCTTCCGTAAGGTAATGTGATTTTTATTAGTGAAATAAACAGTTATCCAGATCACATTATTTTTCTGGTAAATAGGAGAATCATATTTTTGTCTGTTATTAGTCTGTATTCATTTGCTTATTAGAAAATTCACTGTTTATTCTGTGAAATCTCAAAATTTTAGATTGAGATTGAAGTTTTAGATTGCCTTGCTGCAGTCCTATTTAGTGCCATTACTGCTGTGAGCTGTCACTGCTGTTTCATGTTAAATGTACCCTTCTCACCATTTCCTGTGGCTTCATGGTGAAATACACTATACTTACTAAATAATTTGATATTTCATTTCTGCCTTTAACACTCTTAGTGAAACTATTTAGAGAGACCCACTGTAGGAATTAGGTACTTGGCTATCATTAGGTAACCATCCATTATAAAGTACATTGGACTCCAGACCTGCCAATTTTCCTGGATAGAGAAGAAAGGATGTTTTAGGTAAGATAACAGGGATCAGGGAGAGAAAGCATTGTTATGGTGGAGGAAATCTTGAAGTTTCAAGTTTTAGAAATTTGAAAATTGCTAAAATTTTAAAAATTAACAATAAGCCTATTCTTGACTCTTTCCTGGAGGACAAATATCTTTGGCCTTTTCAGATAGAGGAAGCAGGAAGAAGCTGTGATGGGTGGAATGGGGAGACCAGCCAGATGGTGAAGACTTGCAGAGGAGGATGGGGTGAAAAAAAGAGGGTGCTAATTAGCTTTTCTAGCTTTACCAGGAGCCAGTGGCAAGCAGATGACTGCACCCTTGAAGTTACCGATTCTTTTTTTTTTTTTTTTTTGGTCCAGCCAGCAGCAGTGGTTGATCTTGTGGCCATGCAGAAAATACCCTTTTTTTTTTTTCCTTTTCAAAATGTGGAAGTGGTAGACATACAAAGGGAAACCATAGATTAAAATATTGTATGTATCTAAGAAAAATGATTTTATCTGCTTTCATCTCTTACAATAAACTGTGACCATTTCCTAGTTTGACACCAATGGAAAGGGATTTATTTTTTGTATTAAAAAAAAAAAAATCAAGGGGCTGGGAATGTGGCTCAGGCCGTAGCGCGCTCGTCTGGCATGCGTGCGGCCTGGGTTCGATCCTCAGCACCACATACCAACAAAGATGTTGTGTCCGCCGAGAACTAAGAAATAAATATTAAAAATTCTCTCTCAAAAAAAAAAAAATCAAGCTGGGGTCTGATGGAATGCCATATGCCTGAAATCCTAGCTATTTGGGAGGCTGAGGCCAGAAGATTGCAAGTTATGACAGTTTAGACAATTTAGGGAGACCGTGTCTCAAAAATTAAAAATAAAAATAACTGGAGATGTAGCTTAGTGGTAGAATACCCTGGATTCAATCCTGGTACTGGGAAAAAATAAAAAATCAATCTGAACTAATCAAACAGTGCCTGGACATATAAAAACCATCACTAAAATGGTACAAATGGCTATACACTCAGCAGCCAGAGAAGCTTGTGTTTGGAGAGAGTTTGGTTCCAGGCAGTTGTAACAGGACTCAGCAGGGTGTTTGTCCAAGATACTAACACAAGCCTTTCCTGCCTGGTATGGCGGTGCATGCCTGTAATCCCAGTGGCTTGGGAGACTGAGGCAGGAGGATGGAAAGTTCAAAGCCAGCCTCAGCAAAAAAAAAACAGTGAGGAGCCAAGCAACTCAGTGAGACCCTGTCTCTAAATAAAATACAAACTAGGATTGGGGACTACTGGCTCAATGATTCAATTCCCAGTACCCCCCCCCCCAAAAAAAAAGAGCCTTGCCTTACACACCATGTCAGTTTCTGTGGGATGGGACTGTGTCTTGATCATTTCATAATTTCTCTTGAGCTAGCTATAGTGGCATTCACTGAAAGTTTGTTAAATGAAATCAACTTAAAGTTAAGTCTATCACTGCACACACTATTCAATATTTATATAAAAAACTCTATGCCAAGATAAACATTAGTAAACATGACAAAGTAAAATAGTTAACATTTTGAAAATGCAATGTTGTAACAAGCTCTGATTTTTATCAGTACTAGTATAATGCATTATGTACTAGTCACCTTCAAAATTGGGAAGATCCTAATGTCTATTTTTTGTAGAGGAAAGGAAAGGAATAAATATCTACTGAGAAACAACTATTGTATTCAGTTCTTTCAGCATCCTTACAGGTTGTTTTTTTGCTCTTTCTTCCCCCACCCCACTTCCCCACCCCCACCCAGTACTGGGGATTGAACCCAGAAGTGCTTAACCACAGAGTCACATTCCTAACCCTTTTTATTTTTCAATTTTGAGACAAGGTCTCACTAAGTTGATAGGGCCTCACTAAATTGCTGAGACTGGCTTCAAACTTGCAATCCTCCAGTCTCAGCCTCCTGAGCCACTGGGATTACAAGTATTGGCCACCACACCCGGGTTCTTTTTCTGCTTTTTACTGATAAGGGTGCAGTGGTTCCTGGAAGTTAAGTAACTTGCTAGAGGTCATATAATGAGGGGGCAGGACTCACAATTGGGCATGCCTGACTTTGAAGCCTGTGCAGTCTTGCTGTTTATTTTCTTGATCTGCCAAACCTCCATTGTTCTTCCAAACACTCTCAGTTTTGTCTGTCCAGTAATTGGTTGAATCCTTTCATTCAAATTCTAAAGCCTTCCCCACACTCTTTCTTGCTCCCAACCCATAAGAGAGAAAGAGATATGGCACCTAAATTTATAATTGCTTTCCTCTCTTATATTCAAATAATTTGGGGACCTTTAAAAGACAAAAGAAAGCCAGGCATGGTAGTGCATGCCCGTAATACTAGCATTTGGGAGGCTGAGATAGGAGAATCACAAATTACAGGCCTTCCTCATCAATTCAGAGAGATCCTCAGCAACTTAGGAAGAACCTCTCTCAAAATAAAAATGTGTGTGTGAAAATGTATATATATGTATACATATGTGTGTGTGTGTGTATATATATAAAGGAATATATATTCACATATATGTGTATATGTGTGTGTGTGTGTGTCTGTGTGTGTATATATATATATATAAACTGGGTAATGTGCTCTTGGATTTAATCCCAGTTGGATAAAAAAGACAACAAGGAGAAATGAAATATTATGTTGCTCATGATCAGCACAGAGCATTACTTCTTTTCCTAACATATGATTCTATAATCTCTTTCTAACAAATTTCCAAACCTTTATATTTACCTTGTGCCAGCTAATACATAATGAAGGTATCTTATCTGTTGATCATCTTTTAGATCTAGTAAGATGTCCATTTTTAACTAGATTCCATTTGGGTCAGGTGATAATCTGATTCTCTTTCTCATTATTTAGCATACCACACACAATATTGAAAATATACATTTTAAGTAAGAGGTTGATTTCCTCCAAATTTTTCATCAATAATCATGACTAATCCTGCAGGAAGTATGTGATATGACATAGAGAAACTGAAATAGGATGGTGACACTTAGAGAGAATAAATCTTACTTTATCTGTTATGAATTATATTTGGTACTATACTAATAATAATAATAGTGATATGGTCACTATTAAATAAACATTAGAGATCAGATTCTTGTTTTCAGAAAAGGGTAATGGGAAATAAGGAATAAGAGTCTTTTACATGATGGACCTTTATTTTTTAATTTATATGCAGTTTTGAGAATCGAACCCAGTGCCTCACACATTCAAGGCAAGTGCTCTACCACTGAGTCACAATCCCAGCTTCCACATGTGATTTTTACAAATAATTATTTATGAAAAGTTTTAAAAGTTAAGTGTCTTTTGATTAATGCTTATTAGAGTGCTTTGCTCAAAGGAAGTATACACAGTAACACTTTGATAAAATAAACTCATTATAACAAAGAGAGACTGGGCTTTTGGATTGTCCTGCATTGTTCTACTTGCATATAGAGGACGACTGACAGAATAGCAATTCATCATTGCGGTGTCCCCCAGGAATATTCTGCTGCCTTAAAGAGTCATGATTTGGTTGAAAAGACACATCACAAAATAATAGGCTGGGTTCCAAATGATTGCATAGATGTTCAGAGGAAGAATGGCATGCTAATTGTTTTGTGGTGAAGGAGATAATTTTGATTCACTTTTAAAAATGAAATGCTGGGGCTGGGAATGTAACTCAGTGATAAGAATGCTTGCCTACCAAGTGTGAGGCCCTGGTTTCAACTCTTAGCACTGTAAAATTTTATACAATGTAGTTGTATGTGTATATATATACATGTATATATGTGTGTATGTGTGTGTGTGTGTGTGTGTGTGTGTGTGTGTGTGTATGCTGGACTCACCCCTGTGACTTTACGACTTCCCTTTTCCCTATGACAATTGAGAACTTATTTCTGCATCCCTTTTAAGTCAATATAACTGAAATCCTTTAAAGGAAGTATAGTAAATGAAAGAAACTAGTAATTATGATTAGAGAAATGAAACCAGTTTCTTATAAATGGCAACACATTTCTGTGAAGGAGTAAGTTACCACAGGGTAAGTAGCCTTGTTTGTCATGTCTGGTTGTCTGATCTGGTTACAGGTTGGTATGGTTGTAAATACAAATCAGGTATCCCACTGAGATAGTAGACAGCAGCCCTTGTATCTCATAACTTTATCATCCTACAATCTTTTGGTAAATACAAAATTCCCATCTGCTCCCTAATTTGAGAAGCCCCTTAGAGATGGGAACTGCCTATTTTTCATACCCTCAATTGAGAATTATAGCTTTTATAGAATTTCTATGACCAAGTTTTAGTCAAACTTCACTTTTTAAGGTATAGATTGCTGAAATAATAAGTAAATGTTTTGATGCCCAAATATAAGATTATGTTTAATTAGTTTATTTATTTTGCAATACTGGGAATTGAACTCAGGGCCCCACACATACTAGGTAAATACTGTACCACTGATCTATATCCCCAGCCCTTAAAATGATATTTTAATATTAAATTTCCTTTATTTATTTACTGATTTACTCATTCATTCATTCATTTATTCATTTATTTGTTGGTACTAGGAATTGAACCCAGAGGTGCTTTATCACTGATTTACATCCCTAGCCTTTCTTCTTTTTCTTCTTCTTCTTTTTTTTCCCCCAAATTTTGAGACAGGATCTTGCCAAATTGCTGAGGTTAGCCTGGAACTTGTGATCTTCATGCCTTGGCCTCCCTAAATTGCTGGGATTATAGACGTGTGCCACCAGTTTAACTATCCTTTCAAAATTACAGTGCTCCCCAGATTCTGATGACTACCTTCTCCTCCTTCTTTTTTCAGTAATAGAATCAGGGGCTCTCTACCATTGAGTTCCAGCTCTAGCCCTTTTTATTTGATTTTATTTTTTAAGGTACCAGGGATTGAACTCGGGGGCACTTGACCACTGAGTCATATCCCCAGCTCTATTTTGTATTTAATTTAGAGACAGGGTCTCATTGAGTTGCTTAGTGCCTCGCTGTTGCTAAGGGTGGCTTTGAATTTGTAATCCTCCAGCCTCAATCTCCTGAGCTGCTAGGATAACAGGTATGTGCCATAATAGCCGGCCTTTTTTATTTTTTTGTTTTAATACAAGGTCTCCCTAATTGCTGAGGCTGACCTCAAATTTGGAATTCTCCTTCCTCAGCCTTCTAATAGCTGAAGTTACAGGCACGGCTCACATGCCCTTCTTATTTCTTCCTTATCCCCATGCTTTTTGAAAATTACTTTACCCCTATTGAATATGTGGCATGCTTTCAATTTGTTTTAGTCATGTTTTTTGCCACTGTGACCAAAAGACCTGACAAGAACAATTTTAGAGGAGGAAAATTTATTTGGTGCTTATAGTTTCAAAGGTCTCAGTCCATAGGTGGATAACTCCATTGCTCAGGGCCCGAGATAAGGCAGAACATCATGGCAGAAGTACGTGAAGAAGGAAAGCAGCTCAGGCCATGGCAATCAAGAAGCAGAAAGAGTGTTCCACTCACTCTCCAGCAACAAAATACACACCCCAAAGGCACACCCCCAGCAACCTACCCCCTCTAGCCATACTTAGCTTCCTATGCTTATCACTCAATTAATCTACATCAAGTCATTGGTTAGGTTACACCTCTCATAATTTTACCATTTCACCTCTGAACCTTCTTACATTGTCTCACACATGAGCTTTTATTAAAAGGATTTAGGCCACCACATTATTAGAAATCAGTATTATATCTAATCAATGGAAGGATCAGTACCCAAATTTGTAATATTATAAAATAAAACCAATATATTAACAGAATTTCATAGGTTAAAACTATTATTTTGGGTTTCCTTCCTTTTTCTTTGTCACTTTCAGAGTATTCATACTCATATTCCAATCATTCCAAGACAAAATAGCAGTAGCCCTCCTCAAGCCATGTTCACCCTTAACTCCTGCTTTTATTACTCAAATACATCTTTTAAATCTGATCACCGACTTACAGAAACTGTAAATTTCTGATTCTTTAATAAACTATACAGGTTTCATAACATTGGTATAAAAAATAAAAATTCCACTGGAAAATTAGAATTTAAGCAACAAATAAGATGGAAACATTTTCTTACAAAAAAATCTTCTAAAGATACTTTATGAATTTTAAAATTGAATATGTAAGGAACCAGAATATATTTTCTTTTTTAAAATTAAACACATAGTTTTTGTTTGTTTATTTAGTTGAGAAAGAGGCAAAAGAAAGTTTTTTGCTTTGCTAGCAAAGGAGAAACACAGTGGACTCCTATCCCAGAGGCCTTGATTCTGCCCATCAGCATGAACAGAGGGCTTTTAAAGAGGTGATTCAAAGGCTACATTCCACATATTCTCTGTTGGAGTTGCAATTCACTTGTTAATTTGGGAGACAGTCATTTCCAAGACCTTCTGGTGCCATCCCAAAGTCTGGATTACTTTGTTCCTATGGTGTACTCAAGGACAGATAAGGATAGGGGAAAATAGGTAATCCTATTTCCCCTGAGATTGGGGATGGGGAGATATTAAGGAGGAGCAGGGACAGAGGAAATAGAAAAGAACAGGTCCCTTTTAAAAATCAGTTACAGGGGTAGAGCAGGAAGGGCTATATTCAAAGCATAAAGAGGACTCTGTTACATTTTCCCACTGTCAAATTCTACATTTCATTTTTATGAAAAAATGGGCAACAACATCTCCAAGCTGCTTCCTGATGAAGAGGGCAAAGTTAAGGGAAATAACCCAAAGTCCTTGTTCTCTATGAGGTGGGGTGCAGACACATAACAGCAGTCATCATCAGAGCAGTTCAGACTTCCACAGTGGCAAATGGCAGGGGACTGGACAAGGCATACAGCAGGGATCATGCTAAGAGAACATAAACAAGACAGCAAAGCATTACTTTTTTGTAAACAATTAGCAGAACAATAATTAGTGTATTAGCCAATCTCTGAAAGCCATGAAGACACTAACTCATAATCATGTCAGTGGAAAATAGATCAAGTTTATCAATGTAGCAGTTTAGGAAGATTTGTAGGTCTATGGAATCAGGCTCAAATTGACTCAGGACAAACTTGTGACTCTAGGGTCTTTTATGATCATTATTATTAGGCACTCCTACACAAGAGCCTTTTCTCTATACCCTCTAGCTTTACTTACTTTTGGTAGGGCTGACACAAATGTACATCTTAAGTTACATTAAAATCAAAACAAAACAAAACATGTTTCTCCCTTTAAATGTAGGACTATGCTCAGGCTATACTCTCCTGCCAGGTGTTTAAGACCAAGTTGGTCAAAACTGACCTTGTTTCTATCTACTCTTAGAGTCAAGTGAGATTCCTCAGAGATCACTCTTGGAGACCTGTGCAAAGCCTCTTATCTCCTTTAGCTTTCTTCTACCAGTGATGCCATCTGCTAGGATGGGTTAGAGTCCTGATGGCCATATGTGGCTTCTCTTGGAAAGATCAGGGATGTTTCTGTCTCCAATGACCCTCCTTTTTGCAGAATGTGCACTGGTTGGCTTCCTGTTTTCTAGGGTCCTCTAGATCTCCCTGATCAGTGGACCAGATGACTCACTAGACAGAGTTGCAGGACCCAGAGAGGGGTCTCATCATTCTCTAGGTCCTGGCTGACTATAGAGGTCAAGGGTCAAAATGTTGACGGCTTTTCCTTGGCCCTTTTACTTCCTTGACTTTGTTCTCCTTTTTTTTTTTTTTTTAATTATTGTTTATTTAAACACCCAGCAAGCCAGTTTTACCAGTCTTAAAGAGGGACTTCAATATCTATATAGTCTTATAATTACCCCTTTCATTTAATTGGGGTTAGAATTAATACTGGAAGTTGGCATTATATACTATTTGTTCAGTAGGTGATGGCTTATTATCTCAAATTAACTCAGGTTGTTTTTTTGTTTTTTTGTTTGTTTGTTTGATTTTGTTTTTAGAAGTAGTACCCTTGCAAAACACTAACAGGCAAGAGTTATAAAATTCACAAGGTAAATACTTACAGAGTATTTTCTTATGAAAATGAAACTTACAGAGCAAAAACATACTCAGTTTGTGTAATAGCTATGAACCAAGAAAAATGTCTTTTATAATCTTGAACCTTGACTTAGTTATATATTATATCCCCTGTTTGAGATTACGGTAAGCTTTACAAAAAAAAAATCAATCTTTCGAACACAGCTTTAAGTGAGCTGAAGTCTAGCCCATTTTGGAGCTATTCTAACATGGAGTAACGTAGGAGGCAGGTAAGGTAAGGCTCTTCACAAATAGCACAATACAACATTACATCTGAAACATGAATCATAGAAAGGCTAAGAGAGTTTTTAACTTTGTGTTTGTGGAAAAAAATGGCAGAATGCTTCCTGTTTTATAATGTCATCTTTATTTTTTTATTTATTTGTTTATTTTTTAGTTTTAGGTGGACACAATATCTTTACTTTATTTTTATGTGGTGCTGAGAATCAAACCCAGTGCCTCACGCATGCTAGGCAAGCGTGCTATCACTTGAGCCACATCCCCAACCCCAAAAATGTCATCTTTAAACAGATCAGGTTCCCATTTATTATCTTCCAAAAATGCATTTAAATTCTAATTTTAGTGTGAAGAGTAAGTAACACAAAATTGTATATATAACTTATTGACAACAGGTTACTTTATCCAGCTATAAACCATCAAATGACTTGAATAAATTCCAACCAAATTTGTTATTTTTGTACAAATACAAGACTTTTGCTGCACATAATTTTAGTATGGAGAACACCAACTTGTCTAAGTGCTCTTCTAAGCTTTTTATTTAACTAAGTTTAACTTTTA